>NW_012139080.1:3317324-3363057 GCF_000956105.1 Propithecus coquereli | reverse complement strand
ACACTTTATTTATACATTCATTCATGAATGTTTTGGCTGTTTCTACATTTTAGATTTTATGAATAATGTTGCTATAAATGTTCATGTACAAGTTTTTGTGTGGACATGTGTTTTCATTTCTTTTGGGCATGTTTCTAGGAGTGGAATTGCTGGTACATGTATGTTTAAATGTTTGAGGAACTGACAAAATGTTTTCCAAAGCATTGGTGCCATTTTATGTTCCCACTGGCAGTGTATAGGAACTTAGATTTCTCCACATCCTTACCCATGCTTGTTACTGTCTGCTTTTTTAATTTTAGCCATCTTAGTGGATGTGAAATGGCATCTCATTGTGGTTTTGATTTGCATTTCCTTGGTGGCTAATGATGTTGAGCATCTTATTGTGCTCATTGGCCATTTGTATATATTCTTTGGAAATCTGTCTATTCAGATCCTTTACCAGCTTTTTATTTGAGTTATTTGACATTTTATTATTGAATTGTAATAATTTTTTGTATATTCTAGATACAAGTACCTTATCAGACATATGATTTACCAAGTTTTTTTTCCCATTCTGTGGGTTGTCTTCATTTTCTTGATGGTTTCCTTTGAAACAAAAGTTTTTAATTTTGATGATGTCCAGTTTGCCTATTATTTGTGTGCGTTTAGTGTCACATAGAAAAAATTGCCTAATCCAAGGTCATGAATATTCATGCATATATTTTGATCTTTGATCCATTTCCATGTAATTTTTTGATATTGTGTGAAGTAGGAGTCCAAATTTATTCTTTTCCTTGTGGATATCCAGTTATCCTAGTACTATTTGTTGAAAAAAACTGTTCCTTCCCATTTCACTTGTTTTTAATGGACTCACCTAGTATATACATTCTTTGCTGGCCTTTTTCACCGAAATTGTATTGTGAGATTTATCCATATCTTTGCATCTAGTTTCTTTATTCTCCTGGCCTTCTAGTATTCTATTATATAAGTATATTGTAGTTTCTTCATCCATTCTACCTTTGTCGGGCATTTGGGTAGTATCTAGTTTGGGGCTATAATGGGTTGTGCCGACATGAACATTCCTGGGTTCTGGGATTGTTGGGTGCTTGAAATCTATCTTATATTTCAGCTCTAGTGTAAGGACAATTACTGGTTCTACTCCAGGATAAAAGAAAATCTTAGGGCTTCCAGTAGAAATTTTGCAACTTAGTCATTAATCTGGAAGTTTTTCTTGTCCTAAAAATGCATCTTACACTATCCACATTGCTTTCTTGGGGAATATCCAGGTTTAGTATAACAGCAAAAAATGACAATGAAGAGGTGATAGGGGAGCCTGCCTTGTTAGGACTTTTTTGCAACAAATACTTTTTGATTCTCTATTTGCTCGAGGTTCTGGCATGTGTTAAGGCGCTGGGAAGAAACTGATGTAGGGGATAGACATGTTTACATGTAATAGGAAATTATGATATGGCTTGGAGAGTTCTCTGATGTTCAATATGCAATTGGCATACGGAGGATGGCAGCCTTGCCCAGAATCCTGGGAGTCAGTGCAGGTTCCCAGAAGGAGCGGCGTACTCTTTAAGCTGAGATGTGAATCGTGGGTAGGAGTCCTCAGGTACTGTGTGTTGGAAGAGTGATGCTACAGTCACAAAGAACATAATGCCTACTGTCTACACTAGGTAAACACATTCTGTGCCAAGAATGTGAGATAAGGCCACATTTTACCTAGAACTGGATTAGGTGAAAGAAGTTTAGTGTTTTTTCGGCTTGCTGGATTCTTTAGCATTCTTCTGTTATTGGCAGATTTATTTCAAAGCTACTTGGAATCGAAGAAAGGCAGAGGCTCTTGGTTTCTTTAAAAGCTTGTTTTTCGGCTCCCCAATCCTGTTTACTCAGAGAACGAAGAGATTGAATGACAAGGAGGTGAAAAATAGAGATTAAAAAAAGTGGAAACAGGTTGGGTGTGGTGGCTCATGCCTATAATCCTGGCACTCTGGGAGGCCGACGTGGGAGGATCTCATCAGGCCAAGAGTTTGAGAGCAGACTGGACAGCATAATGAGACCCTGTCTCTACCAAATATATATATGTGTGTGTGTGTGTGTGTATGTGCATGTATGTATGTGTATATGTATATATTATCTGGGCCTGGTGGTGTGCACCTGTAGTCCCAGCTACGTGGAAGGCTGAGGTGGGAGGATCACTTAAGCCCAGGAATTTGAGGTTTCAGCGAGCTATCACGGCACCACTGCACTTCAGCATGGGTGACAGAGTGAGACTGTTTCAACATTTCAAACAAACAAACAAACAAACAAAAGAAGTGGAGACAGCAAGGAAAAATTTTTTAAAAATGTTAAAATACGTTGACGATTGTATTTCAATAAATTTGGTTTACTTCGTATCCACATATATTTTTTAATGTATTTTACCTTATGAATTTAAAAATATGTCTCTGATAAGGGATCTGCAGTCATCATCAGACTCCTAAAGAGGTCCATAACACAAAAAGGTTAAAAACCCCTGGCCTAGAATACAAATCCAAAATTTAATCATGCTAATAGAATCAGATGCATTATCTCTGTTTAAAGTAAGCTAGCCCTGAAAACTGGTTATCAGTGTGGGCTGATATAAAAGATTAATTCTTCTTTACTGCTGTCTGGAAAAGATCATAAATGGACTGATTCCAATAAATTTTGACAAGTGGAAGCACCTGGCATAGAGGAGCCCACCTGGCATGGTTGGGTTTACTTCTGGGTAACCGAGTCTTCAAACACTCTGTTATCCCTGTTCTATCATCCTTTAGTGTAATTTTTCATGCACTCAAGATCCTCTGAGTCATCATTTAATTTTCTTTTCTTCAAGTGAAACTAAACCCTGAATAGAAAATAGCTTTTTTTCTTTGTAAGGTTGCATAGTAGCTGCTATCCTGATTTCTCTGAAAACTCTAACACATAATCCTATAAACCTCTAATCATACAAATCCAGTTTCAGCAAGAAATGACCTGCACAAGAGAAGGTGGAGGTGGGCAGATAGACATACAATCTGCTGCTTGTTTGTTTCCAGGAGGATCATTTCCTTCTCCTTTAAGCAGATGTCAAATTGGAGTGGCTCAGCCTTTCAGCAGGATTACCAGGGAGTCTCACACAGGAGGTTTGTCTTTGTGTATCACATTAGGAAATCGAATTAGCTTTTCCTGTTACTTTTAATCAAAATATACAGATTCTGATTATTTGAACATAATTAGATTTACTTCCTTAGCATACATTTTGCTGTGGGTTGCTGGGCATTGCTGGCAAAAAAAAAAGACAAAACCTGGAGCTCAATAAGTTTCACTCTAAAAGAGCCAAGGGGCCTCAAAGCTGCATTTTGGTGACAACCAACCCTATATTAGAGCAATGGGTCAAGTTAATTTTATACATTGGCTTTGATAAAATAAATAGTCATGCTCATGTCATCCTGGTAAAGAAGAATTTAATTATTGAAAGGAACAGTCTTGCTTTGAATATTTAGACTTTTGAGAATGGTACCTATTTGTCTAGGTCGGGGATTGGCAAATTACAAGCTAGGAGCCAAATCCAGCCCACAATCTATTTTTATAGGCAAAATTTTATTAGAACACAGCCCCTCCCCTTTGTTTGCATAGTGTCAGGGGTACCAGTCACACTACAACAACCAAGTTGAATAGTTGCAAAAGACCATACAGCCCCCAAAGCCTAAGATATCTACTATCTGGCCCTTTACAGAAAAACTTTGTTGACCCCTGGTCTAGACTACAGAATGTCCTTCGTAACAGTCTGCTTATGAGAAAACAATGTTTGATGGCTTAAAAAAATCATTAGTGTTCAACGGTTTCAACCTTGATCTGATTTGCTCAAAGACTCTAGGCCATTTGGTGCGTCCAGTTGTTCCTCTGTAAGTCATAAGGGCCTACAAGCCGTCTGAGGTCACAGGGATCATTGTACCAGTCATGCCTCTGGCTGTAGGGGAAGCACGAACTAACCGAAAACATAACTAGAACATAGTATAACCAGGACATGGTGTAACCGGAGTGCAGAGTCAGAATGACACCTGTGGGAACTCTGAAAAGGCTGATAATGTGTTGTCTCTTCACATTAATATTCTTTAACGTTATTTTCAATAAGTTTTTAGCAGAGAGTTGGAGTGCTTTGTGGTGGAGGGAACTGGAAGACCTTGTTAAGCATCTTGGCAGAGATACTTAATTTTCTAAGAATATGACTGAATAACTGTTGGTAAAAGCCAGTAGCATCACGTATATTTCTGCCTTTGTGCCATTTTACAAATAAAAATTGGTATGACATAAAAATGCCGTTGGATATTTTTAATGAATAAAATAAAAAATAAAATGCATAGGGAATATCGAGGAAGATAAAATGAATCTTAGTTTTAGAGTGGGGGGTTTTAGGGAGGGCCAGAGGATTATAAAAGAGAAAAAGAGCCTCTGAAAGTCAGAATTGGGGATTTAGAGATCTAAACAGATCATTACTGATGAGGGCAGAAACCGGTTGACTGAGAAAGCAAACTCGGCTGGTAGAAAGAAGGATGTGTGTACAGTTGTAGAGCCGGGAAGGAGAGCCGAGTTGGAACAAACTTATTATCATCATATGTTCTCCTGTTCAAGTTCTCTTTAGGGTTTGGTCCATTTTCTTGGCACACAAATAACAGATGATTCCGGCTTTCATCCAGCTCTGCCTTCTGCAGCTTATCCGAGACTCAACGAGATGTGGCGTAGGAGTGGAGGTTGTACGTATGTGGCTTGGGCGGCCAACAATGACTCAGTCAGCCATCCGAAGACAATAGAAGGGATATTGCCAAAATGTTTATGCTTAGTTAAAAGAATATCACTAGCTGCTGCTTTCGTTCAACTGACATTTCTCTATTAAGTGCCTACCATTGCCAGATCCTACGTTAATACAGAATACAGTCAGGAATGCAGAAATGGGAAGAAAAAATCTGCTCCCTTCCCTCGTAGAGGAAGGGAAGGCTTAGGAAACCAATAGCTACAGGATGAGTGATTGATGCTATTTTTATTACAGGAAAGCATTATGCTGTGAGTATGTGTAGTAGGGGTACCTAAGAGAGCCTTGGGAGTGTGATGTGGAGGGTGATCAGGGGAATCTTGCCAAAGAAACTATGAAAGGCATCTTGAATAGTAAACAGGAGTAAGTCCAGGGTACTCAGAGGGAGGGAGACAGCTCCAGTGTGTGTGCACTGCAGAAATACAAGGAAGTTATCATTGCCCCAGGGGTAACCCTTAAGCAATAGAAGGTGGAAAATGATAGCTAAATGCCCTTCATTCTTGTCTTTTGGGTGGCTTCTGTAGGATTTGTTGACGGTCCTAGTGACTCAAGACCCTTGGCTCAGGGGGGTGACAATGGTGATGCTTCCCCACCTTGGCTTTCCTTCCTCCTCTCTCTCATGCTTTCTGCTCAGTTGCTCCTGTTGTCTTCTAAGCACAGTAAACAGCTGTCTGCAGGCACTGAAGCAGCACTGTGCACTCATAAGACTGCCAGGAAATCACTGCAGCAGAAGGGACCTACCTGTGGGCAAGACGAGAGATCAGCTGTAGTGGCAGCCAGGAGCCGGATCAGAAATGGCCTCCGGTGCCACCCTAAGGGGTTGGAGCTTTGTTCTGAAGCCGTTATGTGGAGCTTTTAGCCATGGAGTCACACAATCACATTCTCATTTAAGCACCTTTGCTCTAATTAAATGCTAATATTAAATTAATGTTATTAAATGCCCTAAAAATATACCCTAAACAACCTTGTCCACAAGTTGCAAAGTTTGCTAGCAAAAGGGTCCAGGTGTCTCAGGGCAACTCCTGCAATACACCTGGATAGTACCCAAAATCGACTCATTATTACATATAAAATATACTTGGAAAATGCAATTTAAAACATTTTAATAATTTTACAAAGTGAAGAAAATATATAAGGAAAGCAAAGTAATAAAATTAAAATTAGCCTTAATCCTATTGCTAGTAGGTATATTGTTACAATGTTGATAGAGTGTTAATGTTTTAATATATTTTTCTCCAATTGCTAATTTATGTAGGTATATTTTGTATTACATACTGTATTGCATATTCAAATTTGTATCTTTTTTCACTTAACATTATGCATGAACACTTCCCAAGGACATTAAGTATTTTCAAAGTCATGAATTATTATGAGCACATAATAGTCCGTTATATGGATGTGCCGTAATTTAATAAATCTCCAATTGTGGGACATTCGGTTCATTTCCAATTGTATGCTATTATAAATAATGATGCATTATTTCCTTGTGCCTTAATCTTTGTCTGAACTCATGACTATTTCCTTAGGAAATGCTTACTGGAAGGCTCAAAGGAATAATTTTGAATATTTTCCGGGGTAAAGCAAGACCCAAATAAATAGATTAATTAAATATCGTTAGAATCTAAGAATATAAACAAGATTTTAAAAATTATTCTGGACATGTATTTCCAAATGAATTTATAGGAAAGTTTACCAGTTTATACTACCCATAATGTTTATTGCGTGAAACTACTTTGTTACTCTTCTTTCAGTATTGTGAATATTACTATTGTTTAAAAATCTTGGTTATTTAAAAAATGAAAATTTCAGTGTAATTGAAATGTATATTGCATTTACAATTTGCCAGTGAGGCTTAGGACTTTATCATGATTTACCTCTAAGGTGCTGAGTATCCTATATTTAACTAATAATGGCAATTAAACATCCATCACAGTTAAGACAAAAACAAAAACGTTATAGGTTTTGGGTTGTCCACTCTTCCACCTATGTTAATCAGAATAACTTAGACACTTCACTTCAACAGAACAAGACCAAACAAAAGCCCTAAAATTCAGGGACTTGCCCCAATAAAAGTTTGTTTTTCACACATGTCATGGTCCAATGTGGGTTAGGTTGGTGAGTGGGGGGTGGGCGGAGTGCTCTGCTCCATGCTGTGTCTCACCAGACACATTATGGCCCCCACCTGCAGCCTTTCAACCCGCTCTCTGATTTCAACTATGATGCATGCGAACAATTCTTCTTGGCAGCATCTCACCTTTGGATGCACAGTGTTCCTCTTCCTGGTTCTCCACCTGGGGCACCTTGGACTCCACAGTCCCCTGGGGGTCATGGGAGGAGATTGCTCTACCTTAGCGGCTGTGTAGCTAAATGGGCAGGAGGATTAACACCCTGAGCGCATCCCTTGGCCAATGGGAGATGAGCACTTATGCACAGATGTTCCAACCTCCCAATCCTTAGGAAGACACTCTTGGGGCACTCAGCATGCCTCTCAGGAGATCTCTGGAACTATATTTCCTTTGCCCACAGCAGCAATGTGAATGACTCACCCTTATAGTAGCTTCCTTTATCCACTAGCTCCTCATCTCTGCCTCCTCATCCTACTTGCTGGAAGCACATTCAAATAAACTACTTGTACCAAATTCCCTTTCTGAGCCCATGCTTTTAGGGGAACACAAGCTGATGTATTCGGGATACAGGTTCTGTCCACCCTACGGCTCTCCCGTCCTCTAAAGCCTCCAGGAGAAAGTGCAGCAGTGTGGAGGGAAGACTATGTGGGAGATGCCGAAGAGTCAGACCTGGAAGTGGCAGATATCATTGCTGCCCACATGCCAGAGGACAGATTGCAATCACGTGGGAGTCTAGGAACCATTGTCTAGCTGTGCTCCCACAAGGAAAAGGAAACAGGGATTGGGAAGCACATAGCATTCTCTGCCACATTATCTTAGTAAGTTTCAAAATATTATTTCAATGTCCTAAGAAGGGAAACAGAACTTGTCCTGCTTGTCAGCGATGGGGAAGGGCCAAAGATAACTGTGATGCTTCAAAACATTTTAAGTTAGGACTATGTTTTTTCACTTTATTCTCGACGTGTAAAACTTGTTCTACTTCTTTCTCCTGGAGACTCTGGTTTCCAGATTCTTTCAAAAGAGTTTGAGATTGCCAAATCTTACACAACTTACCCCTTGCGATTGCAGTTTTTCTTATTGTGCTCACCTGGGTACAGATGTGATGGTCTTGATTGCAATCTCCTAGCATAGATTTAAATTCATTTGTACCAAGTATGAATTTAGTGAATACTTTGTGTATCTATGGGGGACTTTGTGCTAAGCCAAAAATTTATGTTGATGGAGCCCAGCCTGGTTTTTCAACTTATTAACTGAGTGGACATGGGCAAATCAATTAACTTCTCTGAGACTCAATTCTATTCCATGTAAAAATGAGACTAGTAATACAGTATTGATCTTGCGTCTTAATTTTTTTGTTCTTGACTTATACAAAAGCATCTAGATATATAGGCACACTCAATAAATGTGAGTATGCTTTCTGGAATGCCTTGAGATTGTCACGAATTTACACGAGAAAGAAGTAATCAAAACTTATTTATTAGGCAACTCTCCTTTCTAATGAAATCTTATTTTTCTGAACTGTGTATTCAAACCGTGGGAAGAACTAACCTGATAAAGGAGATTTAAAGAGATCGTAGGGAAGAAAAGATAAGGAAGTCATAAATTGAATAAGAAAAGGGAGACAAAGATGTCTAATAAAATTGTTTTTAATGTTATGGCCATCTGGCGTATGATGTGAATTCTCCATCGTCATAAAAAATTAGTAAAAATAGCATCAACTTAATTTGGAACTGGATTTGTTTGTTCTGGAGTATTACACACTACTGAATCTGGTCTGAAAAGTGGGCGTGAGTAGTCTAAACAAAGGCTACTCAAATGGGCTGGCACATCTGAGACAACCTCTACTTCTCTGAAGAATTTTCTGCACTTTTGAGATAAGAAAGCCTAAGTCACAGGTACTTACTTACTGATATTCAGGTGAGAGGTAAAACCCAGGACTCCTCTGCAGATGAGGTGTGCAGTGACAGGACTGATGGGATTTGTTACTTCCTTTGGTCCAGAGATCATGGTGTTTGCAAATCCATAAGAAGCTTACTGGAACAAGTGACATTATTTTCCAAAAGCCAATATTGTGTAATGAGCTATATAAGAACATGAGATTTGGAGCTAGTTAGACCTAGATTTGAACCCCAGTTCCAGCATTTATTTTCTGAGTGATATTGGACAGGCTAAGTGACCTCTCTAGCCTTAAATTCCATCTATAGAACAGGGATAAGGGATACCTACCTTGCAGGGTTTAGGGTGAGGATTGAATAAATAAATACATGTAATGCGCTTGCCAAGGTTTTGACAAATAGTAAGTAGCAGCTTATTATTAATAACAAAAAATATTAAGTACAATACTACTGTATATCAGGTCCTATCCTGGCCCTAATAGGGATGCTGAACAATGGATGAATTCTATCCCTACTTTCCATGGTATGTGCTGACACCTATATTCATTCTAGCATACAACTGCATGCCAAGGCCACTCTGCAGATGAGTTATTTTTGCATGGAAAGTTATTATAAAAAACTAGTCTCAGAAGGCATCAGTCTGCAAAGCATGTTCATTATCTATAAAAATGAGAAATTATATGTGTTCAGCCCCACCTTGTGCTTGCACATGTTGTCATGCTCAAGGTACTGAGGAGACGTAGGAGAAGGTTAGCATTAAACACACGGTCCTTTCATAAATGGACTGTAATTCATTATTTGGTCATCAGAGTGATGCAGTTCAATAGGTTGTAACACAGAAAAATGTCAGAGTGTTTTACATAATGTCAATGTGCAATTGGTAATTATCTCCCATTTACCCTGTGCCTTGCGTTTTCAACATGGATTGCACTCATTTAGAGTAGGCAGGTAATATTCTTCTTCTTGGAGGGTTTTGGGAAATAAATATAGAATAGTGTAGGAACTAAGACTGATTCCCATCACCTCATGTTTGATAGTTGAGAGGACCCAGCATATGTGGTACAGAAGTGATGATATCCGATTATCATTATTCCAACATGGAGTTCTTGCCATCTTAAAAAGATGCCTTACTCCTACTTCTTCCCTCTAGTTAGAATAGTTACTGGTAGGAAGATTTCTTTGGGCCAATCTTTCATGACTATTCGTCTTTGCTGCAGTTCCCAAATGAAGATGGGGGCTGGCATTAGCAATAGTAGGTACGAGTGAGAATACTTTCTAGATAAAGACACAAATTTACATAATACCTTATATTTTCTACAATAGTCTTGCACATATTTCATTTGAATCCCACCATACTGCCAGACTGATAAAGGGAAATAATTATTCTCTGTATTCTATGGAATAAATCCCATTGCAAAGAGTTAAGAACTTGGCTAGGTCTACTTAGCTAGTAAGTACTAGGTAAAGGTCTGAAACAATGGACTTCTGATGTCAATGCCAGCATACTTTTTACAAAATCCTTATGCTAGCAATCTTGGTTTGGTTGCATGATAATAGTAGAAACTACAGTGTCAATTTATGGGTCTACTGGTAGACGGAGCTACTATTATTCCACAGGGCAAACGTGGAAAAGGCATTCCTTCCCTTGAGTGGGTCCCGCCCTGCTCCAGCCAGCAGCCAGGTGAATGACTTGTAAGTGGAGCATGAGCTGGATCTCAGCCATCAATATATCCTCATGCAACCATAACAGTAGTTCTCCTGGTGGAGGAGAGAGAGGAAGGTCGTGGTAACTGATCTTTGAAAATAGCTGTCAACAATTCCTCTAGTCTCTGTATGTTCATAATGTTCTTCCATTGAGAATAGGAGTTTATTTCTCCTCTCTTCAAATCTGGGTTGATCTTCTGACTGCTTTGACCAATGGAATGCTGCTGAATTGATAGTCTAATATTTCTAAGCCAAAGCCTTAATAGGACTGTCAGCTTTTGCTTCCTTCCTCTTGAGATGCTCCTTCTTGCAACCAAGCCACCATGCTGTAAGGAAGCCCAAATAGCCACAAGGGGAGGTCCCCACAATGAAGAGCCATGGTCACCAGCCACAGCCCTAGTTATCTGCTGGACGGCAGCCACTATCAACTGCCAGCCAGCTGATACCAAGAGAAATAGAAGAACTGTATACTTAACAATTTGTAAGAGATAATAAATTGCTGTTTAATATATTAAGTTTTGGATTGCTTAGTCATGCAATGGGAGATAACTAACAGGGAAGTCGCATAAATTATTGAGGCCTGAGGGATATGAGGACAAGATTTAATGATTTCAGAGTCACTCACTGCCCATGTTTCTTGAGTTCTCAGAAAACTGTGTAAAGGGCTCTGCAAGCATGCTTCCCCATATACTTTCCCAGTTGAAGGCATTGACTGAAATAGGGCAAGAATGAGAGGGCATGGAATGAGCAACCAAGTTGCTGTGCTTTGCAGTCCTGGTTTGGAGTCCTGCCATGCATGATTTGCCCAGGCTTATGCCTTTCCATCTGCATAAAGGGAGGATCAGAGCTATTCCCAGCATCACAGCTGTGTCAGCTACAGTGATGTGGTGATAAATGGTGGCTCTAAAAAGATATGTCCACATCCTAATCCTCCAAATTTTAAAATGCCATTTTATTTGGAAAAAGAGACTTTGCAAATGTAATTAAATTAAGAACTTGAGATGTGAATATCATCTTGGATTATCTGGGTGGGCCCTAAACTAATGATAAGTGTCCTTATAAGAGACAGAAGAGGGGGAAGCAATGTGATCATGGAGGCAGAGATTGGACTGATGTGATCACAAGCTAAGAAATGCCTTGAGCCACCAGAATCTAGAAGAAACCAAGAATGAATTTTTCCCAAAAATTCCTAGAGGGAGCATGACCCTGCTAGATTTTGAACCTCTATCCTCCATAACTGTGAGAGAATAAATTTCTGTTGTTTTAAGCCACCAAGTTTGTGGTAATCTGTTACAGCAGCCTCAGAAAAGTAATACAAAGTTTGGTACTGGGAGTGGGGTGTTGCTGTACCAAATACCTAAAAACACAGAAGTGACTTTGGAAATGGGTAATGTGTAGAGGCTGGAAGAATTTTGAAGTGCGTGATAGAAAATGCCTAGATTGCCTTGAATAAACTGTTGGTAGAAATGAGGTTAAAGACTCTGCTAGTGAGATGTCGGAGGGAATGAGGACCCCGTTATTGGGAACTGGAGGAAAGGCAATCCTCGTTCCATAGTAACAGAAAACATGGCTGCACTATGTTCTACAGTCATGTGGAATACAGAACTCTTAAGCAAGGAAATCGGATACTTTGCCGAGGAGGTTTCCAAGCAAGGTGCTAAAAGCCTGGCCTTGTTTCTTCTTGCTTCTTATAGTAAAATACAAAAGGAAAGGGATTAATTGAGAAACAGAAGAAACTGTTAAGCAAAAAGAAACCAGCGCTTGATGACTTGGGAAATTCTCATCATATCCTGAGATATGCTCTGAAAGATGCCTTTCGAGCCCTGCCCCTGGCCTGTGAGCGAGCCTGTGCAGCCTACTGGAGAATTTAACACCCCATGAAGGAGGGCCCAGCTGTCTGAACCAAGACCCTTCTAGGCCAGCTGTAAGCCAGCAGGCACCCAAATGTGTGTACAAGTTCAGCCCACTAGACAGCAGAATAACCTGACCCAGCCTCCAAAGGTCATGAGTAAGCCCAGTCGACATAGACTCCAGAGTAATAATAAGTCCTTATTATTTTAAGGGTCTAACTTTGGGTTTGGTTTGCTAAGCAGCAGTTGCTAATCGACACTATGAAAGACGACTTTTTTCCCAGGTTATCAAAGAAGGCTTTAATTTTCTTGTGATCAAATGAAAGTCTCACTGGCAAACTCTAGGGTCAGCTATGGCTCCGATATTTCCATATAGGAAGGTTTTCTATAAATATCTGCAAGCTAGGTAGAGTGAGAAGGCAAGAGAACTTGCTTTGAAGCTGTGCTTGTGCAGCAAGCTCACTATTTTTGTTTTGGTATACTTATCTGGGATGGAGATTGGGGTAGTTTTCATGAGGAATTGACACTTCCTATAAACTTCAAAAGATTAGAAATGAATTGGTCAGATTAACAAGACGGAGGACCGCTGGAGAAAAGGCATTCCAGGCAGAAGTTTCAGTTTGACTAAAGGCCCAGAGGCCTCTGTTTGTGCTGGGTGTATATGTAATCAATAAGCTAGTGTCCACGTCCCTCTAAGTGCTTTGCTTCATTACCACCTTTGAAACAACACCCAAGATGCCTCCTGTGCCAGCTGCCAGCCTCCCCCTTCCCCCCTCCCCTTTCTTTAACCTACAAAAACACTGCCTGCTGATGAGCTGTAAGTCATTTTGCAGAGGAAATTGGGTGTGCAAATCCTGAGATTAGACAAACATCCCTCATTAAAAGTTGTAATCCGCTGGCCTTCCACATTGACACCTTAATTTGGAACTTTTAACAGCCCGAGGGCACTCAATGGCCCTGAACCACTCCACCTTCCTCATCTCTTCCCCAGCTCCCTCCCCTCCTTGCTGGAGTCACCACCAGAAAATGACACAGTCTTCCAGATGGGTAATGCACTCTTCTCTTACTTGCACTGATAATAATGTTTTCTCAGGTTTATTACAGTCTCTTGAGAGTGGGACTGATTTGCATATTCCCTAACACTTAATTAACGATGTCACCTTCCCAGTGCCTTGAAAACAGTTTGCATTTTTTCTTCCTCCCTGGGCAGACCTCCAACAGTTACCTCCCACATTTTCTGCTGCAGTCCTTTTTATTACTTTAATGACAAATAATTGGACAGATTCTGAGTAATGAGGGTGAGAGCCAGAGGACTGTTGAAAGGGAGACGGCTGTGTGTTACAAGACACTTTTAGTGGTCTCTAAATCAGACAGACAAGTAGAGTAATGATCATCTTGCTATAATGAGACACAATTAAGAATCACCGCGGCAAATGACAGAGCAGTTCATTGAACAGTAACCTCCTTCTTCACGTTCTCTCTCCCTTTCTTTTTTTTCCAAAAGGAGATCGAAGCTTAATTATAGCATCACCATTTACAATGCTATCCTTAAGATTGTGCCAGTGCTTCCAATATAAATCGCATATTTTCAAGGGTTTATTACTTAAATATAAAAACTAGGTTCATTTTAAAATTTAGAGTATCAGACCTTGATCTAAGCTGGTCAGAAAATATAGATTCTCAATGTTAGAAAAGGTCTTACAGGTGCTCTAGTTATGTATGACCCTTGAATGTTAAGTGTACTTTATTGGATCAAGGTGAGTTTTTATTTTTTTGCGGATTTCCAAGGAAAGACCCTTTTGTCCAGTGTTTCTCAAACTTTAGGATGTGTCAGGACAACAGGCAGGGCTTGTTATGACAGGTTGCCTTGCCTTACCTCGAGTTCCTGATTCAATAGGTCAGGTAGGGCTGGGTTTATATTTCTTAAAAGTTCCCAGGTGCTGCTGCTCGCCCAGGTACCACATTTGACAACCACTCTGGTAGTCTTTACCATGAATGGGGAGCAAAACCAGAATTACAAACCACCAAACCGTGTATGTCAAAGGTTAGTGGCATTGCTTTTTAGTGAAAAGAACAGATCCAAAGCCTCGTAGGAAACAGTGTCCCCTTCAGAAAACGACCTGGTGACTCCTCTCTATGAATGGTGGTTATTCTTTTCTGGTCAATTCTTTAAAAGATAAATTAAAAATCAAATGTTTTGATGTACCACTGCAATTTAAAATGATATCTTCTTTATTTTACTTTGCAAATCTCTGGTGTCTTTTTACTAAGGAGATGAATGTGCCTTTGGAGTGTTTTCTTATTCCCTATTTAAATTCCCCTTCCCCAGTGCTACCCGTCCCTCCCCATGTAGTATGGTTGAAATGACCAACACATTCCCAATAATAAAGGTACAGAAATGTTAATAGAATATAAATGATTTGCCCAAAGTCATAGAGATTTTGTGGTAATAGTAGAGACATCTTTCTGGGTGCTTATTCTACTGACTTATGATCCATTATTTTATAATATTTATAAAAGGACAGATGCAATGCCAATGTACTTAATTCCAATCTTTTTGTGATTGTTTCACAGCAATGTGGTTTTCTATGATATAAGACCAATTAAGGAAATTGAGAATAATTCATCATTTGTGTTCCAGATTCTTTTGGAAGAATGTAGGTTCATGAATAAATAATAAAGTCATCGCCATCTTCTTGTCTTGGAAACTACATTGCAATTAGTCAGATGCATTATACTACATACATATTTAATAAATTGTATACAATAAATTTTGGAAAGTGAAAACATTTGGTAGTGATTTTGTGAATGCGTCTGTGGAAGCACAGTCGTGAATGAAGGAAAGTAACTTTTTTTCTTTTTTAATGAATTTACTAAACCAACCAATTTTTCTAGCATTGTGCAGATGCAGCCTAAAGATAAGTTAGTGAACTGAAGGATTTGAATAATACAAAAAAAGTTGTGTTGATTAGCAGCATTTATGAAATGCAGATGCCCAAAGTTAAACATCTACAGAACTCTGTGGCTATGTCATATGTAAGAACATGAAAGACCTGACAATAATCTCTGTGACCATGCTAGTCAGGGTAGGTTGAATTATGCTGTGGTAACAAAATCAATAAACAAAACAAACTCAGAGTGTCACAGAGGTTTACTTGCTGTTCATATAAAATCTACTGTGGGTCCAGGTGATTCTCCTGGGTGGTGTTCCTACATTTGGGAACTCAGTTATCCAGGCTGCTTGGACCTTTTGGTTCTATCATCCCAGCTGAGACCTCCTCAGTCACCTTGCAGGTGGGACGTCTGGAGGCTACGCATTGGCAATTCAGTCTTCAGCCTGGTCAAGTTAGATGACACTTCCTCTAACAGCCTGTTGGCCTATAACTAGCCACATAGCTCTGTCCAATCCCAAGGCAGCATGCAAAGGTAATCTTCTCATGTTTCCAGAAGAAGGAGAGACAGGATAAGTGTAAACACTAGAAGTCTCTACCCCAGTGATTCAGACAGAACTTCCTTTTGTCGATAGTTTATGCAAAATTGCCTTTACTACCTAGAATCTGCCTTTGCTTTCTAATTGCACTGTATAACATTTTTATTTGTTGTATCTGGTTAACTGTCTCCACTCTGTACTTTTATCATTGATACGTAAACTAAGGCCTTAAGAATGCTGAACATACATGGTTTACAATATACTTTTATGTATATTATCTCAGTTAATATAATTCTGCAATAATGCATGTAGAAAGATATCATTATTACACTTTCAGGAAATAGGCTCGGAGGTTTAGAAACCTCTTCAAGTTTTTCTAGTTATGTAAGTGCTGAAGATAAGACCAAAACCCTACATCTTTTGACTAAGTCTTATATTCATTCTACTATACCATGTTATTGTCTTTGTTGGAGCTCTTTGTGCTTATTCCTCTAAAATAAATAACTTAAAATTACTGTTGTTCTCTTAAATATGGAATATTTTGTATCTGGCTTGCCTTAGAGTTTGAGACTCAGTTCAGAGCATTCATGAGATCTGGAAGTGTTTTGTTATAAGGTTACTGCAGAAATCATTTGTCAATAATTTCCTTAAAAGTCTAAAATACTCTCTGATTTTATTACATTTTATTTGATCCTTAAATGTACTTTTAAAATTTCAAATTATTGGCCATTAAATTAATTTTATTAAACATCTATAATTACAGGGCTAATGTAGTTCTGATATTTGCCATTTTTACTTCTTTACTAGTAAATTGAGATCTGTCAACTTTTATGGTGTCATTTTATAGTTCCTCTTACTATAGAACTTTAATGCTTTTTACAGAAACTAAACTCCTTGGAATTAGGTATTCTCTTCTTACCAAGGGAGAAAACAAAGTCCACTGAGAGCTATATTGTGACTTTCCAACTTTAGACCAGTTATTCTCCTCATGGCTCTGGTGATGGACACAGTAACATTCTGAATTAATTTTTCCCATATCAAAGTGAACTATGAATGCAATTGTAAGGTATATAAATGTCTATCCACAAAACCCAGTATACCAGAAATATAACTTTCTTTCTCCTTAAGTAACTTAAGCTAAATATCTTATAAGCCTCTGTACTACAGGGTGGTAGAAACTTAATTTCATTCTATTTAGATACCTACCTGTAATAGATACTGCCTATGCCCCACCGTATTCCCTCAGCTCTCACCATTCCCATACGCGCCAGCAGTGTCTTCTACGACTCTCCATCTGAGGGCTCTCTCTCTTCCACCCACATGTGGGGCAAAATGGAAGTGCTGAAGAGCAGCCCTCAACTAATTATGGGTGGGAGTCAGACAATAAGGGCTCCAGCTTCCTGGGCCCTCAGGTCAGGGGAGGTGTATTCCACACTTTCTCCACAGGTCCCTATTGGGATGTGTTCAAAGTTGCCCACAGCAGTGACCTGTCAATTAATGCGTATTGGGTTCCTCCTCTTCCCTGTTTCATTTCCCCACTCCTCTGTGAGGGCTTCCTTTAACCATAACCCACATAACCCTCTCACATTCAGACTCTTATCGCAGGGTCTGTTTTGGGGGGATCAGCCTAAGGCACTCATGCTTTCAGCTTCCGCAGCACTGCACCTAAGTTCCACTGGCTCTCAGAATGTCAAGGCACAAAGGGGCTCTTATGTGGGACTGAGTCCCAGGTAGGTAGACTATGTGGATACAGAAGCTAGAGCATAAAATAGACGTGGTTCTGCTCTTCATTATTCCTAGAGACCTCTTTTGGGGTGGATTTGTGCTTCTCGTTCCCATTACTTTAGATTGTCAGTCTGATGGCCCTGGTTCCCACATGGGGAGACACTTGCACCAGAAGACACAGTCAGAGTCTAACTCCACTTAAGTTTAAGGCTGCTGCTGATCACTATGAGGTCTTAGGAGCTCACAGAGCCTCCTGTGTGCTAGGAGGCTGGTGGGCACAGGGCACAAATCAGTTACTACACAGGCAGAGTTAATTATCCCTGACTATTATAAGTAGTACAAGTGCTGCTAAATAATGGGGCAGAGAAGAATACGTTTGGCATTAGGTTCTCCCCTAGGGAATCTCTTGGTACTCCTATGCTCTCTTTGAACTGTAAATGATCAAGCACAGAAACCATGGCCTTATAAGGGCCTAAGACGCCCCTCAGAGGTGAGGATCCAGGTCATCCCACCAGGAAAGCTACCTAGAACAGCTGAAGTATGACCTGAGAGTAAGAGAAGTCTAGAATAGGGCATAGAAGATGGAAATGATAATATCAATTCTGGGCTCAGGTCCAGGTATAACACTAGGATCTGTAGTTTGACCCACAAATCCCTCTATTGTAAATTTCCCTAGGAGATATAGCCACAGAATCCTGGAGTAGCTGTGTCTGGATGCTGGATGGAGGGGACGGAAGTGAGAAACAAGTGGATGTGAGCAGTACAAGGAGCAGACTGGTATAGACCCTGCTTGGCGCCCCACCCAATGCCCGTCAGCAAGCTGGTATAGATGTTGGCTGTACAAGCTCACAGGTGGCCTTTTACTCTACAGAAATTGATTTCACTTGATGAGGTTTTAAGTATCATCCTCCATCCCAAGGAGGGCCACTGAGTGATGTGGGAATACCAAAGGTCAGTCCTTGCCTCAAGGAAATACAGGTCTGTTGTACAGTGTATGTCCCGGAGCCCTGGGATGTGAGGCCACATCCCTGCTCAGTTCTTGCCCTTCCCTTGTCCTGCTTCACCCCTCCTTTACAGAACTTTCCTTAGAGCACTCCTTCAATTTATCATGTCCATTCAAGCCCCTGTGGCAGGGCATGCTTCATGGGGATTTGACCTAAGACACTCAATTACACAAGCGAGGTTCTTTCCTGAGATTTACACGGTTTTACAGTTTTTAAAAAGTGGTTGTTTTCCCCCAATCTTCTCTAAAGAGGACAAAGATTATGGTTTACAAGGGTTTCTTTCATGTAATATTTAATAATCTGTAATGTTCTAGGTCATATTTCAGAAGTCTTATCTTCTTGGCTAACTGTAGCCCTACTATATGGAAACTTTAGACAAAATAACTTGCCAGAATAATGTGAAATTTAAAAGGTGGGCTTGAGATCATCTTAGCTGATTGGAGATAATAACTGGAAATAGAGACTGTGGATACCCTCTCCACGTGTTAGGAAATAGAGGAATATAAACTGGAGTACCTGGACATCTTTCGTGGTGGGGAAAAATGCCTTTTTTTCTGTCCATCTATCTTTTAGTTTATCTTTCTCTATCTATCTGCGTATCTATCATCTATCTATCTTTATCATTTTTGCAGGTATTTATACCCACAAAGCTCTTTATTATTAGACCAACATACCTACCTATTGCTAGTATGAAAGCAGTATATATACTATGAAAAAACACCAGGTTAAAGGAACTTAAGAAAGTGCCTGGGCATAATAATTTGAAGGTAGTGGTTAAGAAGATATTGATTGGATAGGCTGTTCATTCTCAGTTCTTATTCGGCCACAATAGCTTGGATTTATTCTATTGCACTCATTGGGCCAATGCTTCATCTTGAGAACCTCTCTGGTCCCATTCCTTGGCACTGTTGCTTTGCATACCAAGCTCCATCCAATTTTGAAAACTTTCCTCAATATGGCTCTCAGAAAGTACCCTGCTATTTTTATCTTGAACTTCACACACGTCATGCCTTCTGATTGATGCTTCTTCCCCCATCCACATTTTGCACACTTTTGCATGGGTAACTCCTCAGTCATCAAATATCTCCCTAAATATCATATCCACTGGGTAATTGCTAATTACCTGTAGGCCCCATTGAGTTTTCTTTACCTAGGACCTTGTATTTTAATTCATTTGAATTGCTTTTTAATTCATCTGTTGATATCAGGGAATATATATTTAGTTCTATATACATACTGCCTAATACAGAGCCTAACATATAGTAAATATTAAGAAATGGTACTTAATAATATTGTTGCTGTTAAAAATAAATTAGAGAGAGAGCACACATCTGAATTTTAATTAACTGTGTTCCCACAGTTTTAAGAGCTGAGACACAAAACGTCTTTACTGCTTCATACTGATGGATAACCATACTCCTCACATCAACTTTTATTCTTTCATATTGTCTAATATTGATAAATGGTTCACAACAGAATGCAAACCAATCTAAATTTACTGCATGGGGAAATTGCGAATGATCTTTCAAACTATGCAGAATTTCATAAAGTCGATGAAAGTGATGTTGGAGATCTACTTGATCCAATGCAAAGACATTTGAAAAACAGTATCCCAAATGAAGAGTGAAGAAGATAAGCATGCAAAGGTAATATTTCAAACAAGAATAATTAGCATAATAAAGGATCAAGAAAAATCCTTTGGAAAATAGTTGAAACTTTTGAGTATTTTTGCAAAAATTACTCACTCTGTAGTAATATTGTAAAAGTAAGATGTAAAGTAATAAATATTCTCTCAACATTTCATATTTTTTTTGAAATAAAAATGCTTCTCTAGAAAAGAAAAACTAATTCCAGTAATGAGCATATAAATGCCGTTCTTACCTACATTTTATTAGTGGTACAAAATAATACAAACTTATT
Organism: Propithecus coquereli; assembly: GCF_000956105.1. Taxonomy (NCBI): domain Eukaryota; kingdom Metazoa; phylum Chordata; class Mammalia; order Primates; family Indriidae; genus Propithecus; species Propithecus coquereli. The sequence goes on along the minus strand of NW_012139080.1, from coordinate 3,342,608 downwards.
TCTATACTTTTAAGTTTTATTTTCAAAGTCCTGGCCTAACAAAATGTTCTTTTAACTTTTCACCATGAGATTTTTGATTCCCATTTTAAATGGATTCACTGTAAGCAATCTTCTTTTGTTTTTTGGTTTTGTACTGATTATCCTCATATATTGAGACTATCTTATAGTTTCAGGGGCAAAACTAGAAATAAAATATGACAATTGTAGGTAGGCGAGAAGGAGACTTTTGAGAATGAGAGGGAACATGCATACCAGTCATATCAGGACAAATAAGTCTCACCTGAAACTGTCCTGGCCAAACCAAAACATACAGCTGCCTTGTTTTAGGGAGTTACACGTGTTGAACAATTGAAGGAAGAAATGTTTTTTGATGGTATGAGCAATCTCCTCCTAGTGACTTCTCTGCCACTGGAAGTATTCAATCAGAATATATCAGCAATGTGATTCTCCAATTCTTACTCATCTCTAAGAGTACTGCTCTTTGATATATACCTAAAACCACTGCAGGATCTTGCCTGGCTATAGACAGCCTTTTCATCTAAAAAAAATGGCATTGCATCATTGTGTCCTGCTTGCCCTGTGAACCTACCTGATGGATGGAATTTTGGGCATTTGTCGTCCTTGTTGCCAGCCCTTTGCAAGTTTCATCACATTCCTCACTGAGTCCCCACTCTACTTTTCTCTGAGCCTTGGAGTGGCTTAACTGTCTAACATAGACACTACTCAGGCTTATAGAACTAGATTCACGTAGATGAGAGTGAAGGGAGGACCTTAATGTCAGAGACGGAAGGTAAAGGAAAGTTTTAAGTGCTGTGTTATTTATCAATGAAGAAGTAGAAGAGTTTATCAATTGGTTAGTGCTTTAAAAGGAAGTAGGATGTTTCTTATTCTCTCTGTAAAGAGAAAACCTGAACGAAAACTCTACCATGGTCTTCAAACATTAGGGTATAGCAATATTTCCTAAGAGAAATTTAATAACGTATTCTATTAAACTTATGATTCAAAATGGCAGCCTGAAAACATGAGTACATAAGCTGGAAGACAGCCATTTAAATATCTGGATGGCTATAAAAACTAGGATGAAGCAGGATTTTCTCTTGATCCCTGCCCCTAAGCTAGCTGCCCTAACCTCTGCCAATCATATTTTCAATTTACTTAGAGAAAATCTTACCTGCAGATGAAACAAAATCAAGCAAAACAACAAAAATGATGACAACAACAGCAATAACGACAAAACTCAGCAGACAGTAAGGACAGGGGTAGAAGAAGTGAACAATCCCAAATAAAGAACTTCAGATAATCCTGTGTCATCATTTCCATTTCCTACCTCTCTCTATGTCACCTGCTGTGGCTCATGTGTCTCAGGCTTTCGCTACTAACTCTACCTTCCTTCTAATCAGCAGCTCTCCTTGTGTGTACTCTAGAAGGAGCATCTCTGCTTTGTTCTATCTTTCAGGTCTTCCAATAGCCTCTGTCCTTGAGAAAGCTGTTAATAATATCTCATCTGCTGATGTCTTGCTCCCTGTCTATATGCAGTACAGTGAAGTAGGCAAATCCCACTCACGTACAAGGAACTTCTTTTCAGGCTTCCATACTTGTACGAATGGAAAAGTAAGAATCACCAGACACTTAAGAAATCCTGAAGCATGAATGAGAAAAGACAAAAATAAACAAGTAGAAACAGAAAATTTACAGGTAACATAATAGAACTTTAAAAAATGTGATTGAAGACTTCCAGTCTGGACAGGATGGCATAAACCCTCTTACCCTTATAGTAACACTGGACAAAGACAGTAGACAGTACAACAAAAAGGAAAACTACAGACCAATATCTCTTTGAAACTTAGATGCAAAAATCCTCAATGAAATCTTAGCAAACTGAATCCAATAAGATACAAAGAAATTATATACCATGACCAAATTGAATATATTCAATTGAGTATTGGATTTATTCAACTTCCTTCAATTGAAGGTATACAAGGCTTGCTCAACATTCAAAAATTAATCAATGTAATCCAGCATATCAATAAGCTCGATAAGAAAAGGCATGCAATTATATTGATTGAAGTAGAAAAAAAAATTGACAAAATCCAATGCACATTAATGATAAAAAAAATTCAGCAAGTTAGGAATAGAGGGAAATTACTTTATCTTGATAAAGAGCATCTACAAAAACTCTACAAGTAACATCATATTTACTGGGGAACAACTGAATGCTTTCCCCCAAGATCAAGTAGAAGGCAAGAGCATATGCCCATGTCTGCTACTCTTCTTCAAATAGTGTTGGAAGTTCTAACTACTGAAATAAGTTAAGAAATTGAAGTAAAAGACATATAGATTGAAAAAGAAGAGATAAGTAAAATGATTCCTATATACAGATGATATGAATGTCTACATATAAAATCCCAAGGCATCTACAAAAGAACACCTAGTAAGTTCAGCAAGGTGACTGTACAAAAGATCAATACAAAAAAATGACATTTCTATACTCTAACAATGAACATGTGGGAATCAAAATAAAAAGCACAATGCTATTTACAATAACTCCAAAGAAAATGAAATATACTTAACAAAATATATATAAGCTCTGTAAGCTAATAATTATAAAATGATGATGAAAGAAATCAAAGAAGACCTAAATAAATGGAAATACATGCAGTGTTCATGAATTAGAAGATTAGGCATAGTAAAAATGTCAATTCTCCCCAAATTGATCTATCAATTTAATGCAATTCCTATCAAAATCCCAGCAAGAGTTTATATGGACATAGACAAACTTATTCTAAAATTAATATGGAAAGGCATAAGCCCCAGAATAGCTAAAACAACCTTGACAGAGAAGAATAAAGTGGGAGGGGTCACTCTGATTACATATTATAGCTTACTCTCTAGCTGTAATAATCAAGACAGTATTGCATTGACAGAGGGAGAGACCCGTAGTTCAAGGGAACAGAATAGAGCACCCAGAACAGACCCACACAAATGTGCCTAACTGATTTTGGCAAAGGCCCAAAAGCCATTCACTAAAGGAAAGACAGCCTTTCCAATTAATGGTACTAGAGCAATTAGACATCCATAGGCAAAGAAAATAAACCTCGACTGAAACCTCACACCTTAAGATTTAACTTAAAATGGATCATGGATTAAAATGTAAAATGTAAACCCATACAACTTGTAGAAAATTAAAACATAGGAAAAAATCTTCAGGATCTAGGGATAGGCAAAGTTTTCTTATACTTGACACTGATAGCATGAACTAAAAAGGGAAAAAGAAAAAAATTGATAAATTGAACCTTATGAATATTTAAATTTTTGCTCTCCAAAAGCCCATATGAGGAAGCTAAAAGGCAAGTAACAGACTAGGAGAAAATGTTTACAAACCACATATCCAATAAAAAACTAATAGCTAGAAAATATATGGAACTCTCAAACTGAGCTATAAAAAACCAAACAATACAATTAGAAAATGGGCAAAAAACTGGTAGAGGCAAATATTGTCTGAATGGCAAAGAAGCCCAGGAAAAGATGTTCAACATGATTAGCCATGAAGGAAATGCAAATTAAAAATACGATGAGATATCACTACACATCTATCAGAATGGCCAAAATAAGAAAATAGTGACAAAATGGAATGCTGATGAAGACGTGAAGAAACTGGATCACTCATGCATTACTGGTGGCAATGTACAATGGCAGAGATACTTTGGAAAAGAGTTTGGCAGTTTCTTATAAAACTAAACATGCAGCTACCATATGATCCAGCAATTGCTCTCTCAGATGTTTCTCCCAGAGAAATGAACGCTTATGTTCACAAAAAATCTGCACATGAATGTTCATAGCAGCTTTACTCATAATAGCAAAAAATTGGAAATGGCTCCTATGTCCTTCAGCTGGTGAATGGTTAAATAAACTGTTATATACATACCATGGAATACTACTCAATGATAAAAAGGAGAAAAATATTAATGTGCACAACAACTTGAGTGAATTTCCAGGGAATTCATAGAGTGGAAAACAAAACAAATACAAAAAGATTACATAATATATGATTTCATTTATATAATATTTTAAAATGACAAAATTATAGAAAATGGAGAACAGATTGCAGTTGTTGGGTGGGGATGGAGGGATTGGGAGGAAGGTAAGGAGTTGTGAAAAGGCAACCTGAGGGACACTTATGGTGATATAACTGTTCAGCATCTTGATTGTGGTGGTCGATACACAAATCTACGCATGTGACAGAATTGTATAAAACTAAGGACACACACATACACACACACACACACACACACATTGCAAATTCACAGGAAAGTAAAACAGGAAGTCTGAATAAGATTAGTGGATTATCAATGTCCTGGTTGTGGTATTAAACTATAGTTTTGCAAATGTTTTGGAGGGAAACTGGTTGTAGTGTGCTTGGTATCTCTTTGTATTACTTCTTACAATTGCATAGGAATCCAAATTATTTCTAAACATTTCAGTGAAAAAGTTCTTGAAAAAATACAATTGGGATTCTCATAAAGACAAAATAGTATGTCAGCTATAAAATAAGCAAGGCTTGTTAAGAAATGAACAATCAGAGAAGATATAAATATTATTGGAAATTAAAAAAAAATGACTGCCATAACAAACTGAAAGAAGACTTGGAAGATTCCAGGATGTAGAGCAAAAAGAAAGAAAAAGAATATACTAGAGGAAAAGTGAAAGAGTTAAAAGATCAGTCCAGACAGAGAGAAAGTAGAGAGAAAGTAGAGGAGGAAAATATTAGAGAAATAACAGGACAAAAATCCAAGTGCTATGGAGAGAATGAATCTTTGTAAGAAAAGAGTCCATAACCATTGAGCAGGATGAATTAAAAACAAATTAAATTAAATTTAAATTAAACAAATTAAATTAAAAACAAATTAAAAACAAAACAAAACAAAATAAAAACAAACAAAAACCCCAAAAGTCCACAGAGTCACATTCCGAGCAAAAAAATTATTCTAAAATTATTCTAAACATGCAACAACTTGAGAAGTTTACTCCTGTTCACCCTTTCTGAGGAAATTACTCAAGTATATACTCCAGCACCCCAAAGGAGGGAACTTGTTGAAATTATGAATCCAGCAAAATATAATCCTAAGACAGTAGCTAAGTAGCAGCGCAAATTAGAACATGGCGGGGCTAATGGGATCCTAGTAAAATATCTTCAAAAGATGAAAATGTACATTACATAAGAGAATCACAAGAGCCTGCAAAACACTAGGCACATGAAGAAGGGATACAACTCTTCCAACCATAAAAAAGAAAGCCAATAAGAAATATCTGGAAAAAAACATACAAGTCATGGCCCCAATACAAAACAAACCAAAATAGGGAACGATTTTGATGTATGTACAGGGAAAGAAAGGAGAAATTCCACCAGTGACTTTGATTTTAACTAGAGAGAGTGACTTTGATACTAGGGGTATTGCGATTTCAATGACTGAGAGGGGCGATGGCACAGGAAGTGCAGACAACACAATGTGACTTTAGCACACTCTGACTCCAGAATGAGTCATATTTATAATTAATAATTATAATCCTGCTAAGATATTTAGTGCTTGTAAACAATCAACCTATAGTCAAAATGAGAGCTACAATTAAATGTTTAAAATAGGTTGGGAGGTGGCAGGGAGATGGAAGAAGAGCTGTGCTTAAAATTCTTAGTTTACAAGTTGGGGATTTGATCTGTATTTTCAAAAATGTGTGGAACACAAAACAAAGCTCTAAAAATAGTGATACAGCCATCAAAAATTGAAGGAAAGGGAAGAAGGTGTGGCAGTGCTATTAAAGAGCATCCTTTTGAATTATAACAGGACATTAAACTGAGGATAGGTCAAGTTTGCACACAAGAATTAGCCCTAAAAACAAATTATCCAGATCCGTGTCTAACTCTCAAAAGATCTAGACACAGAAATAGTTAGATGGGATTGCCCTTGGAGAGTAGAAAGTGGTGAGGTGACAGTCTCTCCATTTATTTTACAAGCCAGTCTATTCTATTGGATTTTCTACTACATGCATATATTACATTGATCAAGGAAAAAAAAAATTTATACGAGATTCACTAGCTGCAACCCCATGGGAGGCCCTGGCCCAGCGTCCTCCTGCAAGGGGATGTAGAGTAATATATACTTGGTAAGTGTACATGCTTATGAAACAACTGCCATGGCTGTGAAATGTTGAGAAGGGAGCAATAAAAGTCATGAATGAGAATGGCAACCCAAACAGTACATGTGGGAACATCTGTGTTAATTCTGACAAATTCTGCTTGACCTCATCCATCACTGCAAAACACCTGACTCCGGGGAAAAAAACATCCTTGCCTTTGAGGTATTAATTCCATGTTATCAACATAGGTCCACACACATGTTGAGTGTATGAGGGAGATGAGCTATCACTGGGGTAATTTGGGCATGATTGCTTTCACATTCCTAAAGCACTCTACGTTTATAACGGCTAGTTAGATATTTCATGTATGCACTATGATCAACTGTCATGAGAGACCAGGAAAACAAATGATTTCTGCTCTGACACACATACATGTTGAAATAGAACATGTTCATTAGTTTTTATTCATCCTTTTCAATACCTACTTCTAGATACATTTTCAGGTTACCTGTCATTATTCCCTTTAACTCTTTTGCTTCCTGTGAAAAGCTGTGAGAGAATACAGCCTGTCTGATCTTGGCAGCGATGGCCCGTTCACTGAGTTGGGTTCCCAGAGCCAGTGGCTGGCACGCGGGGAGCAGAGCATGGTCTGGGTTCTGGGCTGGCTGGGCTCCGTGGTTAAAAGCAACCTCGAGGAGCACAGCAGGTGGAGCAAGGAGCCACTTCACACCCTGCCTTTGGAGGGACCATGGCTGCTTTTAAACAGACCCTTTCTATGCAGAAATCTTGCCTCTGAGCTGGAACTCACGTGGATGTGCATAACTCCGAGGAGAGAAATTCCTGGTGGGAAGCTTTGGGTCCATCCTGGCAGTAGGAGACAGGCAAAGGCTCCTTTGGAAGCTGCTTGTGGGAAGATTTGGGGTCACTTGGGGAAAACTACACCAATGCAAAAGGGTTTCTGATGGGATTTACCATACCCTTCTCTCACTCAGGAACAGAAGTATACACTGTATTTTGATTAATTTGCCAAATTAAAGATCTGCAAGCTTTGTGTCTTTAGGAGCTCCTTTTATTTTAAGTGCATGTGCACTGGAATCAAATTCTGGCTCAAGCATTTACAAACTGTGAGATCTTGCACAGGTGAGTTAACTTCTCTATGCATCCAGCCCCACATCTGTCAAATGGAGAGAATTATAATAATACTTACCCTAGGGGGTTATTGCCAGTACATGGGATAACCTATGTGCTTGTAAACACTCAATGCTAGTAAATAATAACAATTAATAGCAGTCATTATTTTTTTTCCAAAAAATTTACACTAGGCACAGAAGGTGTGAAGAGAATGCCTTCAGATTTGCAAGTTGCAAATGGGGATTTGAGAGTAAGAGAATGGTGAGGAAATAGCTTATAATACAAACCTGGGGTTCCTTTCTGGACTTCCCTGTGCAGGACACCTTCCATAGTCAGTTGTCTACATTGCAGGGACATAAAGTGAGAGCAGAGCAGTGAAGTTTCCATCATGGGCTTCCAAAATAAACTTGGAATGCCAGCCTCAGAAAACTGGCAAACTGGCTTTGATAGCCAAAACTTTTCATCTTCAAGAGCTGATTTTGCAGAGGGAAAAAAAGAAATCTTAAGAATCCAAGTACAAGGCCCTGCAGGAGGCAAGGAGGCTAGTTTGTGTTGTAGCAACAGATTGTAAGAGAAGACTGGGAGACTCAGACAAGGTCCTCTCTGCCAAGGGTGACCACATAACTGAAGGCCCAAATGGGTCACTGCTGAGAGTAAAAGGGGGCATCATTCATCATTATGTTGAGATCACGCCAGTAAGGCAGGACTGACCCTGGCAAATCAGGGCATGTGACCTGCCTAGCCAAGGTGCACTGGGCTGGGAAAGAGGAACAGGAGCTGGACTGGGAAAGGAACGAAACCTGGGACACTGTGTGGAAGAAAGCAGGATCAGCAGAAAGAGCACCATCTCTTGCCAGCACCGGGGAGCCGTAGGGAACCACAAAGGACTGGCAGGGCATCCATCAACACCAGAGTAAACCTCACTTGTCACCTGCCCAGTGAGCCATGTGGCCCTCTGGGGAGAACCTTCCCCCTGGATCCCCAGGCACATTGCCTGTGCATCATCCAGCAGAAGTGACGGCCACTTGTCCCATAGACTTTGTTGAGCCACATTCGAACCTCCCTATACAGGCATTCTGTCTAGGGCCCAGGACATTCAGAAGCCTGCAGGAGCAGAGAGAGACATATGGATGGGGAAGTCCCCAGCATCCACCCTTGGATGGAATTCGGCCATATTGGAACGCCCCTCCTGTTAGGACAAATTCTAGCAGAATTTGTTCAGCAACGGGAACCAGCAGCTGCTGGAGAGATGATAGTGGGAGGTGCGAAGATACCAGCTTAAAGACAGGGAGGCTTTGAGATCTACCAGAAAAATCTTAATGAGAGCTTCCTCAGCCTAAAAGAGCAACATAGCTTGCCTTAAAAATGAGTTCATCTTGCAGAACTGAAGTAGACAAAAGAAAATAGACACATGAAAATACATGGTGTGCTTTCAAGGTGCAGATATGTTTTTCCCTAGGTAATTTACTATCCCTCATAATTTCCCGAGAGGAACATAAAAGTTACATGTTGATGGCTTTACTCCGATATCAACATTGTAGGATCTTATTTGACCTTAAGGATATTTCTTATGGGCCCTGGGCTGTTAATATTCATAATCATCCACTCTTGTAACTACCAGGAACCTTTTGGAAAATATTTCTAAGGGTGAATTATGTATTTATATGTAAAGCACCAGCAAACATCCTCATGGCCATAACTTTTGGGTGTTTTCAAACCAGATTATAGTAAGACAATGTATTTTATTCAGCAGATTTGTTTTAATCTAATTATGTAGGTGAATAAAAATTACTGCATGCTGGTGCATCTAATGTAAGTTATCTATTATTCACACCACATTTACTTTTAATATTCATGCAGATTCCCTTTGACATAACCTACTGTGTCACAGTTAATCCAATAAAGATAAAATATAGCTCAGCAAAACACCAGTCGATTCCAGCTTTCTGGTAATTATTAAAGACTATTTCACACTGGTTCCTTCAATCAATGTATTTCCCCTTGGATGGTGGCTCTCCTCTTTGAAGCTGTCAGTCCTCCCAATGGATTCAGAGGAACACTCAGGCCCTTTTTCAGTCTCTGGGTCTCAGAGGTAGTTCAAAGAGCACAACAAGGCTTCACAGGTTTATCCTCAAAGGCTGACACTATCTGTTTGATGTATGGTGACTTAAAAAGTCATCTCTGGCAAAGCATGTGTTTGCTACCAGTCTATCGAATCAGCCATTTATCAACTTATCTGTATTCACCCAGTGCACCTGCTAACAGCTCAAAGGAGAACACACACTGTCTCCTGCTGGACTGACTATTGATTTGTTTCCCTTCTCTAATTTTATATTGTTTTGCTGCCCTGTGGAGGTAGCAACTCCTTTACGGGATGCAATGAACATGGAACCCGTGAACCGATGGCTTTTGGTTGTTGTGTTCAAGAGCCCAGAAGGCAACAGACCCTTCGTAGATTGAGGACAGCTGGGCTGATGGTGGATCTAAGACTTCCTGTCCCAGCTGGCCTTGCTTTTCACTTTGACCCACATCGCAGGCATTTCCCTGCATGGATCCTGCAAGGACATTGCAGGGTGAAAACTGGGAATTCCCGAACTCGTAATCAGAAGGCGGTAAGGTCCAGCAACTACCAGCACATGCAAATGGAACCCTGGATTAAAGATGGGGATGCACCGACTCCCTCTCTGTAAACCCCCTCACCTTAAGCATCTCCACATTCCAGGGAAAGTTTTCTTTAGTCTTTGTCATCCTGAACCCGTGATTCTAGCTGAGACGTTTTCTTTTCCACTTCTCTGTCATTACCTGTTTTTAATTAAAATAAAATGAGGCTACCTCACCACATCATGAAAATTAGTATCATTTATGAAGGCCTTCCTTATTAATTTAATTTCTGGTGTGGTCATATAATTTGATTAACATTATATAGGTAATGCTTCAACTATAGAAAAGACAATTTTGATGGATTCTGATAGAAAAGGACAAAGACAAGGTCAATATTTTTTCTGTGCAGCATTATATATTTTAGGTAGAGCAGTTGCTATTTTAAGATGGCAATAATCCTATGATTGCAGAGTAAGTTGTCACATGAGGTGGGTCTGAGAGAGGTTATTGTTTTTTCCTGGCTCCCTACTTCCACAAATCATTCTCTCTCTCAGAACATTTTGGTGAAATTCATCGAGATTTTTTCTCTCCACAGTACTCTCTTCTTCTTGCTCTGTGTACATTCCCTGGATGGACTGATTCAGTCATGGCTCCTGTTATCTGCCTAACAACAGTAATGTTGAATCTAAAACTCAAAATATTAATATCTTGGATTTAGAATGTCCTTTAGAGTCCATACAAGAACTTCCACTTGTTGCTAACATCTTGCTACTTGTCTCACACCAGCAGCATTGACATTGACTGGGAACTTGTTAGAAATGAAGAATACGAGACCCATGCCAAATGTGTTAACAGAAACTGTATTTTAATAATATTTCAGGTAATTACTGTGCACATTAAAGTATGGATTTGCTACATCACTGCTGCTTGTCCTTCACATACATTATATGTAACTACATGGTAAAAAAATGCAGCTCTCGGCAGCTCACACTCCCCAAACTTCTCACGTGCACTTGGGCAGGACTGCTCTCAAAGCAAACGTGCTTGAGCATGCTTCTTTGGTCAAAGCTCGCTAGTGTCTTCAGTCGTCAGGAATCAGAAGACTGTGGGGCCCACATTTCCCTGATTTGCATTTGCATGGGCAAAATGGACCCCAGATTTATCTTTGTTATAATAATAAAGGGAACAAACTTGGGCAGCTTATCTGTAATAAATATGCCAGCCTCTTTCTCTGGCACCTTACAATTCAGACCTCAGGGGCAATATAAACATATCCATGGATTATTTTTATAATCTCAAAGGGTCAGTTTTTCATCTTCAGAGAGTCAAATAGAATGAGAAAAGTTGTCTCTGTGAGAATAAGATCTCCATCATGTAGGAAATAAAACCACGTTTTTGTCTCTAGAAAACTGAAGAAAGATCATATATCATAAAACTAGACGTGGGAAAAATAATAACCTACTGTTCCATTAGAAGAGAAGAATAGAGAAATGATCCTTGCCAGATAATAGTTCTTATGTTAATGACTCAGAAATCGAAAGTTAAAAAAAGGAGTGTTAGAGATTTTTAGATAATGGTCCTGTGATCTGAGTGCTTCTGTTCTTTCTTTCTTACTTATAATATGGCTTTAAAATGGACTTTATATTGACTATCTTTGCCATTGGTTGTTCCTCCCAATTCTGAAATGCCTTGTGTAGCTGGGAAAATGAAATCACCCGGTGGTACCAAATTTGAAAGCACTGGGGGTGAGAGAGGAGGGATGTTGAAGGAAAGTAACCAGACCTGCTCTACACAGTAATATGATCAATATATCAAAAAACCAATAACTTCACTGTGGCAGAGGCACAAGCAACCAGATGGAAGACCACTGCCCCTGGGACAGAATGGCCAAAATAGATAGTTTTCTGTTAAATTTTAGGTTTTTGGATTTTGGGATTTTGAGGTGTAAAACTCTAAATTTTGCCACACCTTCAGTAAAGACCTTGAATGAGTGAGTGAATGAGTTTGTGGGTGAGAGAGTAAGTGAATGAATGAACGAGTGAGTGTGTGTGTGTGTGTGTGTGTGTGTGTGTGTGTGTGTGTGTGCATGTTCTGAAAATCAGTGAAAGGAACTTAATTTCATGTTGGGTCAAGAAGATGAGAAAAAGGTTTAGGGTACATATGTGGGAGGGTAAGATCCATAGATTGAGCTACACCGAGCCCAGCATTAGAGCTTCATGTCCCTTGTAGAGCCCCAGTAGACAGAAGACTGCTGGACCCTCTTGGAATTGCTAGCAGTCTTATGGAGAACAACAGACTTAAGGAATCAGGGTTTGAGCCAAATACCTAGAAACAAGAGAGCAGGGTGACTCCAGCTAATGTGTCTTCCCTCAACTGAAAAGGCAAGCACAAAAGCAGCAGCTCAAAATAGTATATCAGTCATATTGCAAGTATGAAATTATCTCAGAGTGGCTGAGTTATCTTGTGCTTTTATGAAAAATTGGCAATTATGTCTTTTATAGTCTCTCACATTCAGTGAGAAGAGGATATTGAATATATTTTAGCTATATATTAAAATGCATTTTATTTGTCAATTATTAAAATCATTGTTTTTAAAGAGAAAAAGAAAGTATTTAAATATGGTTTATCATTTACATCATGATGTTCATTATATACTTTAAAATGCTCACATATAGTATAATATAAACACATATTCTGGTTTTACTAGTAAGGGGCTGTTATAAATAGGAACCCATACTTGTGGGGTGGTCATGTAGCATTACATAAGAAAGGCCACACTTCAGAAGTAACTATTAAAGGCATGTTTTTTTTGTCCGTATCTCTCATTCATACTGTAATTTTGTTCATCAGCATAATGAATGTTAGAAATAGATTTTTATTGGAGAAACTGGTAACTTCTAATCGGCATAATGGGTATTAGAAATGGGCTGTCATTGGTAAAAATAGCAGTATTTAAGATATGTGGATTGGCTAAAATATACAGGGACACCTGAAAGGCCAGAGAGCTGGGACTTCAAATTTACATAACAGGTTGTATGAACTACTTAGTGTCAGCTTTCTAATGGATGTTTGTTTACTAAGTACCTGGGCCACTTTGCTAAGGCTTGTTTGTTTAAAGCATGTCTGTATATGTAGCAGCATTTTTATTTGGTCTGAGGGTGTAGAGAAATAACTGTCCTCCCCCTACCTTAAGCATGTCAGCAGCTACCATTTCAAAAGTAAATAACTAAGTTGTTCATGACCAAACTTGCTAAAGTTGTTTTTCAATAATTTGTTAAAACCTTATTTACGTGCATTTTTTTTTCCATTTTCACCAGTTTATTGATATCTCTGGGGGGAAAAATAGTCGATATTGGAGCTGGGGGCCATAAATGGCATTCACTTTTGGCAATTCCCTAGGTGACAATAGCTATCATTTCCCAATTTGGTTTCCTGATGCACTTCTGCCTACTTGGACCCATACCATTAGTCTCCATCTGTGGGGATATGAAGATTAACCTTGCTCAGTGTTATGTTAGAGATTTGAATTGGAGATCAATTTCCTTTAGGGAAGAGACTATCAATCAATGTCAACCCTTTATTTATGCAACACCCACTGTATGCACAATATTGTTCTAAGTCCTTGGACAATTACCAAAATTACTTACACCGTAGACCACGATCACCCAGAATTCAAGATCTACAGGGACACAGAAGAGTGGGTGTATTTAATTTCATCATCTGCAAATAATCTTCAGTGACAGCTATCTATGGATTCACTGCTGAGGGCTGTAATTTGTGGTGGATCACATGTCCTTTAAACTTCTCTTTCTTTTCTTTCATTCTGTTTTTTATCTTTCTTTTCTCTTTCACTCTACCTTTCCCTTTCCTCCTTCATTTTTTCCCATTTTTCCTCCCTTTATCCCTTCCTCCTTCCCTTCCTTCCTACCTTTTTACTACCTTCTTTCTTTTGCCTGTATCTGTTTATTTGAGCATTTTCCCCAAGATATTAAAGCTTTTAATCTATTGTTTTGTTTTCCTTCTCTTTGCACCATAACCATTATATAGCTTCATTAAAAACAAATGATCTCCCCTCTCACAGAATATGACTGTTTGTGTTGCGTACTTCCTTTGTTGGGCCATGCTAAGAGCAGCTGGCCCTTCTGCCTTCACTGAGCCTCGATAAATTTTCTAATAGCCTAGATTCTCCTGAACTCTCCCACCCATGGGAGCTGCTGGCCGTCATCTTGCTACTTTAAGACCCAGGCATTTTGAGGTTTGAACCTTGGTTCTCCCATCCTGATTCTATGACGTGGGACAAGGTGTCTGAATTCTCTCAACCCTAGTTTCTTCATCCATAAACAAGATGCCACGATGTTTACTTCATAGCATACAGAGCATTCTTTCTGACTTCGGTTACTGCCATCACTTCTGCTTTGTTTTTAACCCAATTCTCGGTTTCTGATCTTACTGGACCCCAGGCTCCCTCCTTCACTGCACCGGGATGACCTGCCTGTGTTCACCCATCAGGTGTTAGACCCAGGTGTGTCTGCTGCCTTGGCATCCATGTCCCCATCAGAGCATCTGAGCTGCACTCCCCGCCACCCCTCCAGCCCTCACAGTGCTCCTGGCTCTTTCGTAATCTGTGACCTGCACACTGAGGGCCTATAAATCAGAAGGAATCATTTTAATTAAGGAGATCAATAATTCTTCTCCTGTTTTCTCTCAGCACTCATCAATTATATGACACCTGTCCCAAGATACATTTAGGCTCCAGATTAATCCCTTCCTGTTTGGGAAGATTTAGAAATCCTAGGCATCGAGGTGCTTAAGGTTTTAGGACCTGAAGTCAGAAAGACTGGGCTTCAAATCCTGGCTTTGCCATTCAGTAATTGTATGAATTTGGGACATTTTAACAGTTTTGAGCCTTAGTTTCAATCCCACCTATTTGTCTAAAAGTGTAGTTTCCTAATGAAATAAGAATTAAGGAATAAGAAATAAGACTGGGGCATCAGAGACATAGATGCAAAATCTGGTTTCTACCACTTATGGAGTGGACAACTTTGAGAAAAATCTCACTTTCCTTCTGCTTCTGTTTCCTCATATATAAAATGAGGATAGTAATGCCTGGAGGACTGTGGTAGAGACTGATGAGGTAAGTTGAGCTCTTTTCCATGGCACCTTGGATGCGATCAGTTGCTTCAGGATGAAAGTGAGCATCCCCTTCCCAGACATTGGCTGCCAGAAACTCATGGAAGTGGATGATGATGGCAAACTTCTAACTTTATGAGAAGCGTATGGCCACAGAAGTTGCTGCTGACACTCTGTGTGAAGAGTGGAAGGGTAATGTGATGTGGAGTCGGTGGTGGGCATGACAGGTGAGGGGTCCCCATGAAGCAGGCGATCTTGACCCACAGCTGAATAAGAGGCATTCCTGTTACAGACCAAGGAGAAGTGGAGAAAGGATGTGCCAATCTGTTCCAGGTTGGTTGTGGATGCTAATCTGAGTGTTCTCGATTTGGTTATTTATTTTTTTTAAAGGAGAAAGATATTCCCAGACTGACATATTACCAAGCCTCATCGCCCGGCGCCTGAAAGAGGCAGCAGAGTCTTCAAATTTTCCACCTTTCTAAAGAAGATGACGTCCACCAGTGTGCCATGGAGAACCCTGAACAGAGGAGGTAAGAAACCCAGGTCCAAAGGACTCAAGTCTTGTTACCCAACATGTCCCGCAACACGTATGTCAACATACTGCTCTGAAGAAACAACATACTTAAAAAATAAAGACTAGGCAGAAGACTATGATAAAATGTTGGTGAAAATACCAACAAAGGCCAAAGAAAAGCAAAACACCAGGAACAGATTGCCAAGAGATAAGAGGCTGTTCTCTCTCAGTGCCTCTACCTCTAACTCTGAGTTCTGTCAAAAATAAGATGCTCTAAGAGTAACAAATAAATGAGATAGGACATTTTGAAAGGATTACATAAGATAAAAATCTGTGAATACATTTACCTACAAAAGGCTTTGCAAATGTTATTTCTAGCTCTGAGAAGGATGCCCTCACATAAGGCTAGTCAGTGTTTGAATGAGTTAAAGAAGGAAAGAAGATGGAATCTCTTTGTTCGATCTGCTTTTCACGGTACTTCTGGCTTTACTGTGTTTCTCCGACTTTCTCTAGTTCTCACGCCATTTCTCATGCATTGCACCTGGGACTCTCTTCTTCCTCTCTTCTTTCCTAGGGCAGCTGCCCAGCCCAAACCAATAAACAACAACAAAACCATTTGCTTTAAATCACTCTTGTTACTGTCTGCTGTGCTATTTCCAAGTTCCACCATCTTTTGTCTCAGGTTGTCCTCTGCGAGAGACACAACTCATACATTTTCTGTCCTCTGCCATGCAGTGAGGGGTAGCCGCACACGCCTGAGAGCCCCCTCACGGCTGGAGCTGGTCCCAGAGGCAAGCTGCCTTCAACGCTAGGGTGGCTGTTGGACACGAATCTTTTGACAAGTCTGCCAATGGAGTGGGAAAGCTGTGTGGGCAGGGAAGAGCTCTGAACAGATCTCTGTGTTTCTGTTCAAAATGAGCTTCCAACCAGTGCCAGCACAGGGTGCCTTTAGCATCTGTGATGGTTAATTTTATGTGTCAACTTCACTGAGATGAGGGATGCCTGAATAGCTAGTAAAACAGTATTTCTGGGTGTGTCTGTGAGGGCGTTTCTGGAAGAGATTAACATTTGAATCAGTGAACTGTGTAAAGAAGATCTGCCCTCACCCATGTGGGTGGGCATCTTGCAATCTGTTGGGGACCCAAATAGAACAAAGAGACAGAGGAAGGGTGGATTCATTCTCTCTCTCTCTCTTCTTGAGCTGTGACATCCATCTTCTCCTGCCCTTGGACATTAGAGCTCCAGATTCTTGGGCCTTCCGACTCTTGTCTTGGAGTCACCCCTTCAATTCCTCTGGTTCTCAGGCCTTCAGATTTGGATTGAATTACAGCACTGACTTCCTAGTTCTCCAGCTAGTAGATGGCAGACCATAGGATTTCTCAGCTTCTGTAATTGGGGGAGCCAATTTCTTATCATATTAATAAACCCCTTGTTATACTATATCTCTATATAGACTATTGGTTCTGTTTCTCTGGAGAACTCTAATACAACATGACACTGCCTTCAATCATTAAGAGAATATCCCTACATGGAAACCTAGGACATTTGTGCCTCAGAAGGCATTCCCTTCTGACTGGGAATAAAGAGTGTGAAGAATAGATCTCTATGCACAAGGAAAATGTTGTAGTTAGAAATTGTCCCCAAACTTAAACATTGCCAAACACAAAGACTGTTTAAAGAACAATATTGGGAATTAGTTTCTTTTGGGAATATATCCTATCTCCATTTAAAATCTCAAAATGTCACAGCTAAATAGTCTATACTCAAAGTTGTTCACTCTATAAGTGGTAGAGGACAGATTTTGCATCTATATCTCTAATGTCCCAGTCCATTTTTATTCCACTATGAAACTACCACCTTCGGAGGTGCAAACTCAAAAACCAGTAGGAGGCAAGCACATAACCTGTGGGGCAGAAGTGCCTGGTGGGGACTGTGGCATCAGCAGAGGGCAGACATCTCAAGGGGCAGATACAAAGATACAAATCTGCTTCTGGTGAGTGTGCCTTGATACTGAGTGTTGTCAGATTCTCTGGTTTATTAGTGTATGCGAAATTCTTTTAAATATTTGTAACTGTTTAAACAAACACTCTGTGGGCTAAGTGGTTGCTATGTTGTAATTACTAGTCTAGTTAATTTATTTTTTTTTTAAGAAAACCAAGTCTCAGCAATGAGAGATGACAGTTACACAGAAGGAGGCAATTGTTTTAGACATGCTTGATAGTAAGGCTTTAGTCCAAAGTTCATCGATTAAGACCAAGTCCATGGCCTCTCAACCCCTAAAAATATACTGATGGAACCTAGGTGTGGTAGATTAAATAATTAATCTCAAGTCCTCACTCCCCTTTAGATAGCACTGTTATGTAGAATCACGCCTTTCCCATTGTCTTGTGGGGGTAGAATGTATTTGTCCATTCTTGACTTTGTGTTTGACCTTGTGATATGTGCTGGTCAATGGGATGTTAGTGGAAACAGCTCAAGAAGAGCCTTGAAGTGTGCTTGGATGGTTGGTCTTGCTCTCTTCTGCCATTGCCATGAGGAGGACATGTCCCAGGTAGATGCTAGTACCCGAAGAAGGTGACACCTGAACCTAACTCGCAACCTGGAGTTAAGTCAAATGTAGTTCAGATAAGATTAACTAGACCCCAGCCAGTCTGCTCATGAGCATGAAATAATACTTATTTTTATATGCTGCTGGAATTTTTGCAGTTGTTTGTCATGTAATGAGAGCTGATGAATAAATACACTGAGGATTGTGCTCTTATCCAACCCAGGGGAAATTTACATCTTTTATGGAACTCCAATTACCACCTCCTCCACACAAGACATATAACAACGTACCACAGACGGGGTGGCTTAAACAACAGAAATTTATTTTCTCACAGTTCTGGAGGCTGAAGTCTGAGATCAAGGTGTTGGCAGGTTTAGTTTCTCCTGAGGTCTCTCTCTTTGCCTTGCAGATGGCCGCCTTCTCCCTGTGTGCTCACGGGGTCTCTCCTCTGTGCACATACATCCCTGGTGTCTCTCAGTGTCCAAATTTCCTCTTCTTATAAGGACACCAGTCAGATTGGAACAGGGCCCAGCCTAAGGGCCTCATTTTAACTTAATCACCTCTTTAAAGGCCTTATTTCCAAATATAGTCACATTCTGAGGTACTGAAGTGAGGGCTTGAACATATGGATTTTGAAGGGGACACAATTCAGCCCGTAACATATAGGTTAACATTTGACTAGGGTGACCATTTCTTGTTCAGACCCAGACACACAGAAAGTGCTAAAATGCCAAAACGCATCAGACGCTGGGATAACCTGTGTAAACGAGGGCTGCATAAATGGCTGGGCCAAATTAGTGGTTCTGGTGGTGGGGGATGTATTCAGCCTCCTTCAGAGGGGACAGAGGTCTGTTCCAACTGTCCTGGATCCTGTTACAATAGCTTGTCTCAGCTCCCAGGCTGACTCGTGAAGGCCTCAGCTGACCAAAGTGAGAAAAGATTTAATTAACCTCCTCGAACACCACCCCTCAGCCCCCCCAAACCAGCCCTGTCTGCTGTCTCACTTTTGCCTGTTGACTCTGACCGCCGTCACCTGTCCTCAAAAGTTAGTTATGCACATAGGCCTGGTCCCTCGTGCAGCCTTTGGTTTTTTGCTGCACAAACCTTGAAGTCAGACTCAGTAGCACTTTGCATTTGCTACGAAGGTCTAGTTAACATTTGCAAGCTCTACAGAGTCTACTAAAGATTTCCCTTGGAGAATGAGAAGAATGCTCCCCTCACTCACCCCACCACTGAACACAATCTAATTTAAAAAATCACAATAGATGGTTCTTTTTCCTCCTTTTTCACAGGTTCTACCTCTCATACTTTGACACCCTCCCAAATTCTGGTGCCGTTAGGTGACACCCCCCTTGGAAGTTTAGTCCAGGCTTTCTCTCTTCCTGTTCAGTGAACCCACAAAACCAGCCCCTTCTTTCTGTGGCGGTAGCTGGGACACGGGTGAGAAAGGCAATCGTTTATAGACCCTGGGAATGACTCAGGGGAATGCTTGACATCAGTAGGACACTTATCAGTGGATGGCTGATCACATAGCAGTGGTGACAGTGGAATGAATATTGGGCAGACACCTAAAGCTAGAACTACAGGAGTACACAGGGCACCTTTCTTAGTGCTCTAAGTGAGCCATGGGTGTGACCAGCCCTTGCAGAGCACGGGAGTACCTGTGTTTAAGGAAGTGGCAGAGGTGTGGCTTGTTTCCTATGCCACCATTTAAAATCATGTCCATTGCAGCTTTGTGGCTCATGTTATTGGATTGCAAGAAACAATTGAAGACTGTTTTTGCCTTTTCTCAGTAACAGTGACTCTCAGGTTGGCCTGCCCTTCAGAATCACGTGGGGAGCTTTTGAGAATCCTGATGCTCTTACAGTACTCCTGACCAACTCAATGAGAATCACTGCAGGTGAGAGGCAGGCATCAGTACTTTCCATAGCTCTGCTGATGTTCCCTGTCCAGCAAAGTTTGAGAACTAGTTCTCTAGATCCTGACTACTCTGTGGTCAGTGGATCAACAGCTGTGGGCTCTGGTGGGAGCTCATTAGAGACGCCAAATCTCAAGCCTACCCCAGACCTAAGGAATCGGAACCTGTGTTTTATCAAGCTCCTGGGTGATTCCTACCCGTGTTAATGTTTGAGGAGCACTGAGCTGAATGAGCTGCTCTCACCTTTGGCTGCACATTAGTCACGTGGTGCTGTACCAACCCCACTCGCTAACAACCACAGGAGTGAGCAAAGGACTTAGGATATTTTCAGATCTCTGCAGGTGATTCAATTTGAGAACCACGGCTCTAGGCTCTAACATTTTTCTCTGTTTGAAGCACATCTTCCCAGCATTCAAATGGGTCTGTGAGCTATGGCGTCACCCAGTGCCACTGCACCAGACAGCAGTGATGCCACATCAGACTTGTGCAGTAATTGAAATTTGGGCTTCTCTCCTGCATTGGTGCTGTCTCATGTGTAGAGTCACTGCAGCTGGTGGGACCTGGAGGTTCTTGAAGTGAACCCTAAGAGAGGGTCAAATGAATGACAAGACATTTCAGTAGGAACTTTCAGAAAAAGTCCTGCCAGAAGGAAATCTGGACCTGCGCCCTCCTGTTGAATTTTCTTAGCCACACTCTAAAATTAATACCATTTTTGTTCAATAATGTTAAACTTAAATAAATTACGTGCATAACAATATAAGTGTTATGGGTTGAATGGTGTAAACCTGAAAATGATATATTAAAGTGTTAACCTCCAGTATCTCAAAATGTGACCTTATTTGGAAATAGAGTCTTTATAGAAGTAATCAAGTTAAAATTAGGTCATTAGGGTGGGCCTTAATTCAATAGGACAGGTGTCCTTATGAAAGGAGGAAATTTGGACACAGAGACAAAGGGAAGAGATGTGAAGATACATGGGGAGAAAATGACCGTATGACTATAGGCATTCATCTACAAGTCAAGAAATGGCAAGTATGGCTGGCACACACCAGGGGCTAGGAAGAGGCAAGAAAGGATTCTCCCCTAAAGCTGTCAGAGAGAGCGTGGCCCTACCAGCACCTTGATTTCAGCCTCCAGGTCCCCAAGACTATAGGTTTCTGCTGTTTTAAGCCACCTAGTTGTTGGGACTTTGTTACAGCAGCCCTAGGAAACTAATATAAGTGAGGTTAAAAATGAATTGAGGTGACTTTCTCCCAAATGAATCTAAAGGAGAAAAAAAAGAATAAAAACTGGAAGAGGAAATTCTAAAACCAAATAGCTCTTTTGAAAGATTCTTTTTACTGATAAATGTAAGTACACAGATGCTTAAAATAAAAAGCTGAAGAGCTTTTTGCTTAAAGATGTAATATTTTCCAGCAAGCAATGAATGGAACTTAACTCAGAGCTGTTTGTGGAAATGTGTTTTCCCCTTAGAAATCATTAAAACATACATTGTTGCTCTTTATGCTAGTTTTATGATGCATGTCGGAATTCCAAATTAAATAATGTTTAGATGTTTATGCGCCAAGAATTGTTTCTCAAAGAGGCCTAAGAATGGGCAGAAGAGTATCTTTTTTATACTGAGGCGGTGAATCCTTATTCAATGGGCAAAATGTATGTTACGGTAGGGTTGTATTACAATATCAAAATATTTCGACAGGTAAAAGACTATGAATACAGAAAGATCTCCGTGTTCTACAGACCCTAATAGCAAGCACATTTGCCAAGAAGTTAGACACTGCTTTTCAAAACACGTTCATATCTTTTGTTTCATTCTTTGCTTCCGTGTCGGTAAACCTGGCAGTGCTAAATCCAAGGGACCTAGAAACCTTTTCATATCTCCCCTCCTGAGAACCACAGATGAAAGTACCCATGCTAACTTTGCTGAGCTTTTTCATCAGCTCCTGAAGTTTCTACAAAAGCATGTTGCTGACCAGGAAACTGGGTCAGGCAATTGTTCTGCAATAAAGATGATCTTTTGAAGTGTCTCAGCAGCAGCCTAACTTTAACAGGAGTCCCGTGGATCATGCTCTTCACAAATCGAGCTTCAGGTCTCAGATATTATTTATCCTTCTTTAATAACAATAAAAAAAATCTTGCCCTTTTTTTCTTCCCCCATCTGACTCTGGGCTTTCTGATTGATGAACCTATTCACTTAAACAGAGAGTTTTAAAAAATGCTTTAAAAAAATACAACCACTTCTTGAAATATATTTGCCAAGAGAAGCTACCTTGAGAAACCCGGTGCAGCTAGCACGTGTGAAATGCTGGCACACTGCCATAGGACGCCCACCACTGACTTGGGCAGAGTCTCTAAGAGGTGCTTTGACCGCGGTGTGAACAGGATCTGATCTTTCAGAGTCAAAGGTATTTTCCAATCTTGGGATTTCCCACCTACTCCCAACAGAGGCATTTTCTCCCTTAATTCCTCAATCAGGGAAGAAATAGGTTGTGGTTTATTTTGATTTAAACTAACATCATTAGCATATTCAGAGTGAAATATGTATAACTCATTGGATCAGATACCCTTTAACAGGGACATGAATTATGAATCAATGAAAGAAGCTGTCACCAGCTATGTTTACCTTGATATTAATAGCATAAGCAGTCAGTGTTGGAAGTAGCTGGGGCACATTTTCCATTAAACCCATCTTGTCCTTCAGGAATGAGATAGAGACAGAGGAAGGAGAGAGGGGAGACAGGTGAGAGTGGGCTGAAGTGACAGAGGGATGATAGTATTTATGAGGATTTCTTTTAACATCCAATGGAATTCAAATAACTCACTTGTTAGAGGACCCAGATAATGCAGGTCCACTCAGATCATGCAATGTGAGCAGAGACATTGTCACTAGTTCAAATTTCAGTGTCCATAAATAAAGTTGTATTGGAACACAGCCACAACTATTCCTTTATGTAATGCCTATGGATGCTTCTGCACGCCAATGGGAGAGTTGATTAATTGTAACAGAGCCCGTAATGCCTAAAATAGTTACCATTTGTCTCCTTATAGAAAAAAGCTCTCCTATATATTAAAATATATGCATTTATATATGTACATATGTATGTGTACGTATATGTAAATATCTATCCATCTAAAATTTTCCTTTAATACAATGGCAAACTTTTTTCCTGGCATCATTTCTTCTAAGCAAAGTAATATAAGCACTAAAGCATAGTATCTGCACATCTCTATCCTCTTATTCAATTTTCATAGTTAAAAACAACACTGCTCAGATGCACAAGGAAATGTTTTATTCTACTATGTGCTTACGTTGATAAAACTCACAGTGCTCTGTATTTACTCTGCCTGCCAGGGCAGTATATTCACTTGAAGTCTAGGCCATAATGGTATCTGGTACTCCTGCAATAGCAACTTCAAAAGTGATATAAAAACATTAGTAGTAAATATACTCAGGTCTTAAACTCCCATCTGGGGTGGTGGAATTCATTTCCTATCACCTGTAGTTAAAAAGGGACTTAAGTTCTGGCTTTTAACTAGGGGATTATTTAAGCTGTGTTTTAAATGAATATTCAAGGAAGGGCTTAAAGAACATTACTTCCAGTGGGAGCACTTTGATCCTAGAATTGCAGAAGATCTTTTAATTTAATTTTTATAAAGTGACTAATGGGAACCTGGAGGTAGCCAACTCGACTTAATTTATCAGATGTGTCTTGGATGGTGTGATATAATAAAGAATATATGTAGCCTTTGTCCCTGGCTCTTGGCACAGAGCTTCAAAAACCCTTAGAATTTTCCTGATAGGAGTGTCTTTCATTATTCACAATGAGCTCCTTTCCACTATAAATTTATGCTAATAAGGTGACTCACGGTGGGTCCTCAGAGAGTTTTAAGGGAGGGGCTGTCCAAGCCATGAAGACCAAGCAGGTGATTAGAGAGTTGGAATTTTCAGCCCCACCCCCTGTCCTCCAGGGAGAGAAGGGGCTGGAGACTGAATTCAAACACGTGGCCAGCGATTTGATCAGTTATGCTATGTAGCGAAACCTGTGTAGTGAACCGTGAGGCTCAGAGAGTTTCCAGGTTGGTGAACACATCCATATACCAGGAGGCTGGTGTATCCTGACTCCTTGGGCATGGAGCCTCTGCTCTCCTCAGGCCTTAACCTGTCATCTCTTCCATTTGATGCTTCCTTAGCTGTATTCAATATAATAAACAGCTATTGTAAATACAGTGCTTTCAGGGAGTTCTATGAGTCATTCTGATAAATAATCCGATCCGTGAGACTCCTCGAATTTGCAGCTGGCTGGAAAGAAGTGAAAGAAGCTTGAGGACACCTGGGACTTGCAGTTGGCGTCTGAAGAGGGGGCAGGCTTACGAGACTGAGCCCCTTACCTGGGGGGTCTGCACTAATTCTGGGAGCTTAGTTAGAATTGAATTGAACTGTAGGACACCCAGTTGGTGTCAAGAATTGTGGCTGAAATGCATACGGTGACTGTGGGCAGGCCTGACACTCAGTGCTGAGGACAGAGAGAGGGATGAGGCAATGCTCATTCTCAAACAGTTCACAACCTGTCTGTGCAACTGCCCAGCATTTTGAAAATGTGATCTTAAGAGGGTAAACCTCCTCTCTCAAGGAAGGTTGAGAGGAGTACAATGTAAGGCAAAAGCAAAAGGTCCTTGGTTTCAGTGTTTAAAGTACACTGTGGCCTGTGAAGATTGCAGCTCTGTTCCTATGGCCATCCCGAGGCTTTGTGTGCCAGTGCTCGTGATCTATTTGTTACTGAGTTTGTGTTCTTGGGATATTTTTCAGGTTTGTAATTTTAGGGGTATGAGTATTGTTCTGTGAGGGACTTGTAGTGGGTGCAAGCATTTGACACTAGGAAATGAGGGAAAGTTTTTCCCGGAGTAAGTGGATCCAGAAGCCTTCACTTGGGGCCGGTTATTCGCTGGGACTCAGTGGGTGTCTGAAATCATTTGTGTCATCTCTGAAATAACTTGTAAAGAGCAATGTCCTTCCTAACGAGAAGCTGAATGTTTCGGCTTAAAAGCAAACTGAGTGGGGTAGTTATAATCACAAGTAGGGAATTGAGAGCCAAGAGGTATGGCCCTGGACCTCCTGTTTGGAGAAAGGCAACACTGTTAAGTCAGTTTCTAGTGCAGGATGTGGAGTTGAAGGGGAAAGAAAAGGGAACCAGGAAGGGCGGAGATGTTGGATAGAGAACAAAACAACCACAGCAACAACAACAAAGTCTGCACAGAAGGGCTGGAAAGGGGATTGTAGGAGTACTATTCTAGCTATTTTAAGCAAAAAAA
>NW_012139080.1:3299666-3300169 GCF_000956105.1 Propithecus coquereli | reverse complement strand
CATCACCGCCTCAGATCATCAGGCATCAGATTCTCATACGGAGTGCCAGCCTAGATCCCTCACATGCACTGTTTACAGTAGGGTTTGCGCTCCTATAAGAATCTAATGCCACCACTGATCTGACAGTGGGTGGAGCTTATCCAATGATGCCAGTGATGGCGAGTGGTTGTAAATACAGATGAAGCTTCTGAGGGATTGGGGACTGCAGCTTTAAAGAGACAAGACTGTAAATTTGAATACTTTGCTTTAAAATGTCCTCACTGGAACATCATGATTTCTGAGAGCTATTAATAAAAGTTGGAAAAGCAAAGATTTTGTGACAATTTTCACATGGATTACCTTCAGGGTAAGAATCATAATATGAGCTAAGTATAAAAACATATATTATATATATATATATATAATTTGCATGGAATTTTTAAACTGGGTTAAATTTTCTACAAGCGTGCAAAATATTGTTCTTATTCCAATGAGATACCTCTTTACCTCAAAATGAGAAGAAT
>NW_012139080.1:3294294-3299616 GCF_000956105.1 Propithecus coquereli | reverse complement strand
AATAATAATATCAGGACTTAGGTGCTTACAAAATTGTGGCTGGGCTGGAGGAAGTGGGCTCCAGACTGGACATCCCAGTAATAACTCTCAACCCAGTGTTGCAGAAATAGCACAGCCAAGTAGCAGCTGCCTCTGCCTCCACGAGAGCCGGGGACTCAGAACATCACTGGCCCCAGTGCTGGCTGTAGGACAGCAGCACTCTGGCTGCAGTCCGGAACTGAGGAAGGCCACACATGCCCACAAGAACCTCATTGGCACAGTGGGTGCTGCCCCAGCCACTTCCTCTCTCTCTACTCGTTCCCCATTTAATTCAGTGCAAGCTATTGGAGAACCTGTCACATCTGCAACCCAGCTGCAAGAACATTTGGGAAATGTAGTTGGTATCTTTCTAACTTCTGTAGTACAGATGGAATAGAGCAGACGTTGAAGGAATGAACCAATCAACTGTATCTTCCATGGGTTGGTGAAGGGGTACC
The DNA here is from genome assembly GCF_000956105.1 of Propithecus coquereli. Lineage (NCBI taxonomy): Eukaryota > Metazoa > Chordata > Mammalia > Primates > Indriidae > Propithecus > Propithecus coquereli. The sequence continues at coordinate 3,299,140 of NW_012139080.1, read as the reverse complement.
CAGACGTTAGGACTTCTTAGTCCTATTGTCATAAACTTGTCCTTGAGAAACTTGGTCACTTTTATGTTTTGGAAAGTTTGTACCATTATTGAAAGATGTGCAAAGAATTGGATTTCAGTCTACATCTGAGGTAGAGTTTACAAGGAGGAGCGAGTTCTTTTCTGGGGCCCTGCATGCTGTTGTTGGCAGCAGAAACAATATCACATGGAGCAGTGAAGAGGGGAAAGAATTGAGGACCAGGTTTGTAATGATCTCTTTCCACCTAGAGGTGTTAATCCTGAAGCCGTCCTCTGCTTCCACGCCAGACGGATTTAAATTGTTTTAATAAAGAGGCTACTACACACTTACATGTCATGGATGTGGCTTGTATTTAGAGCAGCAAGTCAAACTTCCAGCAGGTGAACAGTCCTTTGGAGAATTTTAAACCCTAGGTATGTTTACCGCAATAATCGAGTAATTGCTATGTTTATGCATGAGCATCTTGTACATTCATCTGTTATCTTCATGATCTTTCATTCTCACTCACTTAACAAACCTTTATGAAGCACTTACTATGTGCTATGCACAAGGGAAATAAAGACAAAACATCAGTTCCTGACCTCAACTTGCTCAGTTTAGTGAGAGATGATGACAATTAATATGCCAAAACAATGTAGCATTACTAAATGATGATTAGTATGGAGAACTTACAAAGAGTCAGGTGCTATGCTCGGTGCTATGCTCAGTCCTTTATTTGTGATGTCATTTAATCTTTGTTATAATCTTTGAGTATGACACTATTCAAATCCCATTTTATATATCCCATCTGAGGTGCAGAGACGTCAACAACTTGCTTGAGTTAACTAAGCTAGTAAGCAGCTTCTGAAGGGTGGTTGAGACCCTGCTGGAAGACTTCAGAACTGAGCTCTTGGCCACCTGCTGGGCTGCAGACACAGGTGAAAGCACTAGCCCATATCTTTCATTCAGTCTGGGGAAGCCAATTCAGAGAACTGACCCATAGTGAGCAGATACAAATGGTCACTTTAGGTGGAGCTAAACGGAATTGGCCAGGTAAGCAAGTAAGGGCCCATTTTTGGGTAGAAGGACCACTATGCGTGCCTGGTAGGGTGAGAGGGCGTGGCACATTTGGGGACCTGCAAATAGTTCTGTATGGTACAAAGAGTGGGGTTGTATTAAGGACTGGCGAGAAGGTGTCTTTGTGAGCCTTGGCAAGGAATTTTAACTAAGATTAGAAGGCAGGGAAGGTTTTTAAGGAGATGAAAGACAAGATCCTTTAGAAACACACTCTGGAAGCATCTTTTATGCAGGGCCCTGTTCTTAGATCAAGAATTCCTCAAACAAAAGCAAGGTCATTACCTGCTATTCCTTGGCAAGGACTCAATACCATTCAGGTTGAATGTTAATATTAATACAAAACACCTTGATTTTTAAAAGTCACTGAAGAACTCAATCTCCCACTGATTACCTTCTAGCACTAGTCACAAATGCTGAGATCCAGGGAAGTCTGAGAAAGATAAAACAATGAGAATGACTTTCCATTCTCCACTCTCTGCCCCCTGTAGCCAGTTGAATTGGACTCATTATGATTTCTCTCTCCCATGTGGACACTGAGGTGCGTTGATGAGATCTGGGTTGTGCTACACTCCACACCCATTTTCAAAGCCTGATGTGTCGAAGCTCGCGCCTATCCTCCACGATCCACAGGTCGAGAAATACTCTCCTGCAGCAACCTATGGATTCCAGGTGGCTATTAAGGCAGCTTCAGGAAACAAACTGTCCATTCTAGTTCTCCATGCTCCACTCTGCAAATAGAGCACAAGAGTCCTGGGATTTGATAAATGGCAAAGGGGGAGGGTCTGTGGGAAGGTGGTGCCATGCAGGGGTTAAGCGTTCGTCTTCTGGATTCAGCAGTACATGAATTCAAACACTGGCCTCAGCACTTAGCAGCAGCGTGACCTCGTGCAAGATACTTAACCTCTCTCTAAGCCTCAGCGTCTTTATCCATGTGAGGGAAAAGTGGCACCTCCTCCACAACCTATGGGGGACCAAAGGAGACAATCTATGTAAACGATCAGCACAGTGCCTACCACAAAGTAACTACTCAATAAACCTTTGCTTATTGTTGCTGTTGTTGTGCACAAAGAAGGAAATAGCAGAAATTGGTAGAATGTGTGCTCTCCCAGTCTAACGCAGACCAGGATCATTGCAGGCTCCTGGCTTTCTTTCTGACGCCTAGAAAAATGTGGACAACAGTGGGACTACTGTGGGAGATGTCCCTCGGCCCATCTCTTGACTAGGCTCAATCCAATCCCACTCTTCTGTCCATTCAGAGACAAGTGGGTTCCTGGGGTCTCAGCACATTCTCTGAGGGGCCATGCTGCCGGCGGCAGTTCCCTCCTCCCAGCCCATCATCCTTTTATGAGACTAAGCCAGGTCTTTCCTTCCTCCTCCCTCTGCCCTTCACACCCATTCCCCACCACAACATTGGAAATGGGGCTTCATTTTTATTGGTTTATTTACTCCCAAAACCCATTTTAAAAGCTGACACCTAATAAATGGGCCATCTTCTTGATTAGACAAAGATGAAATAACATTAGAATTTTTAAAAATACCAAACTGGTGTGTGCTGTTCTAAAGAAAATTATTGCTGCCTCTATTAAGTACCATACATGCTAAATCAATACTTACTCAGTACTTGAACTTCAGCTTATTATGAATGATTTTTACTTTTGTTTTCAGAGTAAGAGGGTCACAAATAATATTCCTAGAACTCCGTGCCCTTGCACTGTCACAAGCACACATAGGCTGGCGCCTGCTCTTTTTTCCTTTGTCTCCAGCGTAAGATGGTCAGGAACAAAACTTTAGGGAATCTGAACTTATACCTGTAGAACACAGAGGAAGAAACCTCAGGACAATAAACCAACACATAAACACACAGTAAGCTTGGAACAAGGTAACTGAGTTCTAGACAAAAGTGAGAAGTGAGCACGTCAAATGATTGCAGCTTGCTTCTTGCTGCTCTCCATACCAAGTATTGTTTAACAAATACCTATTAAACCAATGATGTGCCAGATATGTTGGGAATTACAAAGACAAGTGTTCACTTCTTCTAAGAATTTATAAACTGATGTTCTGCACTTCAGCACCGTGTTAAAACTGATGTGTCCTCTGCTTCATTTCCTCCGTATCCCAAGGTGGCAACAAGCTACCCTGATAACATGCTAACGTGAGGGTGGCATTCTGTGCCATCTCCTCTTTTTATTTGCAGGATCATAAGAACCTGAATAGATTGTGATAAGGTCTTCATTCCAAGGAATACCTCTAAAAGTTGATAGCAGGCTTGTGGGCAGATATTTTTGAGCAAATGTATAGTTTTCAAATCCTCACTCCACTGCTCATACACAAGGCAGACTTTGAGTTGCAGGGTAGGATGATTCCGGCTTGGGGAAATGGTCAGATCTTGCTTTTTGATCAGTCTGCAAAAGCACAATTTCAGACATTGTACAGATTTATAGATGTTGAGTTCTTCTGGGTAATTTATTAATTACTAGGAACTCAGATGTTGAATTGTGCTTTCCTGGAAACCGGTACAAGTAACTCTTAAGCAGGAGTGTTGAATCTCAGGTGGGAATTATAAGAATCAGTCAGTAAGTCTCTATTTTCTGGGAGCTTTATTACTTCAATCAACAATTGTTCTGTTCATTTACAAGAAACAGAAAGAAGCAAACAACAAGACCGGAAAGGCGTGGATTGCAGATTGCAAAGTAAGTAGAAAACACCTGAACATGCAGAAGGTGGGAGTAGGAAGGAGCAGATCCTGGCCTGTGTGATGCTAATCTGGGTCAGGAATCACAGCGTAGGATTTCATCAGCCTCAAATGAAACACCCTCTCCGAAACTCAGGGTATGTGCCTTTTGACAAATTGCATCCTGAGATATGTTAAGGGAAGCCACTGGCATCTGCATTATCATCTGCATAGCGCCCTGTGTGGGGACTTCGGGGCATGTGTATGTGCGACTAGAGTGGGGATCTATCATCTCCTGAGATGTTGGAAATACATAAAAAGGGAAATACTTAGATGACCAACTCATAAAGGAATTGGTAAGATCGATTTCACGGCGAAATTTTGCATGATGTCACACAGTTGAAAGTGTTTGGTTTTATTTTTAATGGATCCCTTCTCAGATGTACCTGAGGTGGCCCTAGGAATCTGCCTTAACAAGCTCCCCCAGTGAGACAGGTGCAGGAGCTTTGGGCCACATTCTGAGAAGCAGACTTAAGAGTTGTGGTGTCTCCTCAGATTGGGGCAGGTTAAAAAAAAAAAAGGAGTTGTGATGTCTTTACTAATGATGTTAGCACTGCCAACTGTCATGTTTCTAGTGTCCTAGTGTAGAATTTTTGTAAACTCTCCACACTTTTCTCCTTATCAACAGACAACACTATCCAGACAAAGATAGCTATGCTTTTCCCAAGTACCTTTTGTTAGGTTGAAATTTTCTATAAGCCCCCTCCAGCTTAAAAGTTAAACCAAATTGGAATCTGACAATTACCTAGAATATAGCTATAATAAAATGGACGTGAACATAGATGATGACTAGGGAATAATAAAATTTCAGAGCTTAATTTAGTCATAGTAAGAAAGACATCAATGTCATTTTTCAATCTGAGTCCCACTTTTGGTTTAGCCCAAGGTTTCCATGAGTGTCCATGTATTCTTTCTTACATTTGAATAACTCATATGCTTTCAGTTCTGAGAGGATATCTGAGATGCTTTCATCAAAATAAGAAATGGGCCAGGCACAGTGGCTCAGGCCTGTAATCCTAGCACTCTGGGAGGCTGAGGCGG
>NW_012139080.1:3291556-3294194 GCF_000956105.1 Propithecus coquereli | reverse complement strand
AAATGGATAAGGAAAGAGTTTCATTTATTTAATAAAATAAAATACGCACATGATTAAAAAACAAATAAGATAGAAGGAGTTACAATTGAAATAAAAGGCATTTGAAGCAAAAGACAATTGACATAGAATTGATTGCTTTTAATCACTCTGCTTCTTTTTTTTTCTGATCCTTAATATACACATACACACACACAGATGATTGATTTATTAACTTTAGAATTTTAAAATTACTTCCTGCTATATAGATGATGATCAAGCTCACTTACAAAACCACAACTAGCAGTTGGTTAAAGAACAAGTTCAGACTTTAGATATTGAAGTAGTTTATACTGAAAAGTGAATGAGGTACCCTATTCACTGATTTCTGTTATTCCATTTATATGGGCTTGTGATCTCTTTCCCAAAATGGCCTTTCTAGTAAAGCATTACTGATGAACATGACATGCAACCTCTTCATTCTTGCATTTATTTAATCATTCATTCACTAAGTCTTTATTTAGTGCCACTATATTCCAGGTTCTATGGTGGTCATTGGGAATAAAGTCCAGACCAATATTTGCCCTCATGGATTCTATTTTTGTTCTGAGCTGACAGCCTCTTTGCATTTATCTGTTGTCTAGCCACTGAGGTATTGAATGGAGAATTATAATTGTGGCGTGTGCTCTGAAGACACACAGGATCATTCACAAGTGTAGTAGAAGGGTATCTTCAGGTTATCCTGGAGAGCAAGGTTTTTATAGATGACTCAACATGGAATTTTTAAACTGGGTTAAATTTTCTACAAGCGTGCAAAATATTGTTCTTATTCCAATGAGATACCTCTTTACCTCAAAATGAGAAGAATAGTTTAATGAAAGCAAGCTATTAATGAAATGATGGAAGGAGAACTTATTCATAAGACCCCTGGCCCAGTGCATACGCAAAGGTGTCAGTCAGACAGGTGGCAAAGGTGATGTTGCTGACAGGGTCATTGCCGTTCAAAGCCTGGGGGAATAGACATTGAAGGTCAACAATTGCATCCATGTAGAATAAAAATGAGCAAGACTAAGTGGTACCTCACATCTAAGTCATGCAATACAGGAAACAAAATTTATGGTATGAAAATGCCAAAGACTTTAAAAAAGGAGGTGTGCACACAGCCTGTCTGTTCTGCCTCCTGCAGCTATAGGCCCTGTATCCATAATTCTGGAGGGTAACTCAGAGCTGCTATGAGGTGAAACTTAAATATTAACTTTCTCCTCCAGACACACTGGTGTACGTAAAAGAAGGGTGAAAGTTTGTTCCAAACTCTTGACCTTGGAATCTGTTGCCTCCCATAGGGACTTCCTTCCAAGAACAAATGTTTCAATTTTCTTTCCCTAGGCTTACTTCTATTAGAAAGATCTCTATGTCTGATTTTCCAGTCTTACTATGTTTTAAAAACTTAAACCAAAGTAATAGAGATTCCTAAAGACAGAAATGCCACAGTAATTGTGGCAATATGGATAGATAGATGTGGCCTCTAGGGGCAGGTTCCACTTCTGGGAGGAGATTCACGACCCTATTGAGGGAAGAGGAAGAGAAAACTCAGAAAGACAAAGCACCCTTCAAATGTCTGAGAGTGTCTCACAGGAAATGAGTGTCGGATTCGTGCTGGGCAGCCATAATGGGTCATAACAACCCACTAAAGTCATACATAGTTTTGCCTCAGTATGAGGGAAGATTTTCTAAAAGTCATAATATTTTAGAGTCACCATGAGTCTCTTTGGAAGAAAATGTTTAATCCACGCAGGATGACTGTTTATTGGCATGTTTTAGCAAAAAGTTATGAAGCACTGGATGGAAATTGGAAAAATGACCATTTCTGTTTTCTTCAACCCTAGGATTATATGATTACATGATGCTATGATTCTAACAGGTAACAAATAGCCTGATCATTCCAACATTTCATTGGACTTATAGAGGATTAAACCTTTATTACTTTCTCCCAGCCTCTTGCTGCTGTCATTAGTTTTTAAAAATGAAAAGAATTTCAATCACTATTTTAATTTTGACTTTATATTATTCTGCAGTATACCACTTTCTGGGTAACCATTGAGCTATTCTCAAACGTTCTATAACATTATTTTCATATTGGCATTGGGTTATTGTGCAGGCTCCTTGGATGTTCACCGGGAATTGTCATCATGGTGGTGGTCTGGGACACCAACATGATTAGGCTGTTCCCACACAGAGGATCCATATAGTAACTCTTGTATCTTTATAATATGCTCTTATGATATTCACTTTATTAGAAAAGAGATATGACAATACCCAAAGCTGTGAGGTTGTTTACAATAATGAGCTACTTAGGGAGTGTGAAAGAGAAATGAAAATTAAATTAGAAACATAAATCGTTTAAGTTAAAAGTGGTAACCTTCAACCTTCATTAATCAATCAACAGATAATACATACTATGTAGAATATGTTGCCCTATACATTATGAGGAGTATAAAGATGCGTATGACATGGGTGTAGTGTCAAGAAACTTGTAATTCAGTTTGGAAAATATGATACTTAGTATTATAAAGCAGGGGATGCTAAGTGGGAAATGAGTGACTGACTACTGAGGCTGAGTCATTAGCAAATGGATAAGGAAAGAGTTTCATTTATTTAATAA
>NW_012139080.1:3224346-3291046 GCF_000956105.1 Propithecus coquereli | reverse complement strand
AAGGGTATCTTCAGGTTATCCTGGAGAGCAAGGTTTTTATAGATGACTCAACCTTTATCACTTTCTCTTGGCATCTTCCTGCTCTCACTGTTTTTTAAAAAAATGAGAATTTCAATCATTAATTTTGACTTTATACTACATTATATTCAGCCTCCCTGAGAAAATCATATTTAAATAGAGACTTGAAGGATGGATGAAGAGGAGTTTGGTGGGCAGTTGTAGGTGCGGGCTGGGAAGAATATTCCAGACAGAAGGAACCATTATAAAGTGAGAACAAGCATGGTTCATTGGATGAATAGGAAGTCATTCTTCAACTTAATGAATCTTTGCAATCAGAACTATATCTACTTCAACCTTCAAGTGACCTGCACAATTATTTGGTTATTTAATTTCTTAAAAATAGAACTTGCAAGGTAAAGAAAGTCATGCCATCTTTCCACTCAGATAGGAAAGGAGGTGAAAACTAAGTTATATTAAATGATACTTGTCATAGGTCCTTCTCAGCGCTTATAAATACTGTGAGGAACATGTCCTAGCTCACCTTTTGTGGGCAGCCAGACCTCTGTACCCACTTAAAAATAAGTCTGGTTTTTTGTTGTAGACCACTTCAAATAACTAATGAAAATCATCTAAGTTGGAGGCCAAAACAAAGCTGGTCCGACATGTGCTGGAGCAGAATGATAAAGTGCCATTCGGAATTCAGTCAAAGCTTCACGTCTGCACGTCGCATGCCGGGTCCAAGAAATGGGAGAGGGCTGAGTGAGCATGAAAAGAACATTGTAAAGACTATTCCTGCCTCTCCCTCCAGCCCCAAGAATTGCAGAAGCACAGGTGAGAGAGGAGAATTACGGATTGAGCGTGAGTACCAATACAGCGTTTTTAAGTGCCATTTCCCCCTGGAAGCGTCAGTGAATCTAAGAGCTGAGGAGGGGAGAGAGTGCAGGTGTGTAGCCTTCCACTTATTCTCTCTCCAAAAACCCTTTGCAGTGTCTTCTCCTCCCTCCCTCCTTCTGATTTCATGTTTAATGTATGACAAAATAGAACGAAGAGAGGATTCTGTCAGATATGAACTAGTTTATTTTTAAATTGTCCACTCTAATTTCTTGGGGGAATTTCTGGCATTTCTTATTAGGTCAAGGGCCCACATGGAGGAAGATGAACACCAAAGAGCTGAGGACACTATCTGGGGTGTGTTTATGGGTAAAATGGGGTCATGTGATTATAAGGCCCAGGGATATCAGATAAAAACAGGGATTCATTGTGTACATTTATGGTTAAAAGGTTGAATCTCCCTGTATTGCTTCACTGAATCCTCATATCAACCTATGAGATTTAATCTTAGTCAATAGTTAATTGTATTTATTCAGACAAATTTCTTAAATTTTATCTAATATTAACTTAATGGAATAGAGTGGAAGGCAGTTTACTCATAATGTGTGGGAAATGCTGGATCTTCCAGTTAATGATATTTCTATAGTCCAGTTATCATAACTCTAAAGCAACACTTTCCAATAAAATATCATGTAAACCACATATATAATTTGAAATTTTTGTAGCCACATTAAAACAGTAAAAATAAATAGCTGAAATTAATGTTAAAGACATATTTTGTTTCATTCAATATAGCCAAACTGTTACCATTTCATCATAAAATCAATATGAAAAATTATTGAGACATTTTACATTTCTTCATTCAATCTTCAAAATCTGATTTTTATTTTACACTTACAGCACATGTCACATTGAATGCTGAATTTTCATCACAAGTATCTGTTTTTAGATTTCATAATATTTATAATTGGAAAAGTAGATTCACATGGAGAAAGGAAAAATCAGAAACTGAGGGGAGAGAGACATGAACAGGTAGAACACAAAGGAATTTTAGGGCAGAGAAACTATTCTAGGCATCTATCTACAGTATGATACTACAGTAGTGAATATGTGTCATTATACATTTGTCCAAACTCATCAAACGTACAACCAAGAGTGGACCCTAATGTAAACTATGGACTTCGGGTGATATTGATGTGTCAGTACAGGGTCATTGATTGTAACAAATAACCACTCTATAGCAGGGGATGTTGATAGTGGTGGGAGAGGCTGTGCATTTGTAGATGCAGGGGGTGAACTCTCTGCACTGTCTACTTAATTTTGCTGTACACCTAAAACTGCTCTAAAATATAAGGTCTATTACAAATTAAATTATGAACTGACAAGCGAATTTTCTCTTCAAACTTCCATTCTAACTTTTATAACTCTTTGGAGAAACTTAATATATATTTTATATAATGCAGCATATGGTTTAGATTTTGCATAGTAGCTTGTGAATTTGAAAATTCTTTCTTCCCTTTTAGACTTGTCAACTACTATGTAAATTCCTCAAGCCCAAGGCCAGAATTTTGTTTCACAGTCTGTGTTCATATAGTGTGCTTAATTTGGGTGTAATTATTTCTTTCTCTATCAGACTTTCCTCCTAGGCTCCGAGCAATTCCCAGGCAGAGATTAAGTCTTACTTGAATTAGTGTCCTGAAGGTTTAGTAGTCAGACCACAAAATAGGTCCTAATAAATATTTGTTGAATGGGGAAAAAAAGTAGATTCACATACTAAGTTGTTACAAACATAGCTAAAGTTTCACAATCATGGAACTGAGCATTGGTTTTTGCATTTAAATTAAATACAATTAAAATTCAGTTTCTCCATCAAACTAGCCACAGTCATGTGCCCAGTAGCCACATTTGGTTAGTGGCTGTCATATTGGACACACAGTTTGAAATATTATAATTATCAAAAAACAGAAAAATTTATCCCAGCTCCAGCATCTTGTAAACCAATTCTCTTTTTCTCTTCCCAGTGTATGAATTTAGAAATGATATACATAAGAAGGATTTACAAATTTTTTTAACCTGCCGAGTCACATGAACAATAAATTACTGTCACCTCTTGTGCTTCTGTATTTGCGTGACTCAGTCACTGGGACTCTCACCTTCCCCAAATTGGGCCATGGTTAAATCAGCAAAGATTCATTAGCATTTCAGATTACACCATCACTTCAGGCAGCATTCTAGAGCAAATTTGCTTTTGTGATTACAAAAGCATGCACTTTGAAAAGGATCATTAAAAAAAATTCCTTAATAAAAAAGTTTTGCTCTTAGGAGTTTATAGTGTTGAGATTCTTGGGTAAAATCCTACTCCTGTAACAAAAAAATGATGTTGCTCTCTTATCTAAATTTGTCTCTTCTCAGAATCCGATTAGAGTAAAAGTAGGAATGGATTTTCCTTAACATTCCTTAGAGGATTACCACTAGAGATTCCTTGGGGTCATAGGTAGGAAAATGTAGATTTAAACAAAGAAAATGCATTACAAAATAAGAGCATTATTATGCGGTTGTGTCAGGGATTAGCAATACCCCACTACAGACAAATTGGATGCCTAGGCCTATAGCACATACACTGTGAAGCCAAGTGCTAGGTAAGGGCTGCTTTCTGGGACTTTCTGTTCTGATACAGTGATTTCAAATACCATGGCATCTCCTATCAGGATTTTGCAGACTTAGGCTGGACAGAACAGTAGATATCAGGCCATTTGGTACATTTCAGAAAGCACTGATTGGAAACATTAGACAGCGATTTGTGTGTAGAACAGAACAAAAAGTACATAAGACATAGCCCTCGACTTCAAAGAACATTGCTTGTCTGAGAGTTGAGTGCCCTAATGAAGACAGGACGCTGCCAGTATACTTTTATAGTAATAGCTTCAAGTTCTAGGCTCTCAGGGAAACTCTTTTTTTTCCTGCTTTTCTTCCTTATAATGAGAAATTGGAACTAAAATACTACTTGATGTTCTAGTACGTTATCTTCCGCTTCTCACGTCCTAAAAATTCTGGGGAGAATTGGATTGGAAAAGCCCCGTCAGCATCCGTTATCTCTTGAGCTGAAATTAAAAGTCTTTTCCAGGAGCTCCAAGGGAACTACCTGATCTCGTCCTTGCCTATCTCTCCAGCTTCATTTCTCTCTTAGAGGATTACCATTACTGACTCCTTGGGGTTGTAGGTGGGAAAATATATTTTTAAACAAAGGAAATGCATTGCAATGCATTTTCTCTACATTTCTCTCCAGGTACATCAGGCTCTTGCTCGTCCTCCAACACACCAAAGGGCTCATGACCTTTGCATTTGCTGTTCTCTCTGACTGGAATGTTCTCTTCATGTCACTGATTTCTTTTCATTGGTCAGTTTTTTCTGACGTGACATTTCTTCAAGCTTTCCTGGACCACTTTGTCTAAAATAACCTTCCTCATCTCCAGTTTCTCTCTAGCCTGTTTCCTTTTTCTTTTCTTCATATGACTTGTCATTGTCTTCATTTATATATTGTATCCCCTACTGGTATCTAAGGTCCATGATGGGAAGGACTTCAACTTTTCCAGACTAGATCCCATTCCCCCCGCTCCACCACCCAGAATAGTAGATGTCTCATATTAGGGGCCTGTCTTAGTCCACTGGGCAGCTATAACAAAATACCCTAGACTGAGTAACTTGTAAACAAGAGAAATTTATTTCTCACTGTTCTGGAGGCTGGGAGGTCCAAGGTCAAGGCACCAGCAGATTCACTCTCTGGTGAGAGATTGTTCTCTGCTTGATAGATGGCACCTCACTGTGTGCTCACAGAGTTGGAAGGACTAGCTTGTTCTCTTGGGATTCTTTCCCTCTGTCTTTATCACAATCACCTCCCAAAGGCCCCACCTTCTAATATCATCACCGTGTTGACTAGGTTTGATCATATGAATTATGGAGGGACACAAACATTCAGACCATAGCAATGCTCAATACATATTTGTTGAATTCACTGATGTTTTGCTTGTCCATCCATTCACTGTTTGTGAGGCCCTGGATACGTTAGATAACATCTTTTAATCATAGTTTCTTCACTCATAGGAGTTTTTCCTAGATTAATGAGATAAAATCTATACAAAATAATGAAGATTGTTACATATCACACAACTTAAGTATAGTTATTTTTCCTATTAATGTTAACCGGACTTCCAAAGAGCTATCCAACTCTCCTAGCTTCAGAAAAACCTAGTTTCTGCTTTTGCACAGCAAAAATGAGCTGCTCACAGTCTGTGTTTCAGCTAGCCAATGGAGGTGTTTTGTGAGGCATGCTGTGAAGGTATTTTATCTTCAAGAACCATAGCAATGTGTCCCTTCAAGAGGGAATAGACACTAGGATGTCGTAAGATGGTGAACCATTCCCAAGGATGGCATGGATCTTTTGTGTATCTGTTGGGGAGACAAAAACGCCTTTGGAATTCCCATACTCCCATCTCAAGAGCTCTCTATCTGCAAAATTACTTTATATTTAGCCACTAGATTTTATCAGTGTGGACATCATTCGGTTTCTGAGAGGTGTTATGTAAGGAATTTGAAAATGAGAGCAGCTAGCTGCCACTTTTTAGATAATGACAGTAATGATGTGGTAAATTGGTATATTTTTCAAGGAAATATGCAGGGAGATTCATTTCAAACAAGCCACCTTATATTAAATGGGATGAACTTAAAAAAGTTCTGCAGCTCAGGTGGATATCATATCTGCAAACTAATAGCTACATAGAAACATACCAAAATAAGGATGGTTAAATTGCACCTTTGAGTCTCAACAATGTTCATATGATGTACAGGAAAAAAAAATGAGGTAGCAAATTATTAGCTTACAGTATACATTAATTGCAAAGTTGCTAAAACCTTTCCATTCACTTAAACTGATGGTGGTACATAACCACGTGCTAATAAACAGAGGAGAAGCAGCTTGCTGTGTACAGTCACTCCTTAGTAAGGTTAACAAACTACATTAACCATTCACTCATCTGTAACTCGTAATTAATCATTCCCTGAAAATTACATTGTATAATAAATGAGGACAGACATGATTCATTAAAACTTCTAATTAATTCTATTTAATACCATTTCATAGTTCATTGATAAGTGCTGAGAGAAGGATTACACTGCAGGATATTTGATGCATTGCTGCCGAAGAAGTAAATAGGGGGAACATTATCTAAAATGAAACATGAATACTTGCAAATGAAAATGTCAGATGTTTATCACTGCAGCGCCTGCTTCTGTACTCAAGGGTCTCTCAGCATTACTAGTGGAAAACTCCATTTCCAGGGCTGTATCAATTGGTTATAAAATCTCTTCTGGGTTCAACACTGATGCTCAGCATCCCAGGCTGGGAATGAGCTGAGTCTACTTTGTTTTTCTAATAAATGCTCCTGGTGTTTTGTGGGCTAATGGTGAGATTATTATTAAGCAGGTATTTCCACATTTGGAAAAAGATCCATTTATAGAAGAAGATAAATACTTGACTGGCAATTATGGTTTGGGATTCATTTAATTGCATTGTGTGTGTTTGTGTGCACACATGTGTGTATTAAACTGGACATTAAAGTAGCAGGGATATTAGTGTCAAGAGAAGCCCTGTGCATTAACTGTACTATACCAGTTTTCAGACAAGGAGAATCAGACTGTGAAGTGCATAGCTTACAGCCTGGGCTGAGGAGAAGATAATCACTACTACTATGTAAATAGTGTACATTTTAAAATTTAATTATGGAATGATGTATTGATGTATTATTAACTTCTTTTGACTTTCACAACTACATAGTATCTGTCCAAAATATGTTATAAAAAACATTAGTGGTCCCTAGCATAAATGGTGAGAACTCTGAGAGGGAAAAAAATATTCATAAAACATATATTTAAAAAAAGGAACTTGTACCCTAAGTTTACAAAGAACTCTTATAACTTAATAAGAAGAAAACAAGAAACACAATTATAGATTTGAACAGATACTTCAAAAAAGGAGAGGTACAAATGACCAGAAAATGTATGAAAACATCATTAATCATTGCGGAGATGATCATTAAAACCGTGATAAGATACTGAAACATACCTATTAGGCTTGTTAAAACTAAAATAATTGACAATACCAAGTGCTAGCAAAGATGTAGAATGCTCACATACCACTGATGAGAATATATTATAAAATGATAAGCCACCTTGGAAAACATTTGACAGTTTTTTTAAAATGATAAGCATACACATATTATACAACCCAGACATTCTACTCCTAGATATTTACAGAAGAGTAATGAAACATTTGTCCAAATACTTGTACATGAATGTCCAGGCAGCTTTATTAATAGTGGCCCCAAATTATAAACTAGCCAAACGCCCATTAACAATTGAATGGATAAACCAAATGTTTTAAATCCATACAAAGAAATACATCTCAGTGGGAAGAGCAGAACTGACATCTGTCAACAAGGATGAAAAAAGCCAGACACAAAAGATTGACAATCTAGAAAATGCAAATGAATATATAATGACAAAGGGCACACCAAGCTGTGAGCAAACAGAAGGATGAAGTACAAAGGAGCCCGAAGAATCTTTTGGAGATGATGGGAATGTTCTGTATCATGGCAGTGCTGGTGGTTCACTGGTGCACATAACTGTCCAAGCTCCTCAAATTTTATACATTAGATGGAGGCCATTTATTTTCAGCAAATTATCTTCAATTTAAATTCATTTTAAAAAATGAGTTATAAGTCTTGTTGATCCATCTCCCAATTAAAATAACAGGATTCTTTAGGGAACAATTACTTTGGCGCTTCAACTAAAAGCAGGTAAGATGGAGAACGGCGGTGATACTGGAAGCTGGTTCTAAAGAGCACATAACTATTGTCTGGCCCTGAACAGATGGGCATCTAATTAACATGTTTCATGCTTTAGGAAAGGTGATTCTGCAACTTTTTCTCACAGTGAGTTACTTTTGAAAACGCTGAAGTAAACTGTGCCCCCAAACATTACCCTTCCTTGCATTTAAAGAGGAACTCGATGATGGAGTTGCTGCAGTGTGATCAAAGAATGGCAGTTCAGGCATTAGATCTGTGCCCGGGCCTGCCTCTGTCTATAAAGAACTGTGTGATTTTTTTGGCTTTGACATCCCTGCACAGGCTTCCTTGCCTGAAGAAAAGGGGGTTGGACTATTTATTTATTATTATTTTTTGTTTATTTCAGCATATTACGGGGGTACAAATGTTTAGGTTACACATATTGCCTTTGCCCCACCTTCAAGTGTGTCCGTCCCCCATATGGTGTGCACTGCACCCATTAGGTGTGAATATACCCATCTCTCCTCTCCCCACCACCTGCCCGACACCTGATGAATATTATTACTATGTGTGCACCAAGTGTTGATCGGTCAATATCAATCTGATGGTGAGTACATGTGGTACTTGTTTTTCTATTCTTGTGATACTTCACTTAGTAGAATGGGCTCCAGCTCTATCCAGGCTAATGCAAAAGGCGCTAGATCACCACTGTTTTTTGTGGCTGAGTAGAACTCCATGGTATACATATACCACATTTTATTAATCCACTCATGTATTATTGATGGACACTTGGGTTGTTTCCACATCTTTGCAATTGTGAATTGTGATACTATAAACATTCTAGTGTAGATGTCTTTTTTATAGAATGTCTTTTTTTCCTTTGGGTAGATGGCCAGTAATGGGATTGCTGGATCAAATGGTAGTTCTACTTATAGCTTTTTGAAGTATCTCCATATTACTTTCCATAGAGGTTGTACTAGTTTGCAGTCCCACCAGCAGTGTATGAGTGTTCCTATCTCTCTGCATCCATACCAACATTTATTGTTTTGGGACTTTTTGATAAAGGCCATTCTCACTGGAGTTAAGTGATATCTCATTGTGGTTTTTATTTGCATTTCTCTGATGATTAGAGATGTTGAGCATTTTTTTCATATATTTCTTGAAGCCTGAAGATTGTTTGGAGCTGTGTGTGTAAAAACTCATTAGAGACTATTAGAGGGAGGGGAGGTGTGTGCAGGGGGCCATTCAAGGCACTGGGTCTCTAATTTTTATTTTTAAGGTATATATTGCTGGAAAACATTTCTTTGAAAGTTGTAAGTCACAAGATTTGAGAATGTATAACTTTCTTTCTAACTCAATATTATACAACTAAGAAAAGGGAGGAACTCACAAAAACACTAGTCTTCATTAATATTTTTATAATATATTAGTATCATGCTTGATGATGCACTTTTCCAACAAATATCATCCTTAACGAAAAGCAGACAGACAGTCCCAGTGTTCTTCAGCAGCTTATGGGACACTTAAAAGGCAAGATTTTTACAATTCTCAAAGTCACAGCCAGTGCTCATGAAAACTTAGTACAAACGTGTAGGAAATAAAGAAGGCAATAAATCGTATATGATGGTAAATTATTAACTTGACCTATTTTTCTCTCCTTACAGGACTGACCTTTTAGTGGACTGAATTATCCACTCATTTTCAATTAAGTTTCCGTATGGCAAATTGAAGCTGACCCTTTTACAATTAGAAAACTACACGGAAGGAAAGAAGCCATAAATATTGTGAGAGAAATTATGTTTTTGTACATTACATACTTTTTTCCAGCCAAAAACAGAAGGAAGAAAAGAAAAAGAAGAAACATAGATTTGTTATGATATGTTGGATAAAATAGGCAATCAATTACTTATGTAAATAATTATCAATTCCTCTCCCACCATAGGTCTTCTTTGTTCCAGTAGTCTGCATAATTGGTCTAGTTTCCCTGTGTAGGCTGTGAAGATATTTTATTTAGGTGATAAGTATTTTAACATGATTTGATTATTATTAAGAAGCAAAAAAGTAGAAAAACTATTAGCCTCAAAGGAAATAAACCTGGCTTTTCAACTGGGTTCTGCATTTACTAACTTGGGCAAGTCATTTAACCTCCATGGACCTCAGTTTTCTCATCTCTAAAATGGGAATAATAAAACTTCTATTTCTGGGGAGTGGTCATGATTAAAGGACACAATATAAGTTATAGCTGTTACAGCTATATTGATACTAATTTTTGCATCTGTGTTAACATTATTTCTCACACGTTTCTTCTTAGATTTTCAGTCATTTAAGATGTTTGAGAAGTATTTGATAAAGACCAGGTGTGCATAGTAGTGTATTCCTTAAGAGTAATACTTTGAACATACAACTGGAATAACAGTCTACTCAGTCTCAGCCTTGTCACCCTTCCCAGCCTGTGGCAGGATTAGCCCAATCCTATATGACTCTAAACTTCATCTTACTCATTAGCAAAACAGAGGAATAGCCTTAAAGGGAGAAAGCTTTCTTCTTTCCCCCAAATATCTCCTTCACCAGTCAGTCATAGAATTACCATTTCCCATCATTTTGTGAAATGCATTTGATATCACTGCAAACATGAATTTGAGAGGCAATGTGAAAGTGTTATATTGGCACATGTGTCCTGGGATGACAGGAGTCAGCAAGGGAGCAGACCACACTGGTAATTAGCCTGTAATCAAAGGCTCCCTTGTCTGTGATTAAGCCCTCTCACTTCTCTGTATGAAATGCACAGATTTATACAGTCATACATAAAAAGAAAACAAAAAATACCTCAGGTCTCACAATGTCATAACACAAATTAGGAGACTTTTACAAATATTTTCAAATGCAAACAATTTTTCCTAAACAAAGAAAAAAGGACATTTATCTGGCTATTTCATCAGCTAAATTTTTACTAGCAGAATTTTACAAATAGCTTTAGTTTGAAATTTTCAAGGAATTATGAGTTTAACTTTTTTGGGCTAGGCTTCAGGTATTTTCTTGAACTAAATAGTTATGATTATTTTTCTTCTTTTCAGCACACTGATATATGACTACGTGTGCCATTATTACTTGTCAGCTCTAAATTCACCCTTTGTTACCTGATTTGCAATAATGGAGCTTTACCCTTTAAGCATTTTCCTTTGCAGTGGGCATGATGTCAAGCTTTGTCAGGAGAGGGTATGGATGGGCAGTGAAGAAGAATTGGGACTCCTCCTCTTCCTGGCTCTATTTGTGCTTTCTCTCACTCCTGCTGTATAACTGACAGTGGTGTGTTTGATGGGGACAGCTAGTAGTGCTCTAATTGTATACCTGAGGTGTGCAGGCTCTAGGTGAGTTTAAAACCCCAGCTGTAGCCTGGTAATATGCTTTCTGAGACCCTCCCAAAGTGAATGCTGTGTTCTCCAGGCTTCATGCCACCTGGCCAATAAGTGGCTCCTAGTGCCCCAACTCCTTCCAGTGGGCAAAACTCCTCAGCCTCACCCCAACCTACACCCCAGGAGATTTTCACAGACCTCATGAGACAGACAATGTGCACCTCAGGCCTCACACCATCATGCAGGTAAGAGAGCACCTGATGCTCTAACTCCATCCATGCACTACCCACAAGTCTTGGCCCCCCTGTACCCTGGAGGAGTATTTCCTACTTGCCTAGTGATCGTGAACCAGGAACTCCAGTGAAATTCTTCTCTTCTGTCAGCTGCAGCCATACCTTCTCCAACAGGGTCTGAAGCCTAGACTTGGAGAGACCCCTCCCCCCGCTTCTGAGTTTGCTCTTCCCTTGGATACTCTCCCTCAGCCTAGGATATTTTTTATTATTCTTTATATCTTTATAGTTACTTCTCTGTTACAGAAGATAATTCTTTGTATTAAACTTTCCCTGTTCAAATTCCTGTGTGAGTTCTATCTTTTGTTTGACCATCTTGACTGACATAGAATTGGTGTGTAGATGGAGAGTGGTCCCACTCTTAGACTTACAAAGATATGGTTTTGGAATTGGTTTGTTTTTGCCCTTGGGTTTGAGCACAGCCCTGTGTTCTTTGCAAATAGAAAGTGGGATGCCAGTAATTCATGGCATGGAGGGATATAATAATTAATCAAACTACCACCAGTGGTAGATTCTATGAAGTATGAACTGCAACAAGTGTCTTGGGAGCCCGAGAGGCTGGTGTCCACCTGACAGCTATGGCAGTAATGATGACTGCAAGGACTGTGGTGTGGGGTGGCTGTTTTTGAGTGTACTTGAGTACCTGAAGAAAGAAAAGGATGATGTCAGGTTCCTTCCCACTCAGCTCAAGTCAGAGTTTGAGAACAGGAGAGTTTCCACAATAGCCCTAAAAATGATCAAATCTTCTCTAGCCTCAGAACAAATATTGCGGAAAATCAAACACAAAATTTAGTTGTGCAGGTTGCTGAATTATAGCAACAGTTGAACTCACAATCTTGTCAGATTTCTCATGTGAATGTTAGAACATTGATAGGAAAATAATGAGATCCTGAATCTTGGAATGTGAATATATGGTTGGGCTCAGAAAAAAAATGGTAGTTTTGGCCACACAAGTCATTCTGAGCTTCTCTTACCAGTGGAAGTAGGTTGCCCTCCAATGTCGGAGGAAAATAGCCTTCATCTGCATGAAAAGCCTGTGATAGCCTCACTGAGGAAGAGGGCTTGTCTTCCGCAAGGCACACCACAACCACCTCCTGTTGCTACTAGACCTTAGCTAGGGTCAGATTTCACCAGACCAGAGGGGACAGGAACACACCACAGCCCAACAGGAGACAGCTTACATATCAAAAGAACTGTAAGACTTTTCTAATATTTATCAGCAAAAACCTGTGGAAAATGTGTGGAACATATTGTAAGGGTCTTAGAGCAAAGATGACAGAATACAACACTATAGCGGGCTGAATTCATTGATATAGTGTACTTTACTAGAGATTTAATGTGTTAGATTTAACTAGATTTAACTAGATTAACTAGATTTAATGTGTTACCTTATGAAGCTGTGGATTCCATGGTGGTCTACAGTTAATGAGACTGAGAATCCAGAGCTTCCCTGACACATGGAGAAGAAAAAGCAGAGACTTTGAAGAGAATCCCAATGGTAGACTAGATTTGTCGTGAGCAATCTGCACACCCACCCCCCGACTGTGTCCCGTGAGAGAGCCCAGAAGTCATGCCCTTCGCTTAAGCAGTTTTAAATGTATTAATGCAGGAACACTTATATCTTTGAAAAGTTCTGCGGCTGCTCTCTTTCATAAGCTGAGTATGATTGTGGATATGGGCTGCTTGATTTCAGCGGGGCTGAGGGAAACCCACAGTAGCAGAGGCCAAGCAGCAGTTTTTGATCACCGAAGACAGGGTGGCACATCTGCCGTGGGGACAGTGGGAATCTATCAGTAACAGAATTTCTTAGCCTGCAGAGATATTTGGCAGTGGATAATTGATAACAGTGTTTCCAGAAACAAAACTAGATGGCCAGCCTACCAGAGTGTTGCTGGATCCATATAACAGGAAAAACTCTAGCTGTGGTAGCCAAAAGCCTGACTTGAATTATCCCAATAAACAGTCATAATTTTACAAAATGGGTACAGATTATGCTCCATACTTGTGCTCCACAGAATGTCGCTTAAAAGGCAATCACTGCAGAGAAAGCTCTTAATAACCAGGTGGATAAATGACATACTTAGTGGATATCAGCTTGCCTCTTGCCACAGCCACACAGTGCTTGCTCAGTGGGGCCATCAGCAAAGTGGCCCTGGTGGCAGGAACGGAGGTTATGCAGGGGTTCATAAACATGGACTCACCTTCATCAAAGCTGACCTGGTTAATGCAAACTAGGCCAAGTGACTAATTTACCAAAAGCAGTGACTAACACTGATTCACAGACATAGCACCATCCCTTAGAGATACCCAACAGTAGCCTGTTGGTGCAGTAATGAGTACAGCAGACCTCTTTGACCACAGAGGGAACAGAGATTAGTCCTCAGTGGAGTGCCTTCTCTTCCCATAACAACTTTATCAGGACTAGTAACCATTGACTCAAAAATGCCTTCTCCACCATCATGACGTTCTGCATAGCATTGCATCTGATGAAATAATTTGTTTTCAAAGAAAGGGAAGCCACAGGCTCTTGTCTACAAAATTAATTTACCACATACCCAGTCACTTGGAAGCGGCTTGCCTAATTAAAAGGTGAAAGGCTTGCCAAAGTATAAGACTTACTGAAGACTCAGTTATGGTGCCAGTTGGGAGAAAATGCCCTGAAAGAATAGGATTTACAGGATGCAGCACATGCTTTGAATCTGAAACTGTTACATGGTGCTGTCTCCTCACAGCCAGAATATATGGGTCCAGCAATCAAGGTGTAGGAGAGGAGGTGATGTCACTGTTCCACCTCATAACCTATCCATGGAATTTTGCTTCTTGTCCTAGCAATTTCAAACTCTGATGATTTGGAGGTCTTAGTTTCTCAAGGGGAAATGCTTCCACCAAAAGATACAAAAGTGGTTCCACTGAATGGGAAGATGGGACTGTGACCTGGCTATATCCTGGCCAATAGGCCAAAAAAAAAAAAAAAAGGAAGAGATTACTCTAGTGGCTGGAGATATTAATCTTAATGTGATCTTGCTAATAAAGGACATTGGTTTGTCACTGAACTATTTCTGTAACACAGTGAATTCTCTGATGTGTCTCAGTATTTGATGTTTAATGGTGAATCTTAATGCAAAAAATACACAAACCAAAAAATGGTGGTTGAGGACTCAGACTGTTTGGGAATGAAATTCTGCATCGGTAAAGAACTCTGACCAGCTGAGGCTCTGGCTGAGGGTAAAACAATTGGAGAATAGTTAGTGGAAGAAGGAAGCTATAGATATCAATTACGGTCTTGTGGCCAATTATAGAAATGAGGACTGTAGTAGCCTTGCATATTTTCTCTTGGCTTGTTATATGTGTGTGTATATATATATGTGTGTGTGTGTGTGTGCTTTTTTGTATAATAACCATTTCTTCTCTTTTCTCTAATTTTATTTTATATATAAGATGCTGCAATTTAACTTTAAAATTTAGTTTTTAGATAAGGAATATTTAGTGTGACTATGGCTGAATTTGAGGAGTGGTTAACATAACCAGTTATTGTCTGTTGGGTCAGAGAGAATAAAATCTGTATCTTTACCAAGTTGGGTTTGCTATGATTGAATAGGTTCAAATACCAATTTTCCGTAGTATGGTTCTTAATGAGTGTCATGCCAAACCGGCATACCAAGAATTCCTTCCAAACTACATTTCCACAATGTTATCCATTTGCAAAATTTAATGTTGCTGCTCATGATGATACAAATACAAATATTATCATTTGTCTCTGGTTTGTACATGTGACTTAATTTTAATCTATGTCATACTGACAGTTAAGACTTGAAGTCCTCCATTCAAGAACCCACCCTAGAACTGTCTAAACATTTCAAATATTTTTATCTAAATCTCCACCAGAAGGTGTGTATATCAGCACACAGGAGATGAACATGATGGATTGTGATGTACAGTCCAAGAAGCCTGCCATTCCAATCCTCGGCCCTCTAGGTTTAGAGCCATTTTTGATTATGGGTTCCCTTGTGGAAGTTCTGTCACTTGTCTTAACCTATAGAATGTTGGCTGCGATCTCCTGAGTTTCTATAGAAGTGAAAATTTCTACAAATGATCTTGTACAAACTGAAAGGGGAGCTTTTCTGAGCTTAAAAACACAGATTGTATAACTACTTGTGCTTTTAGTAATAAATGTTGGTATATTTGGCAGAATTTGGAGTAGGACTTCCCTGCTGCAAAGTTTGGGAAAAAAATGGGTGGTCTCTAAATATTCTCCATCTTCTTCTAATGAGTGAATATCAGCACTGTTTACCAAAAGTACCTGGCGACTGTGAATGACTAAATCGGCTGAAGTCAGTTCACACCACATTCAAACAAAGACATGAATGGAGGCCCCTGTTAGCCAGAAGTTAAACTGAGTTAGTTATGAGAAGTGTTACAGTGCAGGATACAACTTGCTTAAATGATATGTTCAAAATGACATGTCTAATGAAATATGTCAATATTTTGTCTTTTATGTACATGAGATTGTAGAGTAGTAAACCATTCGACTTGAACAAGGAGACAGCATTGCAGGGAGAAGCAAAAGAACGACACCATAACCGCCTATGCCACTTTACTTCAAGTGTGCTGCCAAAATATTTAGTGTACAAATGTGTATTATAATTTTAAAAGAGTTAAAACTGAAATTATAGATTCTTATTATTTGTTTCTAGAAACTGTACCTGCCATTCTCTTAGCGGCTCCAGGTGAAGGTGGCTTTTTTAGAACCCGGGGCTAACTTGGCTATAGACTGGCAGCACCTGAGGAACTTCAAACATGCTGATTCCTGAGTCCTGCAGAAAGAGAGAGAGAGAGAAAGAGAGAGAGAGAGAGAAAGAGACAGGGAAAGAGAAAAGAAGAAAGCAGGAAAGGAGTGGAAGCTTTTAAGCTCCTCTAGGTGGTCCTACTGGACAGGCAAGGCTGAGAACCACTATGTTAGCAGGCACCAGGACAAGCTATGATCCGGTCAATTTTTTTTCTCTTAGAAAAGTAAGACTGTTTGAAAATAACTGACAATCTCTAATTATTGACATAAAATAAAGTCAATTAAGGGTAAGATTTAAATTAATAAAAATGTTTAAATAAATGTTGAATACAATTATGCTTTATCAAGTGCTGCTTAACTTGACTTTGATTTCCTACTCTCAAATAACATTTTACTATAGAGAATCTTTTCAGCTTTGAGGGATTCATAAAACCAGCCAACAAACCTTAGAACTCCTGCCTCTGTTGCTTTCTGATAAACAGGTGTGGCAAAAATCCAAAGTCCACAGCAGGATGCAATCCCACTGCTGGTGCTGTGAATTGTTGATGGCTTCCTGAAGCCGGGCACTGTGATTAAGCTACAGAGGTTGGCTGCCTGGGTCTGAATCACGGCTCTGGCTCACTTATATAGGATCACTTAATGGCCTTGTGACCCAAAGAAACTTATTAACCTCTGAGCTGTGCAATTGCCTTATCAGTGAAATAGAGGATAACAACAGTGGTTATCTCATAGAGTTGTTGGGAATAATAAATGGAGTATTACAGGTAAAACAGTTAAAGCAGTGCCTGGCTCATAGTAAGCGCTCAGTAAATGCTAGTTATGTTATCTCATTAATTCTTAGCTGATTTGTTAACACTGGTAAACCTTAACAGTGCACCCCCATTACTCCCTTTTTCAAAAGCTTTTTCCTTATGCCTGTAGAAATAGAAGCAATGAAGAACTTAGTTTACCCCATGCCATCTTCAGCCTCCTCTTGTGTATTCTGGAAGGATGAGATCCCTCTGACACCCCAAGATAATTTGCTTCTAATTAGGGAAAAAATTATATTAGCAATCAGTTACTAAATTTAGCCAACTCAATTACCATTGAATCTTTTCTTTGCTAACAACTAAGTTTTATATTCTGTGCCAGCCCTGACCCCTACATATCAATCATACATCCCAATATATCAAAACTAATGTCAATAGAATGAGGATACGTACCTTAAAAACTAAGCGATAGTTGGAGCATGGAGCATCAGCTACTGCTAGAGGAGGGAAAATATGGAATAAAGCATAACCTAGGATGAGAAGTATGTAAATAACTATTTGCATAAAATAAAACCAAAAATAATAAGATATTGAGGGGCTAAAAACTTGGTCTACTCCATAATTTTTGGCCAGTCATCAATGGAAGCTTTCCCTTGAAAAAGTAAGTATGAAAGAAAGAAATATTAACCCAAGAGTTTTAAAAAACCCTCTTTGTCTATTATTTATGCTGCAAGCATTGGGGAGGGAATAGGCATTGTTGCCATGGTTAAAGCACATCCAAGGAGGATGCTCCATAGAAAACATGTATCCTCAAATCAGAGCATCTAACCTAGTGCTTTCCAGTACAACTTTCTGTGGTGACAGAAATATCTATCATCTATGTTGTCCTACATGGCAGCCACTAGCCATGCATGGCTACTGAGCACTTGAAATGTGGCTAATACAACCGGAAACCAGAGTTTTAATTGTATTTAATTATAATTAATTAAATTTTATATGTAAATAGCCTCACGTGGTTAGTGGCTATTGTATTGCATAGTGCAGTTCCAAACCCTGAAGGTGAACTGAAAGGAAAGGTAAATCTCTTTACAAAGTTTTAAAAAGCTATGAGAGTAACAGGACATGTTAGACGTTGTGTTTACCTCCCCACAAACCATTCTGGCCCTCCCTCACTGCACAGCAGCAGCCTGTGGCTCGGGTAGAATTGCTCTCATCCAAGTTACATTCATTCTTTTACTTCGGACGAGCGAGACATCCATAAGCCAATCAGGAGGCAGCATCCTGGTCATGTGACTGATTCAGGCATGATCCAATGAGCACAGAGCTCATTGACTGTGGGAAGCAACACCCTCCCCCTTGATTGGGAACAAGGAGCGTGGAGCTCCATTGGTGCAGGCAGCCATCGTTCCACTGGGAAGGAAGCTGGCCTGAAAGCTCAGCTGGTAGAAGAATTATAGAAAAGTGGAGGCATGTCCCTACCATACTTGAAGCTCACTCCCTCTGCTTTTTGCATTTTCTAACAGTGTGCTGTGATCAAATTTCCTTCTCTGATGGTCCCAGTGCAGCCCCTTCCTTCACCTCATGCCACGCAGCCAAGACTTCCCTTATGCGAAGATCAAGTGGGTTTTCCTTTTTAAAAATACTGTACACAGTGTTAAAACCGTGCTGAATTTCAGATTCGCGTTCATCAGATTTATAGTTTCCTTCGACATCTTCCTCCCTTGGGGTTTCTGTTTGTTTTGCTTTTTTTCTCAGGACATGAAATGAAATGAAATGTAGATCTTTCTCATTCTATTCCTAATAGCATCATTTCTTGTTCATTTTGTATTTTTCTAAAATCCTTTTCTTCTTCTTGAAGATGTTTTAAATGGAGCCCACTAATTTACTAACCTAATGCCCTGGTCAATTTGCCAAATATTTAGATCATCGAATAGCTGATTTTTGGGGAATTTCATTCCCTTGATGAAAGATTAATATTTGCTCTTTTCTTGCCCCACCTTGCCCTCGCTTTCACTCTTATCATTTCAGAAAGGAATAAATAAATGGGCTTTCACATTAACACTGTTTACTGCCTTTTCTATTTGTGTGAACTTGTGTCCTGCCCTTGTCCTCGCTGGGGCAAAACGGCCATGACAAAGTATTTCAGACCAAGGCAGTAGAGGGGAAAAACATAAGTCAGCAAAACACCTCAGTGAATTGCATTTGAGGGAAATTGCACCCAGTCAAATAAAGGGTCAGTGGCTGGAACACAATAAAATTTCCAAAAAATTCCATTTGTTCAGCAAATTATCACTTTGGTGATTTTTTTCTGTCTCTACTTTTGTTTGGATTGATTGTTCTAGGCCCCTCTTCTTGGGCTTTCTCCACAAGGGCTTGTGGGGTATGTCATTGCTTCTTGATCTTATTTCTTTCCTTTGGTGCTCATATTAATTTTCTTGGAGTTCAACAACTCTAGGTATTCTCTTCAAAAATGATTCTAGAGTAGTGACATTTTAAGATGTTGCTTCCCTGAAAAGAACTTCATTTTTCCCCCCACAATCAATTTAAAAATTGACCCGCTTTAGAATTACGGGTTTTAAATCATATTTACCTCCCAAGTTTGAGGCACAGAATCACCTTTTAGCATATATTGCTTCTGATGAAAAAATCTGATGCCAATCTGATTCACATTGCTAGAGATCCCATACTTTAAGAATTCCTTCACTCTTTTATCTGCCAACATCTGTGTTCTGACTCCTTTCACTCTTAGGAGTTGCTGTTATGGGTTTAGAGAAAAGAAAGGAAACAAATACATGTGCTCAGCTGACATTTTTGAAACAAGAACTCCTCCTGATTTTCCTTAATTTAGTCAAATTCTTTGGTATACATACTGTATAATAGCACACAAATGTCTACATAAAACAACAGATTATGTGACATTAAAGGGAAAATTAGGTGGCTTTGATTAATCCAATTGGATCAATTTTAAGTAAGATTGTCTTGAGAGAAAAACTGAAGCAAAAAGGAACTGAGAAATGAAAAAAAGAATTAACCTTTGTATCAGGAAAGGCATCAAGGAGAAGAAAGTTGAAGTGAAGCCAAGCCAAGTGGTAATCTTGTGGTGCTTCTGTGCTGATCAATATTTATGTTAGTCCCTGGCTGAATGATAATTGCATTGGTCCATAAGGGAAAGATAAATGTAAATAAGAAAAAGGTAGGTTTTCACTATGCTTTTTTCTTATTTCATAAATTTCTCCATCCAGATAATTTGTTTGATCTGAGCTCCCACTAGATTGAATCCAAATGAGTTGTAGCAAAAATGAACTTGGAAACAAAACTCCTGGGTTTACAAAAAGCATGTGTTCTGCAATAATTTGTGAATGAACTCTCTCTCAGCTAGTCCAGACCTAGTGTCTATGCATTTTTTTAAATTTGCCACTTGAAAATTAAAAAAGGGCATAATATTCCCTGATGTAACGTTGTAGCCTGAGTTCTAGAAATACTTCCCTTCTATTTTCCAGTAAAAGCCCATTTGCATTGATTAATTAAAAGGGAGATGTTTTCTTTTGGCAATGGAAACACTGGATTGCCCCTTATTTAGTGCTTTATTAATAAGAAATACAGGGCATAAGATACACATTAGCAGAACAATATTTCAGCACTAGGGCAAGGCTACTGGCCTTATGCCTTGGAGTTGTAGGTATTAGACAGTTGTGGGTAGTAGACAGTTCTAAGTCCCTTTCTGTGATGCAGGGAGATTTCTGAGATTCTGGTGGAATCAGTAGCAATGCAAAGACCTTCTTTCATAGTTAATTCATTAAAATATTGATGAAAGAATCTGAAAAAAAGAAAATGGAACACTGAAAACACATCGAGGGGTTGTGTGGGAAATGAACCCTCAACCAGAAAGTTACATGGAAAAAAATAAGTAAAATTAGAAGGGAAAAATGAAACCTAAAAAAAGGTTTTGTGGCTGGGCACAGTGGCTTACGCCTATAATCCTAGCACTCTGGGAGGCCAAGGTGGGAGGATTGATTGAGCTCAGGAGTTTGAGACCAGCCTAAGCAAGAACAAGACCCCATGTCTACAAAAAATAGAAAAATTAGCTGGGCGTGGTGGTATATGCCTGTGGTCCCAGCTACTCGGGAGGCTGAGGTAGGAGGATCGCTTGAGCCCAGGAGTTTGAGGTTGTAGTGAACTGTGATGACACCACTGAAATCTAGGCAGGGCAACAAAGCAAGATTCTATCTAAAATGATGATAATAATAATAATAAAAGATTTTGCAGTATATAAGAAAAACAAAATCAACTACCAACTTCCATAACTCCAAAAGGAGGAAGATGGTTGAAGTCTCTTTGCAAAGAAATCAAAGAAATTGCAGTGTTCTTTCAACAAGAACTGGGAAGGCCAAAAAACATACAAATATCTGGGCCATAGCCATAATAATTGTACTAGAATCTAGTTGGAAACAGTAAAAGAGAGATAGACACAACAGAAAAAGAGACTGTTTATGAGCTTAGAGGCCAGTAATAGTGTGTTGTTGGAGATGGATCCTCTTCTCACCTCTGGTCACCTTTATTGTTCACAGCACAAGGAACATGGCTTTTATTTTGCTTATTCCAACCAGGGTCATATGTGGAGCACAGACATACATATTCAAAAGATTCAATTACAATGCACTGAAAGCAGTGCCATTTCTGTCTGCTTTCCTTCCAATATTTTTGTGGAAAGACCAATAAAATCACATTAAGTAATTTTTATAACCATGTTAAAAAGAAACATTAGATTTTACACTTGACACTATTAAATATCACCCATGTTATCACAGTTTTACTTAGTAAAAAATAATTAAAATAGCTTAAATACTCTTTGTAGGCCATCCACATAAAGCATGGTTTGTCTATGTAATTTATTTTGTCACTTAAAATTGTCTTTAGGGAGAGCTTATAACATGATTCTTTTTTTAAAAAAATTCTTTCCAGCTTTATTGAGGTATAATTGACAAATAAAAATTGTAATTATTACGGTATGCAATGTAATGTTTTGAAATGTGTATACATTGTAAAATGATTACCATAATCAAGCCAATTAACATACCCATCACCTCACAGTTCTTATTTATTTTCAATTTCTTGTGGTGAGAACATTTAAGATGTACTCTCTTACAAATGTCAAGTACACAATACAGTACTATTCACCGTAGCTTCCATGGGCACATTAGATCTCTAGAACTTATTCGTCTTGCCTAACTGAACTTTGCACTCTTTGGCCAACCTCTCCCTATTTCTCCCCCCCTTCGTCCCCTGGTAATCATCGTAAAATGACTCTTTTGAATGATATGGTAAAAAAAAAAGTATATTCAATTATATATAAATCATGATCTCAAATATATGAAAAACACATAGAAAAATATACCAAAATGTTGTAAAATAGACAATTTTAAATTTTTAAAGACTTTTCTTCTCAAATTTTCTGTGGTGAGCTTCTAATACTTTTATGATTAGAAAAAATTCTTAATTTCATCTATCACCTTATGATTCTAAGATAAATGAAACTGGTTTCATTTTGTATATTTCTTTTTATAAGGGTATGTATTTTTTATTCATTAACTCTGCTTCATTAGATGTTCTTAGGTCTTAGCATATAACTCAGTAGATAAAAATCATTAATGCTAAATGGCAGCTTTGAGTTTATAATGTGCTGGTTAATTTCATTCCATCCCAAGGACACAGAATTCATCATGAATTCTGACCAGATCCTCCAAAGAAGAGGAAAAAGCAAAAATGTGTTTGCATGAATCATTTCCTATTCTGTCACCAGTTTCATCCTTGCACACAGTGAAGAGTTTTACAAGCACAAACACTTCAGTGTTAGAATTGACACAATGCAGAACCGCTGTGAGGAACTAATTTGAAGGTTTGCTTTCATCCTTCATATGAAATATAATAAATTTAAAGGCACCAGGATGACATTTAGTACAACACTGTGGGATAGGAAATTTATCTGATGGGGTCATGAATCTTCTGAAAGGGTAAATTTACTTTCTTCCCCCCTTTTGTATAAAAAGCGCAGTAAGTAAAAACAAATCCTAAAGAAATTTGAAAGGAAATTCTTTTTTGAATATTGATTTTGTTTCATAACCAACCTAAATCTCTTCTCTTCATATGTTTGTGGGAAACTTGGCATGATCAAAAGGTATACCACCAATACTCTGCACCCTGTGACCACAGATAGAATTGTGTTGTACAGGCCAGAAAATCAGAGGAGTGAGAAACAACATAAAAATGGCAATCTGAAATCCCACCTCCTAGCTCCCACCTAGGTGAAGACACAGCAACTTATCCTGCTTCTATGAATGTCTCTCAGTTTGAGAAATCAGTGGTAAGTACCACCACTGTATCACCTATTAATCAAACAACAATCCTAGATGCCACTTACCCAAGATTGTGGCTTTTTGGTTGACATAGTGAAAAAAGACTAAAAGCTTCAAACACCCTTTGCTTTCTTTTCTTCCTAAATTGCAGTGTGAGTCTGTTACTTGAACCGTTGTAGAGTAGAAAGATATAAGATGGGAATGACAGTATGGACTTTGTAGGACTGCTGTTAGATTTGGGAATAAAGTGTCTTGAGGTTGTTTGAAGTCTTCTTATACTTTTAGATTTAAAAACAAGTTCTATGCTTCAACTCCTCATTGTTCTGAAGGTCAAAATCTTCCTCAAGATTCCTTTGAATTCCATGATGTGCTACTATCCTATGTCTGTTCTGTGTGGGATTCTGTTTCTGTTGAAACCTAGTAACTTCTGTTCTAGGTGTCTGTTCTCTACATTGATTCTGCTCTGACTTGTAGAACATGAGCCCTTCTGCTCACTCAAGGCATTTATATGTAGCAGACTTTTATTAAAGTATTGGGAGATGAGGGGACTTTACAAATCTGTGTGGCTTGGTAAACTCTCCAGCTCTATATGAGTACTCATATTACTCTCTCACTATACATTTATGAACTCCTCAATATTAGTTTCTATGGGAACACACTTTACCTTAGCTTATTCTCTTTCCTTCCATTGGACTGAAGGCCTGTCAAAAACTTACCTAAGAGGTTGGAGGAGTTTCAAGATGGCTGACTAGAGACATCTGATGCTTGCCTCCTCCACAAATAAAAACCAAAATAACACGTAGATAATCACACTTCAAATAGACTACCTAAGAGAGAACACTGGAATTCAACAGAGAAGTAAATGGGACAAATGAGACAAGGAAAAAGAGGGAAGTGAGACAACCTGCTCAGCTAGGATCTTCTGGGAGCCTGGAGAGGCTCCCCAATTCAGGGAAAGCGTAAGCAAATGACCCTCAGTGGTTCACATTCCCACCATGGACTTTTGAAATCCTAGCCATGGGAAAGCCCCTCAACTCATGCAGGCCTTAAGACTAACAAACAGAGCAGCCTGGAGACCATGTGATGGCATTGCTTCAGAGAGGGAGCCTACATTGGGTCCCACAAACCCACTGTGTCCTAAGAAGCTACAACAAGGCACCATTTTGAGAGCCCAGGACCTGCTAGACTGCATCCTTCCCTGGAGCCCAACAGCCCCTGAATCTCCACATCCCTGGAGCCCAGTTGGCAAGCCCTCTGCATGCAGTCAGGCACTGCTGCTGGCTGCTGCTGCCAGGGCCAAAGCGTGGGTCATTGGCAGTGACCATACCACCCCTAGTAGCAGAGCCGCAGTGCAGCCACTTCCGCCTCCACTTGAGCATTCCATGAGAGGCCTGGGGGTAGCGGAGTCAATGCCCCGCCTACCACAGCAAACACCTGCATGTACCACCACGGGGCCTGAGGACGGGCCCTCCCAGCCTGGCTCCACCTCCGTGGTGTCTGAGCACACCGTGTGGGGATGTGGGGATTGCCCTGACCTGTCTACCACATTGGTGCCTGAGCACTCCTCCTAGGGGCCTGAGGATGGGCTCACTTGACCTGCCACTACCACCACAGGTGCCTCCCACCTGTGTGCCCGGGGAATGACCTGCCAGCCTGTCACAGCCACTGCCAACACAAGCAGACCACTTAGAATCCAGAGGTTTTTCCCACTGCTGCTACTGCCATCACCAAGACATGCTTGCTGCCCAGGGGCCTGAGGACATACCCACCTACCTGCCTGACTCACCTCTGCCAACATCCAGGTAAGCTGCCTGGAGGCCTAAGAATCAGCTGTCCTGGATCCTCTAGTGTATGTTACCCTGGGGCCCAGGGACATGTATATTTGGCTTACTGCTGCTACCACTGGGGCTGGAGGATGGCCTACCTGATGTCTCCATCCTCAGCAAAAGATCACCACAACCTCTATTAACAATAAGTCCTATGCCACTCAGGATATCACAAACACTACTGGTGCTGTTTACAACCAAAGAAATCATATGGAGACTACATTACTTCACATACCCAGAATCAAAGCCAAAGTGCCCTACCAAACCAACACCATAAATACATCTTCGGGAAAAGAGCCATCCCCTATAAAAGTAAATTAAAAAAATTGGAAGAATGACTCTTATCCCAGATGTGCAGATATCAATGTAAGCACACAAGAAACATGAAAAATCAAGGAAATATGACACCTCCAAAATAAACCACAATAATTCTCCAGCAACAGATTCAAATAAAAAAGAAATTTATAAAAACCTAGAAAAAGAATTCAAAATAATGCCATAAAAGCATTTGATAAAATTCAACATCTCTTCAAGATAAAAACTCTCAACAAGCTAAGCACAGAAGGAACATACCTCAAAATAATAAAATCCATATGTGACAAACACACAGCTAATATCATAGCGCATGGAGAAAAGCTGAAAGACTTTCCTCTAAGAACTGGAATAAGACAAGGATGCCCACTTTGACCACTCCTACTCAACATAATACTGGAAGTCGCAGCCAAAGCAATCAGGCAAGAGGAAGAAATAAAAGACATCCAAATTGGAAAGAAAGGAAGTTAAATTATCCCTCTTTGCAAAAGACATGATCTTAAATCTAGAAAAAACCTAAAGATGTCACCAAAAAATTCTTAGAGCTGATAAATAAATTCAGTAAAGTTGTAGGGTAAAAAAAATCAATATACAAAAATCAGTATTGTTTGTATGCACCAGCAATGAACTAGCTATGAAAGAAATCAAGAAGGCAATTTCATTTACAATAGATATCAAAAAATAAAATAAAATACCAAGGAATAAACTTAACCCAGTTGGTGAAAGCCCTCAATAATCAAAACTTCAAAAGACTTATGAAAGAAATTGAAGAGGACACAAACAAATGGAAAGAGCTCTCATACTCATGGTTTGGAAAAATTAACATAATTAAAATGACCATATTGTCCTAAGTAATTTACAGATTCAATGCAATCCCTATCGAAATACCAAAGTCATTTTTTCACAGAAATTAAAAAAACCTAAAATTTAAGCCCAAATAGCTAAAGCAATCCTGTATAAAAACAAACAAAAACAAAGCCGGAGGCATCACATTTCTTGACTTCAAAATATATTACAAGGCTATGGCAAACAAAAAAAAGCATGCTGTTGATATAAAAACAGACATATAGACCAATGGAACAGAATAGAGAACATACAAATAAATCCACTTATTTACAGTCAACTGATTTTTGACCAAGGTGCTAAGAACATATGCAGAAAAATGATACTGGACCCCTATCTCTCACCATATACAAAAATCAACTTAAGATGGATTAAAGACTTAAGTATATGATCCCAAACCTTGAACTACTAGAAGAAAACATAGAGGAAACACTTTAGGACACTGGTCTAGGCAAAGATTTTATGGCTAAGACTTCAAAAGCATAGGCAACAAAAACAAAAAACTTCTGCATAGCAAAATAAATAATCAACAAAGTGAAGAAACAACCCTTGGAATGGGAGAAAATATTGCAAACTATTCATCCAAAAGGGACTAATATCCAGAATATACAAAGAACTCAAACAACTCAATACTAACTGTCCTGCCCCCCCGCAAAAAAACCTCATTGGAAAATGGGCAAAGAACATGAATAGACATTTCTCAAAAGAAGACATAGAAATGGCTAACAGGCATGTGAAAACATGCTCAATATCACTAATCATCAGGGAAATGCAAATCAAAACTACAGTGAAATATCACCTCATCCCATTTAGAATAGAAGACAAAAAATAACAAACACTGGTGAGGATGCAGAGAAAAGAGAACTCTTATATATGGTTTGTGGGAATGTCAATGAGTACAGCCACTATGTAAAACAGTATGGAGATTTCTCAGAAGTCTAAAAATAGAACTCCCATACAATCCAGCAATTCCATTACCGAGTATTTATCCAAAGGAAAAGAAATCAGTATATCAGAAAGATACCCACATTCCCACGGTTATTGCAGCACAATTAACAATAGCAAAGATATGGAATCAACCTAAATGTCCATCAATGAAGGAATGGGAAAAAATGTGGCATGTATACACAATGGGATACTATTCAGCCCTAAAAAAGAATGAAATCATATTAACTGCAACAACATGGATAGAACTGGAGCTCCTTATAGTAAGTGAAATAAGTTAGGCATGTAAAGACATATCACATGTTCTCACTCACACATGGGAGTCAAAAACGTTGATCTAATGGAGGTAAATAATAGAATACTAGATACCAGAGACTGGGAAGGGTGTGTGGTGGGAGGGAGCATAAAGAGAGGTCGGTTAATATGTAAAAACATACAGATAGAATAAGTTCTAAAGTTTGACAGCAGAATAGAGTGACTGCAGTTCACAACAACATAATGTATATTTCAGAATAGCTAGAAGAGAAGATTTGAAATGTTCCCAACACAAACAAATG
Organism: Propithecus coquereli; assembly: GCF_000956105.1. Classification (NCBI taxonomy): domain Eukaryota; kingdom Metazoa; phylum Chordata; class Mammalia; order Primates; family Indriidae; genus Propithecus; species Propithecus coquereli. The sequence continues at coordinate 3,263,362 of NW_012139080.1, read as the reverse complement.
ACAAATACTCAAGGTGATGGACACCTTAAATACCCTGACTTGATCATTACACATTCTATGCATGCTAAAAATATCACATGTACCCCACAAATATGTACAAATATTATGTATTGATTTAAAGAGAAGGTAAATTTAAAAGAAAAAACTTACCTAACAACGCATTAATACCTCTAAGCTAGCGTCACCTTTGCAGCCCTGGAAGAGACTTTGAAATGTCAGTCTTCCTACGTTCCTTCTTCTCCCAGTCTCTGAAAGAGGAAAGCAATAGTAGATAGATTCATCTTCTCATGGCATGAATTAAGCCACCCTTCTGAGAAGGCAGAAGTTGTGAAAGTCAATATGGGTTTAAATAACAATCCATTGCTCTATTATACCGGTAAAGCTGGTGCAGGCCCATGGTGGATTCCATGCCCTTGGAAAGTGCTCAGTAGGTGGTGCTTAAGATGATTATTTCTCCTCATCATACTCCATACCTGCCCTTCTGTGGCTGGTGCTTGACATTGCTGTCAAATTTCTCTTTTTAAGTTTTTAGTTAAACAAAAGCACCTCCTGCTACTGGGGACTTTCTAATTTATTACAGACTATGGTTGATAAAAAGTTGATGTTGCGGTGAAAATGAATTCCTTTGGATTCCAACCCCTACATTTTATGGATCAGGAATCCTGAAGACTGGAAAACTTACAGCCTGCCCAAATTCACAAAAAGTTAGTGGAAGTTTGAATGAGAAACTAGGGCTCTTTGGATCTGCTGATGAATAACTAAGAAGACAAAGAGGGTATTTGGGACCAACATCCAGTAGTTGTGTGGTTTCTTTTTTATTAATAAAATTATCATGTGCCAAAGCCTATCTGCTTATCTAATCTACTCTACATTTAAAAATAAATCAGGTTATTATAATTTGGAAAAAACCATGAAAATCTCCCATTTTGCCAGGATCATGTTGCTTTTACACATAAATTATTTAGGAAGGCTTTAAAACTTTGATGCCTGCAAGATTCTAGTCAACTTCATTTATTTATGGGGGCAGGGAATATAGAGGGAAATATCGACATTAAAAAATAATTCAGCTATGTGGAAGACAAGGTAGCTTGTGTGCAACAGTTTAACGTGAGGATAGGCCAGCGGGGTTTGTGACCTCAGCAGGTCACAGACTTTAAGAAGGAATCTGTCTAAGGCATAGGTTATAGCATCTTTCATCATGGTAAGCAAGCATTTGTGTGTTGGAACCTCTCTGCCTAAAATTTCTCCATCCTGTAGTGTGTGTGCACACATACTACAGCCACTTTTACAAGTTAGTAAGTCCCTGGGGCTGACTCTCCTTCTTGTTTCTCTGGTTGTTTTCTGCCAAATGGTGTTCCCAAGTCTGGCTGCCTGGCCACACAGCCCAATCAGTTTATCTTCCTTTCCTTGACTACTGCAAGTAGAGACTCATGGGAGCCAATTATTACTGTTTCTTCCTCCCTGATAGAGTTGTTAGAACTGTGAGCTGTGGGCAGCCTCTGCAGGGTTCTTGGGGAACATTTGAACTCAAAGATTAGAATTCAGCTTCCTATCCTGGGATAAGGTAAAAGGACATTACCGGAGGAGAAAGGCTTGAACTGCCTATTAAAGTGTCAAAATCCCTAGTATTGGTGGTGTAAGACATTGCACTCAAGATTTCTGCCCTAGTATTTTCCACCTAAACCAATCATTTACCTTGCCCATTTACTCTAGGGCTAATCCCTTTGTAAATAGTTTAGTTGAATCAAAAAAAAAAATACACAGACTAGGATGTCACATTCTATATTTTTCCTTTTAATATCATATGAAAAAATGAACATACCAATAAATTGTAGCTTATTAGTTTCTGCATGAGATAACAGTTAGTATTTGTCTAATTAAAATACCTGTTGTAATTTCTAAAGACCCCTTCTCTACTATGGATCACTTGGAGTGAGCTTACTAATTGGGAATGAAGTCATGAGGCCACACTTGGTCTAAGACTTGGACTTACAGATGTGAGAAATTGACCATATGTAAGCGGGCATTATATTATTTTACGTAGTACTTGGGATATTGATTCATTGTTACTTTTAGTTAAGTTTCCCTCAGTTCATGTTGGCTAGCTGGTTATTTGACCTTTGTGTAAGGTCCCAGAACTTGAATTAATTCCTTGGGGTTTTAAGTGGGAATTTAATGATACCCAGTAAAACAATCACAAAATGTTCCAATCAAGTCTTCTTGAGGCTTTTGCTATTGATTTGGTGCTGTTTCAGTAAGAACGGCCCTGTCAGTTAGCCACCTAATTAAGCAAAATGACTTGCCCTGACAAATTCAACTCTCTTAATGATGACCAGATGCCCACCAAGGCCACTAGGGATTTTATGAGTAGTGATTATTAAAAACTGTTATTAACTGTTTCATACTAGGATTTTCTGTTTCCTAAAATAACTAGGATTACATTTTAAAATAAAAGGAGCAAATAGGAAAGTGATTTTTAAAAAATATAGACTTGCCTGATATAGGAGATAATCAGAAAAACAAAAACCTGATGGGCCGTGATTGTTTGGATGCAACACAAAGTAATACCTCAAACTATTCATATTTGACCCTAGTCTCCATGCAATGAGGTATTATTTTGCAGTACGAGGTGGTGTAGTGACTCTTAATGGACCTGTCACTCAATTAGTGCCTCAGTTTCCCAGTGGATACAATGGGGCCGGGATTCCTACATTGTATGTGGACGTTTTGCAGAAGGAGAAACACTTGAGTCCTGTAGCACACTAAGATTTCCTGGAAATAACACAGGATTATAAAGAGATTTCTCAGTGTGTCATGGTTTCCTGAGGCAAGAGAGATTTATGTGATTAAATGGATAGTTTTGCATTTTATAATGCTTAGCCTGACTGCCCTTCCAGAAACCTGGTACGATCTGCCAAAAAAACTTAAAGAGTGGTATAAACATTATCTTCAAATGTACTGGCCACGTACTTTTCATTTTTACTTGGGGTGGGCAAAGAGTGGGTAAAGAAAATGATCAATTAATGTGATATGTTGACCTGCAGTACCATGAAAAGCTCTGTTTTCATAGGGTCACTAGGGGGGAGGACATCTGGTGTCCCCTGAGCAGATGATTCTCCTCTTCCTTTGGAGCCTGTTCAGCACAGGCTGTGGTCCCCCACTTTCATCCTCTCTCTCCCTCTCTGAAATAGGGCTGGGTACCCCTGTCCTGAAAGACTGTTTTCTCACTTTCTAAATTTTCAGACAGCTCCACTTCCCTAATATGCTCTCATGAGGCCAGAGGAGAATAGGCAAATTATGTGTTGGGTTTCCTGAGAAAAGCCCTATTATCCTTGGCCAGCCTGGATGGAGCAGGGTCCTCAGGAACCACGATCTGTAGAAGCACATGGACATTCTTGGTGATCCCTTTTCCCAGTTCTGTGCACTTATCTCCCCTCTTCTCCAGGCTTTGCTGCTAATGGTTGACACCTGTGACTTTCAGAGGTGGGCACTGAAGCCAACCCCCATATGCAGAGAGACCAAAGTGCCTGGGGATTTGTTAGCTCCCTCCTCCAGAGCAATGGCTGTGTGGTGGTGGGGAGGCGGAGCTTCCTTGATTAGAAACTGAACAAACTCTGTGGTGTAATGTATGCTCTGAGTTCCCATGGATTTTCTCCTGAAATCACCTCCTCGCTTGGCTTCTTCCCATCCCTGTTGTGCTTTCTGTGGGTTCTTGGAGCACTTTCATAATAAATCTCTTGCATGTCAATCCTTGTCTCAGCCTGTTTCTGGGAGAATATTAGCAAGGGGACCAGTGGAAGGGGAGTAGAGAAGGAGAGAGAAGAGGAAGGTGCTTTCTCTTTAATTTGGCTAAGTGAACATGGCGGAGGTGGGGGGCCGGAGTGATTGTCAAAGCACAGGATTTTTGCTCTTATGAAATAAGAGTATATTGACAGTGAATCTTTAAATAATTCTTCTAGCTTTTATTCATTATTTAGAGATTCAAGAACTTCATGCTGTAGATGATGAAATGCAGGGCAGACACATGGAGAGATTTCCCTAAGGACATAAAATTTCATGGTAAAGCCAAAACTAGAATAAAAGTCTCCTGACTTTTTTGGCCAGTGGTTTTCACCCAGCTTGGAGTCAGACAGAATGAAGTTTAAATCTCAACTCAGGCATTTATTAGTTTTGTGACCAGTGGTGCACTGATATATGTTTAATGCCTGGCTTTTGGAGGTAGGAGAGACACGTAGATTTATAGCACTTGTCAATTCCAGTGGTGTAAATATTTCCATGGTGGCCTATTCCAAACTACCATTGTGATGTCACTGGATACAAAGTTGAGAGAGATGTGCACAATTGGCTCTTGCAGGCTAGTGTGAGTCAGCCAACACATCCCTGCCTATAACCTCTTTCTAAACTTCTTTATTTCTATGTCCTCATTCATTGTGTTGATATGACCATACCTACTTGATAGTGTTTCATGAAGATTAATGTTATGATGTATAATTGTCTAAAATTAGTTATTATTATCATCAACACTAAGAAAAGCTAAAAATAGAAAATGGCATAAAATAAGAAATTTATAGTTTATCTATGTTTGTTAGATTTTGAAGTATAAATTTTAACTAATGCCAATGCTACTTGCTAAAATATTTGAGGAAAAGTTTTTGTAGGAGAGGGAAAGGTAGATATAAATGATCAACTACAACAGCCACACCCTGCACTGTTTTCCACTCAGTCAGTTGAGAGGCTTGAGTATACTACCTAAACTGGCCATTTGTTTCAGGGGTCTCACCTACCTTAATTCCATGTGTCTCTGGAATGCACAGCTTAAGAATTGTCAATGCCACTTTATAAATTTTGCATTAACATAGACATTTGAAGCTGTATTCTTGTTTCTGAGATCAAATAGTAGCAAATATCAGGTTGTCACTATTAACGGGATTTCCATTGGAACCAACTCTGTTTTATAGGAACTGAGAATAATTACCTCAAAATATCAAGTAATCTATGAGATCCTTTGTCATCACTGTCACGGGATGGAAATACAAGAAGTGTCAAAGAAATGTAGGGCGCTGTTGCAAAACTTGTTGTGGTGTTAATAGAAGCCATTATACGAACATCATAGCAGTGATTAGAAAATTGTTAACACTCATAAAGTGCATTAACGTACCCCTGGGAGATTTGTTTGTATTTTGTAAGCATATTTTCCAGAGAATAGAATAAGATGCTAGATCTTTAACAATTTGGCACACTGGATAGGAATCCTATTCATCTTCTCTTCCTCAAGACCTGGATCAGTGGAGCTGATCACTAGCTGTGTTTGCACAAATGGTACCTCTTTCTTTAGTGCTGTGGAGTTTGGCTTTATTCATATCCTACAAACCTTTTTATCTTGATTTGCTGTGTATCAACTTTGCTTAGACTTTGCCCTCAAGGTAGGAAGTAAAAAGAAGGGCGGCTAGCAGAGCTGAGAAGATGACTTAGAGCAAATGAGAGTCATGTTTATCCAAGAAGAGATCTTATTCGTCAAAATACATACCAAAAGGAAAGGAGGTGCATCCAATTGCCTGAGTTGTGTTTGCTGGCATTTATTTTTAGATACAATATTTGTTTCATGACCACAATCCTGCTTGCAACAGGTTATCTATACTTTGGACAGGATTTCAACATGAGTTGAAAGAAGAAAAGATAGTCCAGGTAAAAAGAAGTAAAAAGGAGCTATGAGGTAATGCGATGATTTGACAGGAGCCAATAGGGTTTCAATGAAGCTTTGTAAGGTCAGCCTCACCCTTTGGGAAGAAAAACTTTGTAGAAATCCTACTTGGTAATAGAAATTGGTTACTGGGGGGAAACTAGCCTTTTGATTAGTCTTTTCAAAATAATTCTCAAATAAAAACGGTTATTTTACCAACTTTTTCTAAGCATTGGAGGGAAGTATTATTACAAGAGGAAAAAAAGGAGTCAGGTACTTGTGCCTTAGCCTGCATTTCCACCGAGTGGGTTATGTATAGGTGCAGGGAGGCAGCTGCTAGCAGTTCTTTGGGTGTAGATGCTAAAGACAAAACAAAACAAAAGCTTCCTCTGCTTGCTCTTTTTCTTATCCCCTGCCCCCTCCCTTTGGGGACTGAAATGCTCTCCTTCCACCTCCCACAGGGTTCAGTGGGGCATTGGAACCTCCTCTAGCATCCTTCAGTGAGCAGAGCAGCGGGCCTGGCTCAATGTCATGCCCCATCTCTCCCAGCCTCTTAGAGGCCTGGGGAGAAATGGCCCAGCTGGCAGGAGCACACGAGCTGCTGTCTGCTTCTCAGCGGCAAGTCTCCTCACAAATTGGCCAGAGGCTGCCATCTGAGCGGAGAGGGAGTAGGGCCAACAATTCCGTTCAGATCTGACTCTTCCCTGCCCCAGCAAGGTCAAGAAAGCAAGAAGCATTTTTCCTTTGGTAGCTCTAATTTTTACTGGAGGCATGTGTTTTGGATTTGCAGGTCAATAAACTCCGAGTTGAACTCCTCAATCTACTATATGCACTCTTCTCATCATGTAGCCCACATGCATTGAGCAATGGGCACCCCTAGGCATGGTGTTAGGTGTGGGGGGGTATGAGATGTAGAAAATCTGGCCTTGACCCTCAAGGGGATCACAGATGTCAATGGAAGAGAAGTCTTTTGCAGACCGCTGGGAAACATGAGTGTATAAAGAGTGTGGGAGGGCATTTAGGAGAGGCTCTGAATAGTATCATGAAGGGCAACTAGGGGTTAACCTGGCCATGTGTGTGGGGAGCACCTTGGCAGCACATTCTCTGCAGGGAAAACTCCCTTTTGTACCCAGCCTGCTCTGGCTGCCAGGATGGAGACTTACACACAGTGTTCAGACACCTGCATGCAGCAAAAAGAATGTGCATCACACGCCTCGGTCCCACGGTTCAGCAATGTCACCATGACTCTCTCCATACCTGTCTGCTTCTCTGGCCAGCACTTTGCCCCAGTCTTCTTTGCATTTCTGTCATACTCAGGCAGCCCATTTCCTTGTGAGAGCCCTGAGAATCTCTAGCCTACGCTAACATCCTCCAGCTGGCAACCTCAGCAATACAAAAACCAGTGTTTCCCAAAGTCCAGCAAAAACCCAACTCTGATTAGCCCCAAGGACATATCCTCATTCCTGAAACACCCCTTGTGGCAAGGCAGTATGCTCATTGGTCAGGTCTGGGTCAGCCTCAGCTCAACACAGACGCTGGGATGGTTCCCTGCTGCTGTTAAGAAAATTAAGAGATATAGATGTGGACAGGCAAAAATCAAAACTGTACATTATTTGTATTTTGTGCTGAGCTTCTGTTCTCTATCCATGAGACTAGGCAAATGCTTTTCAGGGGAGTCCAGACAAGGGACAGAGAGTAGGGGCTACAAAGAGGATGGAAAAAAGGAAAGAAGGGAATAATCATATTGATAGCACGCAATGAAGACAGCAGGCAACATTATTTTCGAGAAAGTAATTCAGCAGGCATCTTTTTATCATCCTGTAACATTTGAGATGTCTCCAGTTTGTTCAAAACTTTCTTTTTAATTGGACCCACAAGTTGACTCATTTATTTGGAGCACCTAATATATGCTGAGCACTGTTCTAGATGCTGTGGGGGAGGCCAACTCCATGGTCTTGTGGAGTTTACATTCTAACAGGGAGATAGACACATAGATATAGACAGACATATAAGACAAGCATACATGGCACTTGATGTGGGAGGAGGGAAAAGGAAGACAAACCAAGTAGAGGCCCCAGCCTTGACCTTAGGGAATTCATTCTTTTAGGGAGAAACTAGACATACATAGTGAAACAGCTGGAGACAAAAGCCCAAAACAACATAAAAGTATAATATATGAAAGCACTCTAGATATGATATACACAGAGTCTGAAAAATTTTATAATAGGAGACAATAGATTGAGTTGAGATTATTAAAGCAAAGTTTCATGGTATCATTCTCCAATTTTGAAGCTTTGAAGTTGAAACACTAAGTATTACAATAGGAAAGGAATGAACACTGGTTAGTGTTCCCCAAACCTACTTGACAGTAAGACTCATCTCAAATGTTTTTAGATTCCTGAGCCCCATACAGACCCTGTTATTTATATTTTTACCGGGATAGGCTGGGTGATCTATATTTGAACAAACACCCCGGCTACTCTCATTGCCAGGAAAGCATGGTGGGACCCCTTGCCTACAGGGCTGGCAGATGCAAAGCAAGGTGGAGCCCGGCATGCAGGACACTCTTAGGCACTCAGCACTACTTCTCTTGTCTGTTTCTGATGAGCACTGCAGAACTGTGCTACAGGCCTTCTTTTCTTGGGTTTATAGAATGTGCAAATGCAAGGGAATAAGACATGGCTATTGGATTTAGTAGAAAGTGAGGAGAATAAATCCCAAACGCTAGCAGGCCATGGGAAAGTAGACAGATTTTCCCTGGCAAACAGGGAGGGGGCCATAAAGACTGCAGACCAAAATTTCCAGAGTGTATCCTTCTAATTCAATTAAGTCCCTCTGTTTTCCATCCAGCCTGATTTCCCAGCGCTCTGCTAGCATATGCCACTGCACTAACAGTGCCGTGTGGATGCACAGCCCTCCCCGAGGTGGGAGAGGACAGCTGCTTAATAGGCACTGTGCACAGCAGGGCAGAAGTTGAAGAACAAGCCCTGGATACGGCTTGGGAGGCCCTAGGTAGACCACAGGGAAGATTCCTGACAAGACAGAAACCAGAATGGAAATTCTACTAAGGCTATTAGTGTACTGTACATCCATAATCTGTCAGGAAATGTCTTGAGTGTTTGCAACTATAAATAGTTAAGACCTTGGGGCTTCCTAACTAAGCTTGTGGGAATTAATAGCATCACTACCTGCAGCTGCTGTAGGTTGAGTCTTACTTTACAATATTCCTGATCTCTGGGTAGTTCATGAGATTCAAGGCAGCCACGATAACACTGCTAACAGTGAAGCCATAACTGACCGGTATAGACATTAGCGTTAGTTCACAGAAAAAGTTCTGCTTCTCACTGGCAAGTGGTGGTACTGCACTTCGCTGCTCCCTCGAAGTTGGGTGTGGCCGTGTAATTTACTCTGGAGGATGAAATGTGGGTGGAAGTGGTGTATTCCACTCCAGATGGATGCTTTGAAAGCTGATATGTGACTGGCCACTTTCTCTTTCCGTTTACCACAGTGAAAGGCAAATGGTGGCAGATGGTGGCTGCTCTTTCAGACTGATCCTAGAGTGAGCCGCTGAAGAACTGTGCCCCCAGATGACCCATTATGGAGGTGTAAGGTGAGTGAGAAATTAGCTTTGTGGTATTAAGCCATTGAGATCGTCGAGTTATTTGTGGCTGCAGCACAACCCAGGCTACGGTGATTAATACATCCAGACCAGGCAACGCTTTCCCCCATCCAGATGTAGCAATCATAAGATCATGTATCATCAGGTTGCTTTGTCAGACAGATAGGAAGAAATCTGTTATTATGCTTGGCTAAAAGCAAGGCAAATCTTTCCTTGCTCTCTGCCAGTGAAAATGTGGCCTTTTATTAAAGTTAAACAAAGTTTCTAACTATGCTAATATGATACTTTCATTAATTTCTCCAACATATTAATAATTCTTAGTTCTTCTTGCTGGTTTCTTGATTCAGTTCGATATTATTCCTTGCCCGGATTGTTACAATAAGTTCCTAGTTGGCCTCTCTGCCTCTGGGATTTTTGTCTTTTCACACTGTTACCAGGTGTCTCATTATTAATCCCCGACCTCAAACTTGAACAGTTAACTTTCCTGCTTCACACTCCACCGTAGCTCCCCATTGCCTGTAAGATAAAGTACTTGCAATAGGCAAAGAATTAAATTTCTCTTACAAATGATCTAATTTTCCTTATTAGCAGCAACAACAGCACACACAAAGACGCATAGGAGAAGCTGAATCATCCATTAGCAGAGTGTTGGAGTAAGGGTCTATGACGGGGTGGGGAACCTGCGGCTTTATGGCCTTTTAGGTCGTTCAGTGCAGCCTTTTGACTGAATCCAGATTTTACGGAGCAAATTCTTCTACTTTGATTTTATTTTTAAGATGAATGTATTTAAAAAACCAAAGAATAAAATAAGCTGCAATGAAACAATACTTCCACATTGACTGGCACAATTAGAACATTAGTCAGCCATAGAGGCTAAATTGGTGGCTGCTACGCTCATTATTTAGTTCTATCTTCCTCCCGCCTGACTGGAACCACTACCGCACGAGGCTGGTTGGTGAGAGTTTATAGGGGTCGAGTACACCAGTCTGTTATCAGCTTTTGACAACGGTGCACTGTGTTTCTGTTTGAAGTAGAATTTCTGGATAGTTGCACAGCTCGACAGTATTTTTTAGTTCTGTCTGCTTAACAGCCCATCATGTCAAAGAAGACCAAGAGAATGCTGAAGAAAGAAAACAGATTTTTTTAATGAGGATTGGGAATTGCAATATTATTGTGTTTCTGCCAAAGTTAAGATGATTTGCTTGCTTTGTGATATTGCAATATCAACATTAAAGAAATTCAGTGTTCATCAGCATTATAACAATCATAAGGAGCACAAATATTTTAAACTAGAGGGAGAGGCACAAAAGGTTGTATTGCAGAAATTAAAAGACGAAAAGCAAAAGTAAAGACAATTCTTTCCAGCGGCAATGGGACCTGGAAATAGTGCCACTGAAGCAATTTATGAAGTAGCTTATATACTCGGGGGGGAAAAAGTGAGTCCATTCAATGATGTAGAAATTGGGAAAGAATGCATTGAAGTTGTAGGATGCTTAGATCTCGATAACATTTCAAAATACAAACAACTGCCTCTTTCAGGGAGAACCACAACTGATTGGCAGCACGAATTAGCCTTCAACTTAACAAAACAACTTCATGGAATATTTCAAAAGGAAAATATATATTATTCAATCACTTTGGATGAATCAGCTGATACTACTGACTGGGTGCAGATTTTATACTTCATTTGGGTCATAATGGAAGATTTTCTTTGCTAAGAAGTTACTCACTTTGGACACTCTTGTGAACAGAACGTGGGGAATAGATATCTTCAACAGCTTTCAAGATAAACGTCATGAAGTTGGAATGAATTTGGTAAATTTAGTGAGTATATGTATAGACAATGCACCTTCCATGACAGGAAAACATAAAGGGTTCATTGCACAGATAAAAAAAGTATTAACAGGTCCAGATGCTCCCATTTCTTTTTATTGTATCTTGCATCAGCAAAATCTCTGTGCTAAAGCTATTAATACTATTTTAAGTGACACTTTGCAACAGGTTATAAGTATTGTTAACTATATTTATGCAAATGCAAAATGGCATGCTCAGTTTCCTAACATATTAACATTGAATGATGAGGAATTCAGTGTGGATTTGCTGTATCATTCTAAAGTGTGTTGGCTATTGTAGGGACAGGTGTTAGCCAATATTTTATCTCTGCGAGAACAGACAGTTAAATTTTATGAAGAACAGAATCAGCAATGTGAATTATTGAAAGAAGGTTTCTATAGCAACGCAGCATTTCTGCGTGATATCATGTCAAATCAAAACAAGTTGAATATTTCTTTGCAAAGTAAAACTAAGTCTGTGTATGATATATGGCAAAAAATCCAAGACAACTTTTTTGAAAACATCTCTTCAAAAAGAAATTTCGGATAAACATTTTTCCCAGTTAGCAAAGGTCACCGATGAGCAGGATGATATATGTGAATCATTTGAAGAATACACAGCTGTTATAGACCTATTAATTGGAGAATACAATGAAAGTTTCACGGACTTTGAGAATCATGACATCACACTCAAATTAGCATTTCGGCCTCACTTAGTTGATATCGCCGAGGCACCTAAAGAACCACACATGGAATTGATTGGGCTCTCAGTAGATGACATTTTAAAGTCATTGTTTGATGCTAAGAAAGATCCAGTTGAAACATGGAAAAATGCAGTAGAATACTCACGCTTTCAACGACATGCCCCAAAAATGCTTTCTCGTTTTTCAATCACTTATTGCAGCAAATCTGCATTCTCCTACCTAAACGAAATCAAGACGCCCTTGAGGTCACAAATGGCTGATACCCATCTAGAGGATCACTTGAAACTGCGGACCTCCATGCTGCAAGCAAATATTCAAATACTTTCCAACAAAAAGTAGACAGAACAAAGTCATTAAAAAGTTAGTTAACTTTAAAAATTAACAAATAGTTTTCATTTTTTGACATTATTAAGTACATAGTAGTTAGATTTTTACATGATAATGTACATTTTTAAAGTATATCTAATTAAAGTTTCTTGAATATGGCCTTATTTGATTATAGCTAAATTAATGTGGCCTTCCAACCTGAAAAGTTTTCCCACCCCTGACCTATGACTTTCTTTCAAGTTCCCGAGAGATAGTTCAGAGCTACGATGACCCTCAATCTAGGCCCAGGCTCTAAGGGTCCCTCCCCCCTATATTATGTACTTTTATTAAATTTGGGACAATTTAAAACTCCAGAAAATTTAATATCATATGTGTCCTTACAGAAAACCACAATACCTTGAGCCTTAGAAAGCCTCTACTTGTAACTGAAGGAACCTCACTAACAATTTAGTATCATTTATTATTTAATGTACTGAAAACCACATTTTTTTTGAGCTAATAACCTCATTAATGAGTGCAAAGTGATGAATTCAACCCTGTTCAACAAATAGATTTCGTATTAGTGTATGCATATAAGTCACCAAGTAATCTTTACATTTTAAATTCTCTGAATTTTTTCAAAACAAAGTTTTTTATTTTTTCCACTACTAAGGTACATTTATCATACAAAAATTGGGAAATTATATAGTAGTAGAAAAAAAAAGAAAACATAAATCATAAACAGTCTCACTACGAGAAAAAGCCCTTATTAATATTTTTTTATTTTTGATTGGGGGTATTTCCTTCCAGTCTTTCTTTTTGTTTCTACACATAGGAATCCCATTCCATCCTACTTCTTGCCTTCAAGCCATGGACCAACTGCCCACACAAGTTGCATCTTGAGAAGCTCCCAGTAATAACCAACTTCAGCTGGATGAAATGCATGTTACACACACTCAGCCTCTGGTCTCCTTTCATAGCCAGGGTTCAGTCAGGGAGGCAAATCCCCCACAGGTCTTGTGGGAATAGAGTATTTATTACAGGAATCAGACAGTTATACAAATGCGGCCCCCTGTGGGGGAAATGAAGATCTGGAAAGAAAAGTTGAAGGATCAGAGAGAAAATTGTTAGTCCATGTGATGCACAGTGGCAAGCTCCTGGAGTCCGAGCTTGATAAGAAATACGAGAAGCCCAGCACATCCTACCACCTAGTGGGACAAGAGAGGGGAGCTCCAGAGACTTGTATGGAAAGCTGTTGTCTCTGTGTAGCTGCTGCCTCTGTGGCTGCACAGGACAGAGGGCCCAGAGCAGGGGCTGCAGCATTGTTCAGTGGGTATTCATGTGTCTAAGTCTAGGTATAACCTCTACCTCTGCTAATACAGCCACTATGTTTACCAGCCCGATGGGAAGGACAGAGTGGCTTACAAAAGAGGCTGACCAACATCCACCAAGTCCTGGGTCATCCAAGACCTACAAGAATCAGTCATTTTGCCCACATGATTATTCAGTTCCTTTTCTGCTGAGGTTTCTCTTTTGTGAGACACAAACATCTTTTCATATTTTGCCAACTCTGAGAGATATATCCACATACAGTTCCCCAGACCTTCTTGTTACCAATTTTTAAGTGATATTCAAGTCCCTGATCATCCAAGCATTAGCCACTGCCCTTTAGTTAATACGGTTATACACCTTGGTCTCTCTGCTTCCAGGCAAAAGTGAATGATCACCTGCACTGCTTGAAAGTTCACCCTGTTGGTAGGATATCTCCTCACCGCCATCCTTTGGGCCACCCTAAGTGAGGCTGTAGTGTAGGAGCCAATTACTTTTAGATGCTTCCAGCTCATCATGCGGAACAATCTGCAAACCAGGCTTGGATTTTTTTCTTTCCTGATCAGCTGGTCCTAGGGAACTCCTAATGAACGCTTAGGGGTGGGCTGAGAGAAAAGAGAGAATGTAGCAAGAGTAGGATCCATGAAAGTCTGAGTCACATGCTCATGGAGAGTTTCCTAGGTAGCGTTCCCTCCTGATGACGGATTGCTGCTGTGCCCTCCAGCTTTGTGGCTGGGTGTATCAGACAGCACCCTGTTCATGAGTTCCCTGGTCAGCAATACTGCCATGTGGAATGCCATGATAGTATAACAAGGTATTCTGCAAATCTGCAGATTACAGCCTGTAATCAAGCATCCAGTCCCTGTTGGGGCCGAGTAGCAAGCCAGCAACTGTTTCTCAAAAGAGTAGTTAACTGCGGAGGATGGCTGAGCTTTGCTCCTAAACCTTAAAAGTCTGCACTGTGATTTTCCTAGAGGAGAGCAAAGGCTCCATGCAACTTTCCTCTGGCAGTGAAGCTCCCTTTTTTCAACCTACATGAAAGAACACACCTTTCCAAGCTGTCTTCTTTATGCAATGCTGCTCTGTAGAACTTCATTGCTCTCATCGTGCGCCTACTTCTAGTGGGAGCTGTTTCCCCCTCCTATGCTGTCATATAATGGGAAAGCCACGGGGGAAAACGGTGCAGTGGAATGAAACCCAGAGATCATGCTCTGTGAGAGTAGACAGGAGAGGAGGACACAGGGCAATGGTTTTTCTTAAAATAGAGTCCTTTGGAAATCCCAAGGCCTCTGTAAAGAGCAGTTTTGACTGTTGCAATGGTCTTCAGAAACAGGGTGAGAGGGATCGTGTCTGTAGATCGTTCCTTTAGGCTGGCAGGCAAGACTCAAAAGAAAACATGGTTCAGAAGCCAAGGTTAGAAGGGACCTCTAAAGGTCATCACACACTCAATGAAGTGGAAAGAACATTAGCCCAGGGAGAAGGAACCCAGGTCTGCGTTTGCCAGATAGATGACAGAGAGCTGTTGGATCTGGCCTGACTTATTCTTTTTCTCCAAAAATGTGAGTGAGGAAGCCTGATTCCTTGAACATCCTTTTGGGGAAAAACAGTAAGACAGTCAGGGAAGCCAAATTCTGAGGCATTACTTTCCTGTCACCTGTCTCACTAAGGGGTGGCAATGACATGCAATGTCTTTGCTCTCATGGGAATGTCACCTCCCACTGAGCCCAGTCCAAAGGACTGGGGGACATCCGGGTTTGGAAGACATGGGATAGAGAGTGGTCTCTTATTAATGAAGTGATTTAATCTGTCAAAACCCTGGATTTAGGTCACCTCTTCTGGGAAGCCCCCCTAAGTGCCCAGGTTGGAATGTGTTATTCTCTGAGTCCCCTCTCAGTCTGTTGCTTGCATTTCTACTGCACCCTTCTTTCAGTCTGCTTCAGATTGCAGGTAATACAATGTCAGCATTCCCATTTCACAAGGCTGGTTGTTCTCATCTGGGACATCACAACCTAGGATGTAGCAATCAGCAGTAAAGTGGGTTGTAAGTAATCTATAACTAATGGTAGGTAAAATAACAACATACAAATGATTCAGGGTGACATCTATGATATGTTTCAAACTCTTTAATGCCACTTTTGCTCACTAGCATTCAAGTGCAATTTCTTAGGCACAGGAGACATGGATACGGAAAGAGCAAATGCACCAGAAATTGTTCATAACTCCAAGTTTGCTCTTGAGAGTGTGTTGCACATATTAATGCCATCCATTAAGTGTCAAGATAAAAAATATTGAGAACCGCTGTGTTAGAATGAGAGCTCCTTGAGAGAAAGTTCTCTGATTCACCAGCCTCTGTATTAACCATGCCGTCTAGTACAGTGATATGTACTTAATAATAAGTGGAATAAATTAAAGAAAATGAAGAAAAGTGAAAGACCAAAGAAAACAAAATATATCAGGATGGGGTGAGGGAGAGGTGGAAAAAAAGAAAGTCATAATTTCTTGGTGGGATGTGAGTCAGTTATTTATGTGACATCTTCTAACAAACCATCACAAAACCTCATAATAAGTAATACTCATTAATAGACACATGTTACATGTCTGGCGTCAGCTGGGGATTAGCAAAGTGGCTCTGATCATCTTGGCTGGGCTCAGTCGTGTGTGTGGGGGGCAGCTGGCTGTCAGCTATCCTATCTGGCCTTAGTTGGAATAACTAGGGATGATTGGAGCTATTCCACGTTTCTCATCTTCTAGCAAGCTGTTCCCATGGTAACAGCAGGGTTGCAAGATGGGTCAAGTGGCAACACACAAGGACTTTTGAGGTATAGGCTCAAAAACTGCTTGTGGTCACTTCTGCACAGTCTAGTGGCCAAGCAAGTCACAAACCATCTCACACTTAAGGGATGGAGAAAGAGACTGTGCCTTTTCACTGAGGAACTGCACGTTCACATGTGGGAAAGGTTGGATACAGGGACAGTGAAGGCCTGGGGCAATCCTTGTAATTGACCACAGAATATGAGATTTTACCACACAGGAGGACTGGAGCCGAGAGCTGAGGATTCTTTGTGGCATAAAGTTTCATCAGTTTCAAAAACTCTTCTGGCACAACGTCCAGGGCTGGAACATTCCTCCATTGTGATGTTCACAGGGACACAAGCACTCCGCACAGAGTATATCCCATAGCAGCAAAAGACAGCCATTCTCTTACGTTAGATTGTATATCTGCAAGGACTTAACTAGCAAACATCGTGATAAGGAGGGGACATGGTTCCTGGAGCCTGTCCCTTTTCCAAGCATGGGCCACTGTGCGTGAGGATTCCTGCCCCTGGCAGAGGGCTGCAACCAGAGCTCTGTCACCATTTCTGGCTCATTGTTACTCTTAAGGACTCCTAGGGGGAGTCGAAGAAATAAATCAGGACATATCCCTGCAGCAGCTGTTCGGTGGCAAATATGTATAACAGTGGAAATGCTCCTGATTGCTTTCCATTTATTTCTGCAGCTACCAGTTTCCCTTATTGCTTGTTGTAAGTTTAAAACAACATCAATTTTTAAGGACTTGAAAGTGCTTTTCCATTTAAAATCAAACAAGACAAGCATCATTTTCATTCTGGGACTGTGCTTTGCTTCTTGAAGTGTGCTGAATATATAGAAACCCACTGGAAAATAATAATAATAAAAAAACTAAGTGATGGAAATGAGTAATTGCTTGGCAGCGCGTCTGCAGGGAGAGCCCCGACGCCGTGCGGCCCATATTTCATGAATAATGAGCGGAGTCTCAGCGCTGTGCGATCACTGCCTATTGGGTCAGAAATTTCGCATTAGTGGATTCATCCGAGCAGATCAGCGTCATAAAGACACTCTCTCCCGAGGTAAACACACCTTTTCCTTCACTGAACTGTCATCTCTTCGTTGTGCAGTAGCTACAGCAAAGACCTTCCGAGAGAGGAGGGACGTAAGCGGATTAGGAATACTTTATACTTACAGCGTGCTCCCTCCTTGTTTGGATGGAAAGAAACCGTTTGTAGGCAGAGATAAGCTAATAGGTCTGTGGCTAACAAAGAGCCTAATGAAGCATTAAAAAAATAGTATCCAAATGTACATCTAATTCCATGAAATTTCACTTAGAATTACAATCACGTGTTGCTTAATGACGGGGATACATTCTGAGAAATGTGTCCTTAGGCCATTTTGTCACAGAGTGTCCTTACACGAGCCTGGGTGGAATAGCCTGTTACACGCCTAAGCTATATGATATGGCCTATTGCTCTGTGCTGCAAACCTGTGCGGATGCGATCGCAGTGAACACTGTAGGCAGTTGTAACGCAATGGTATTCGTGTTTCCAAACATATCTAAAGTTAGAAAAGGTACAGTAAAAATACGGTGTAAAAGATACAAAAGCACATCTGTATAGAGTACGTACCATGAATGGAACTTACAGGATTGGAAGTTGCTCTGGGTGAGTCAGTGAGTGAGCAGTGGGTACATGTGAAGGGCTAGGACGTTACTGTGCACCACTGTATACTTGATGAACGATGCACACTTAGGCATCATCGAATTCATAGAACATTTTTTCTTTCTTCGATAATAAGCTTACCGGAACTTTTTTTACTTTATAAACTTTCGAATTGTAAATACTTGACTCTTTTCTAATAACACTGAGCTTAAAACACAAACACATTGTATAGCTATACAAAAATATTTTTTCTTTATATCCTTATTCTATAAGCTTTTATTTATTTTAAAACTTTTTTTGTACTTTTTAAACTTTTTTTAAAAAACTAAGACACAAACACACACATTAGCCTAGGCCTACACAGGGTCAGGATCATCAAGATGTCACTGAGAGACAGGAATTTTTCAGCTCCATTATAATCTAATAAGACCACTGTCATATATGCAGTCTGTTGTTGACTGAAACATTGTTATGCTATGCATGAGAATTTAAAAGCTGCCAGAGGAACTTTAGATTTTTTGTCCCAGAGTCCCTTGGTGTGAAAGCCAACAGTGCTTTTTCCCAAATGTGCCTGTCCTTCCTAGTTTATTGTGGGATTTTACTTCCTGTTTTCTTGGAGTTAGATGTAGTCACATGACTTGAGTTGGACAATGAAATGGAAGCAGAAGTGATGTGATTTCTTCCGAATGAAGCTTTAAGAGCCAGTGTGCAATCCACCATGGTCTCCCTTGGTTTCTGCCATTGCACGGGAGCAAAGTCCAGATGGAGCTGCTCTATCAGCCTGGGTCCTGGAGAGAGACCAGCACAGAGCAGGGCCCCACATGACCTCTGATAGGCAGGGGACATGATTGGGAATAAAATTTTAAGCTAGTAAGATTATGCTGTCTGTTACTGTAGCATACCTCAGCCTATCCTGACTGATACACTAAGTGTTTTCTTTGCTGTTTTTCTCAGAACACACTAGGTATGGCACGGTGGTTAAGAGAATGATATTTTACAATCAGCTAGAATTAGGTTTGAAAGATGATTTGAAGTGACTGTAATATAAGTTTATCTTTGTCTGTTTTCTGTTGCTTATAAGAGAATTCCTGAAACTGGGTAATTTATAATGAAAAGTAATTTGTTTCTTACATTTCTAGAGGCTGAGAAGTCCAAGGTGAAGGGGCTGAATCTCATGGAGACATTCTTGCTGGTGGGGACTCTCGGCAAGGTCCCAAGGCAGTGCAGGGCATCACATGGCGAGAATGTGCTAGCTCAGGTCTCTCTTCCTCTTCTTATAAAGCCCCTAGTCCCACTCCCATGATAACCCATTAATCTAGTAACCCATTGATTCATTAATCCATTAATGAATTCATCCACTGATAAGGGCAAAGCCCTCATGACCCAATCACCTCTTAAAGGCCCCACCTCTCCATACTGTCACATTGGGGATTAAGTTTCAGTATGAGTTTTGGAGAGGACAAACATTCAAACCACAGCAAAGTCCATATAAAATAGAAACCCTAACAGAGAAATAAATGACTCATTTCTTTACAATTTTTAGTGTAGTGCCTGTATAGAGTAATCTTTCTAATCCTCATCAGCTAATGTTGTTAGGTAAGCTAGAGGCGGTTGTACTAAATAAGGAGGCAAACATGCCCCTCGGATATAATGGACATTCTTTCATTCAAAGCACGTGCTTTCTGCCCCCATCCCAAACTCTAGTTTTTCTTCTCTTGGCCTTAATAGAACCATAGGAGTATGAGGCTAAAAAGCCTATTAGTCAAAATGTCATCCAAACTCTTGAGAAACTGAGGTCCAGAGAGTTTAGGGATTTACCAGAGACACACACCTGCTGAGTGGAAGAGGCAGGGTCAAGCTGAGAGCAACCACGAAATTTATCATCCAAAAGGGACACTTTTGAAAGCGAAGGGAGAACACTGCTAGTAAGCAAGCCAGAACAACAGGTTAAAACCGGGACTTTCCCAGGCTAAGCAGAACATATGGTCACCCTAATTAGGATCCACTGTACCTGACTGCGTGCCTGGAGTCACTTTCTTATTCCTACCAGACATCTTAATCCCGTTCATGGAAGAAACTCTTCATCGTTCTCTTAAATGACATAGCTTGGTCGCTGGGGAAGGAAAGAGGCAGCAGAAAAACACTGCTTGCCCTTTTGACATTCTGTATAAATCATCTTCACTTTTATTCTTTTCCTTCCCTGCTTTGTTTGGCTCAGCTGTCCTGTTTATCACTTGCAAGTTTAACTATTTACCTAAATAACTGCCTTGCTTAAAGGAGTAATGGCCACTGATTATACTGGTGAGCTGTATTCGAAAAGAAGTTACTGCTGCATGGTGGAACCCAGAGGCAAGATTTCCTTGGAAAAAAAAAAAAAATGAACAAGTACCTTCAAATAATAAGCAACAAAGAGAAGATTACATAGCCCAAACAGAAACAGAAATGATCAGTGGAACTTCTTCAGAAATCTGCACCCTAATTCACACTCAGGTTCCTAAAGGAGTCTATCCTCCTCTTTTCTGCATCCAGAAGAGAAACGATATTTTTGAAGGTACTGGAAAATAACTCATGAGAAAAAAAATCAAAGGTACCGTAAATATATTCTGTTTTTCTCTCCAAATTCCGATCCAAGTACGAAAATAAGCCATGGAGAAGAGACAGGCCGTGTGAGCAGGTTAGGTGCTGGAGACCCTTCTCTGTTCCTGAGCAAAGTACACCTCCAGGCCCCCCATGCACAGATGGGCTGTGTGCTTCCTCTGGCCAATTAATCTGCTGTATCCTTTTGGAAATTAGAGCTGCCCATCTTACAGTGGAGGCTAAGGAGGATATGTTGTTAAATCATGGCATTTTAGACCTTTCCTTATCAAAACTATAATAAGAAACACAAAGAATATGAAATAACTAGAAGAGGATGGCCACAGCAGATGTGTTCTGGGAGACTTCCCTGTAGGTTAAAGACAACCTCGAGGCACCTGAATTTGATTGGTTATGCTTTCTCCATTGTTTCCATCTGTTGAATTATGATGCTAAGTTTACATGTGAACATGGAACTCAAAAAAACTTTGAACTTACCATTTCAATGTTGATTTCCTCGTTATTGGAGCCTAGAGACATGGTAGTGAGTATAGATCCCTCACAAAGCCATAGGGCCTGTGCCCTTCCTTCCTCTCTAGGTTCAGGCTTTGCTGTCTGGACTCACCACCCTCAGTCGCATGGCCCTTTGTCATGGCTTGGTCAAGCTTCCAGAACCTTTGCATTTGTTTCTCTCTCTGCCTGGGATGCTTTTTCTGCTGATCGTCTCATGGCTGGCTTTTCTTTATCATCTAAGATTCAGAGACCGCCCTTGACCATGAAATCTCTGTAGGTCATGAACGTATTTGCAGAAGTCTTCCTGGAACCTGCTAGCACTCAATAAATATTTCTTGAAAATAGGAAGGAATGAATGAATGAGTGAATGAATGAATTACATATTAGTCCTGGATCAAATGCCTGAACAGCTCATTCATTAAGGCTTTCTGAGTGCTATTGAGAGTCTTCTTTCTCTAGCGTACTATATTCCTCATAATTAAGGGTGCAATAAAAAGTAACCAAAGGTATTCAGAAAGCTTAGGAAAGAGAATGATCCAAATGGATGGAAATTTAAATAATCTAGACTTTCTTATGCATCCTATGTAGGGTCATCTTCTGCTGTCCTTGGTCTATCTCCAACACCACTCTGCGTCCTTCCCAGTTCTGTTCACTTCTCTACCTGCTCTGCTCTCATTCTCTGCCTCCTCTCAGTCCTCCAATCAACAAATGCCTCCTAATTTTCACTTTCTCTCTTGAAACCAAATGTTTTTGAAAAGGCACTTCATCTCTAAGCCACTTAACAAGATTCTTTAAAATGGTGTTTGATAAGAACTGATTGAGTCTCAAAAAGATCTAGTCTTTCTAGCTTTTTGGCCAGAGGCTTTTCTCAGCTTCTTTCTTAGAAATGGGTCATCGCATTGTCCTCTCACCTCTGGGTCAGCGCAAATACGCTCCAGCCCAGTAACACTTCGATTGAATATATGGAATGGTTAGGTTTTGAATGATGCACACATTTCACCGAAAGTGTTTTAGCTTGCTGAGTGCTAATTCAATTTCGAATTTAGTTTAACTCAGAGTTGTCTGACTCTGGGTCGCAAGGGATCATGATCTTTGTCTTTCATGTCATACCTACTTTAGCTGCCTAGGAGGGGAAAGCACTGACGGAGCTACCCTATGGCCATGCTTCAACTCGCAATTCCAAATTAGGAAGGGTCTTTGACATCAGCTAGCCCAAAGTTTTCATTTTGTATGTGATGGAACCAGAGAGGTGAAGTGGCTTAGTAAAAGATATGCAATGATTTAAGTGATGACCTAAATTTTAATGATTCTGAAATCAGTACTTTTTCCATTATATTATGCAAATTCTTCCTCGCTTCTGCCCCGCCTCTCTTCTTCCTCTAAAGTGTATGAATCATGCCCTTTCTCTTGGTTCGTTTTTAATTCACTCCACGCACGTTGAAAGGCACCACAGATGGAGAAGTGCCGACTGTTGCACTGGTCAGATGGAGGTTGCATCCCTTCCACTTGTCCCTCCTGATTCAGTTCCCACCATTCTCCACCTGGCTGTGTCCAGGAGGCTTATCTTCATAAACCCGTCAACAGTCCTCTTGCCTCGCTTCCAGTGGGTTCAGCCAAGGGGAAGCCCTGGCAGGAAAGTGGAGGGCAGGAGGAGAGTGCAGTGGGGATATTTGTCCTGTGCTCCCTCCCTGCCAGGTCACTAGGGGTGACTGTGCCCCTCTTTGGAAGGCTTCCATCAGGCAGCAAATCCTTCCTTGTCCTTCTGCCTCTTGAGGCCCAATGAGGCTAAGTGATCCTGATCCTGCTGTCATTGGTCTAGGGCACGTTCCTATTCCTTGTTGGTTTGCTAAACCATGCCGACACCTATAGAAGCTGTTCCTTTATTTAACTCTCCTTGAATTGCCAAATTTGGGTGTGCAATCTATCCACTGCCTTGTCCCAGGTCAAAAAAACAGATGGGTAGGTGGAGGCAGTCATTTGTCTTCTGCATAAAGTAGGCATTCGCTTGGTCCCAGGCATTCTACTAGGATCTTTCCAGCATACTTTTTTTTTTTTTTTAGCACAATAACCGTCTGAGTCAGATATGATTGAGTCCCAGAGAGGTCAGACAGCATGGTCAGACTCACACAGCTAGTAGTTATTAATAGAAACTGTCCTGAGACCCCCATGCTAGCCAGCTGCCCCCAAAGCTGTTACACAGTGATCACATTTGCAGCTCAGATGCTTCCCCGCAGGTGGAGAGAGAGTGGAAATGGGGGCAAGATTAAGTAACCAAGGGGTGGGGGACATGTCAGGGAGTCTGTCTATCTGCTCCCCTGGAACCAGCAGCAGGGCGAGGAGAAAAGAGCCGGGGCCTCTTTCACCGGCAGTGGTGGTAGACAAATAAGTGCTGGGGACCTGCCCTGGGCACCAAACTTTTGGCAACAGTCAGGAGTCTTTGAGGAGGCTCCTGCTGGCTTTTGGGCTCTACTCCTGCCTGGTCGCCTTCTGAAGAGGCAAATCTTCTTCCATGCCTGCCCCTCCCCCTCTTGATGCCACGAAGTCTGGAACAGACAAGGATCTCCTGGGCCCCCATTTAATCCTGGCAATCAGCGCCTTCGTGCTCCCCGCTCCCTGCAAGCGTAGAGCACAGCGTAGCCTGAAATTCTCTCGGCTCTGATGGAGAGCTCTGAATTATTCATCAGCCCGATAATGGCAGGTGATGAGATCTTTTCCTGCTATGTCCCTGTCAGTAGGTGTTTATTAATCTGTTTCACCACCCACCCCGCTCTGACTGCAGGGCCAGAAGAACCCCACCCGCCTGCCTGACACGTAGCGGCAGAGACAGCACTTTAAAGACTCCCTTTTGCCTGGGAGGTCATCTGAAGGTTATTAGGAACAAATTATTTCTTCATTTCCGCTGACTGAGTAGATAGCCTTAATGATCTGTCACCTAGCAATAGCTTGCCTGTTCAAACATAAAGAATGGCAGGCTGATGGGCTTATAACTAGAATCAGTTCATTTTAGCTATTCTCTTGTCAAGCATGTTTCCAAGATACATATAGTATTTACATATTCATGAGCCTCTGCTGACACTGATGCCGTGAGGGGGCCTGTCTGATAATGTGATACAAGTTTGTACTGTGTCCTCAGGCACTTAAAGTCTATTAAATGAATAAAATCTACCCAGGGCCTCTCTTCTTGGAGGTGTTCTCCATTTCAAACACAGGGGATGCTATCCCAATTTCATTCACTCAGCTTTCTCTCCTTCTCCCTTCTCTGCCCCCCCAACATCCACCAGAATCCCCCGCCCTATGTCTTATTGAGAGGAAGCTCTTGTTTAAAGAAAGCTAAGGGGCCAAAGTGGGTTATTCCTCCTCCCAGCAGGGTAAACCCATCTGCATCCACAAGATGTTTGCTTTCTTTTCCTTTAGGCTTTGGGTGGGTAACTCAAGTTACATTGTGTAAAGCAAAGTGAAACTACAGCTTTGCAAATTTTGGACTTTGACAGCATTTCCAAGTCTCCTTGGGCTACTTGTAGCTAATTACTATTTTATGCCTTTGACTCTGTGATGGCCTATGGTCTTGTCTCAATCTATCTAGTTGAGGATGGTGCCCCAGGAGTAAATCTTGCTATAAAACTAAATCACCTGGGGAAGACCTAAAATTTATCATTTGGAGAGGGAGTCTCATTATTCCATCTCTAATCTCCCATCTCATACTCCACCCGAAATATTCCTCCTACCTTTACTGTCATTTTTAGAAGGGAAAATGTAATTAGTGTGTGTTGCTATGCCTACTAGGACACCCCTCCATATTAATTTATTTTTCAGCCTATAGGTTGTGCCATGAAACTCTCAGAGACCTAGGGATATAACCTGCCCTATAATTATAGGATGTCTGAGTCTAGTTTGGCTTTTTCCCATTTCATCCAGGGCCTAAGTGCCATCCTCATGGATAGTTAGATGCCCCAGAAAGCAAATTGCTTTTTAAAGTACTGCTGAGGTGTCCTTGAGTGTAGGAACCTTAATTACTTACTCATAGAGAATAAGTACTTGGAAAAATAACATCCCATCAGGGAGTTGCTTGGGGAGGCTTCAGCAAGCCACTCACTTCCTTTAAGAGTCAGTTTTTCTACATGTGAAATGGGGATAATAGCTTGATTCCTTTTTCCTATTCACAAAGTCATTAAGAGGATTAATGAGATAGTAAATTGGTGAATGCATTGGGAATCCCTTGAGAAGCCTGCGTTAAAATAGACTCAAAGCATAATTGTTTGTCAGATAAATAATGACTTCATCAAGTTAACTATGTGCCGTTCATTTGAAAATGTGTCAGAGCACTTTGATTCCTCTTTAGGGATGTCCCTGTATGGACACGGACTCCAGTTAGTGGAGGAGCCAGGATTAAAACGAAAGCTCAAAGTAACCAAGGTGGAGTTGCTGTGGTTGAAAAGAGTGGAATCCTAGGAACCCCACACTCTGGGTCTCCCCTCTGTCACCACTGAAGAAAACAATAGATTCAAGAAGGAAAGTTTAAAAATCTCAACCTACTTAATCTAATATGGTAGCCATTAGCCCCAAGTGGCGATTTAAATGTAAGTTTAAATTAATTAAAATAATATTAGAAATTCAGGCCCCGGTGTGGTGGCTCACTCCAGTAATCCCAGCACTTTGGGAGGCAGGAGCATCACTTGAGCCCAGGAGTTCAGGACCAGCCTGGACAACATAGCAAAACCTTATCTCTACAAAAAATTTAAAAATTAGCTGGGCATGGCGGCACGTGTCTAATCCTAGCTACTGAGGAGGCTGAAGCAGGAGGATGGCTTGAGCCCAGGAGTTCAAGGTTATTGTGAGCAATGATTGGGCCACTGCACTCTAGCTTGGGTGACAGAGAAAGACCCTGTTTCTAAAAAACAAACAAACAAATAAAATTCAGTTCCTCAGTCACAGTGGCCATGTTTCAAATGCTTCATAGCCACATATGGCTAATTGCTACTGTGCTAGACAGTGCAGATATAGGACACGTTCATCATTGCAGACTTCTATTGGGCAGCACCAGTCTGGGACATTCTATAACTTGAGTATACCAGACATCATTATAAGAATTGGAAATATAGTAATGAATTAAATTGTTACAAGCTCTGCTTTCATGAAGTGTGCAGTTTATTAGTTGCTAACTCTACTTTTATTATTTTTCTTCAGATTTCTAGAGTAAAAATAAGACTACTTACCCAACTCGAGGTTGGTTCCTTGCATTAGTAAGCCATCCAATTGTTTGCATAGCAAAGAGCAGTAGGCAGTGTATTCAGGTTCATACAAATATTCAGGGGGAGAAAAAAGACTCAGTTTTCCAAACTCCAAGCCAACATCAGTGATGTCTGCAGAAGAAAATGGGTAATGAGATTTTCTCTTATTCATAATTGAAAGTTCCAAACTGCTCACTTTAGTGGTATTAGCTACTGAATATTTTCAATAGCATACACTTTCACGACAGCATTGATAAATACCCTGAAATATTTATGAATTTCTATTTCATATTTCATTTTTCCTTAAAAATATTTTAATATATTTTATATAATTTTGTTTTAATTCTTTTATTATGAAAAACTTCAAACACATAGAAGTAGAAAAAACTGTAATAAATTCCCCTGTACCACCTTCTAGATTTAATAATTCTTTCAACTTATGACCAATCTTTTTTTCATCTTTCTACCTCCCATCAATTTCCTTTTTCATATTATTTAAAGTAAACTTCAGTTACTATTTCATCTCTCCTAGTTCCATATGTATCTCTAAGACATAATAAGTGTTAAATACACACATACACACATAATCCCAATCCTGCTATAATCACAGTAAAAACTTGAAAAATTATAATACCATCAAATATACAGTGTTCCAATTTCCACTTTCTTCAAAAATATAATTTTTAGTTAATTTCAATTAATATAAGATCAATTTATTATTACTGAATGATACTTCCTGTCTCTTTCAATGACTTGATAACCCCTCTGTCTCTTTTTGTCTTCTTGTAATTGATTTATTAAATAAATTGGCTTGCCTGTCCTATAGTTTCTCACATTCTGGATTTTGCTGACTGCATGCTCCTGGTGTCAGTTAGCATGTTCCTCTATATTTCCTGTAAATTAATAGCTGAATCTGGAGGCTTAGACAGATCAAAGTTTGATTTTCAGCAAGACTACTTCACAAGTGGTGCTGAGTTCTTCCATCAGAAGGTTGTTGGATGCTGTTACATAATGATAGCAGCTATAGATGATTAATACCTAGATCCATTAATTAATCTGGGTTTTCCAAATGATGATACTCTAATTCTTTCATATCATCTTCATCTATTAAGTGAAATATTTCTGTCAATAGAAGCTTCCCCTCATCTAATATTTATTTACCAAATGGAATAGTTCATTTAGGAAAGACAGAAAAAATGCTTGATTTTTCCCCTTTAGTTACCAGTGGTCAAATAATAAAGTTCACTAGCATTTAGTTCATTCTCTTTCTTTCTTTCTCCTTCTTTCTTTCATTTGTTCTTCCTTTCTTCCTTTCTTCCTTCCTTCCTTCCTTCCTTGCCTCCCAGCTTTCTTACCATCCTTTCTTCCTTTCTTTTTGGTAGTATCTATGAATTCACTGATTGAAACACAATTGTCATGTTTCATTTCATTGCAGTTATTGTCTTCAATGGTGCTCAAATTGTCCCATCTTTGTTCAGTGGGAGCTTCCTCGGGTTGGTTGCCAAACCCTTTTGAGACAGCAGTCTTTGGTCACTTCATTGTTATCGTTATGACAACAGATTCTGTCTAGGCTTATTTTGTATATTTTCTATTCCGGAATTTGGAATCAGATGTTTCTCTTAAGTGAATTATTTCCTTTTAGTGAAAAATGTTATTTGGAGTAAAAAAAAAATTGAGACTGTTCATTGCTACTGAGTTGGTCAGTATTTCTAGGCCCTTTCAGGAAGCCCATCTTGGAAATAGATTAATTTAAGATAAAATACATCATGAATTTATGCTGCTTTTTCCAATTATAATTCAATACTACTGCGTTTTGTTGCAGCTTGCCTCTTTGATCTTACATATACTATGAATTGTACCAAAAACCTCCTCCCATTTTCAACTGCTAGTTTTAAATTGGATAGATGTTCCTGCTGGTGATATTGGGGTTCTCCTACCCCCAAGTCTGTTAGCATCTGTGCTTTCTTGGGCTTCTTCCAACACAAACGCTATACTATGCAGCTCTCATAGATGTTTTTCCCCTACTTGCTTATGTTTAGGGGTTTGTGGGGACACTGTACCACATAGTTTTGTTTCAGATGTAGTTAGTGTGTTTTGTTTTGCCATCCTAGTCCTGCTGTCTCTTTTAATGGGGACATTTGGTGAATTTCACAAACTATGCTATCATCTTCCTCTTGAAGTATATTTTAAGTTAGATGCTATGTTATGAAAGATATATTAGTTCTATAACATATTTTTAATAGAATTCTTATTTGTGACTCCAGGTTCCAGGTGTTACTTCAAGGGAGAAGGAGAACTGTGTTTTTGCAAGTGATAGTAGGGATGCTTAATCAAAGGGTCACAGCCAGAGGCCTCTCATCTTTGTGAGTGATGGGAGATTTCTTGCAGCCTTGAAACATAGCAGAAATGATTTTGCTCAACATTGTGTAGCAAAAATCCATTTTTTAAAACTTAATATTCCAAAGAGAAGAGAAAATGCATGGAGATACCACAAAATACTTTTCTTTTCAAAAAAGCAATTCTCAATGCTTGAAAGGCAGGATAGGAGAAAAAGCTTAGGAAGGAGGACCAACTAACATCTATCTATGAAAAAGAACCAATTATAATAAGATATTATGCACACATTTCCTTCAAGTATCCATTTTTGAAAACCAGATATAATTTAAAAGTCCAGGCCTGAAAATAGATTGTAATATTAAGCAAATAATCTGGAAGCTGCTAAAATTTAACTATTAGAGTGGTTGCCAGAGAACATTTTAGTCTCTGGTATTAACTTAGATATTTTCATTTTTACAATATAAAAACTATAAAATGCTTTAGAATAACATTCAAAGCTTGAATTGTTTATTTACCACCTACCACCTTTCTACTTCAATACCTTTTTTATTGAGATATAATTCACATACTGTAAAATTCACCCTTGTAAGTATACAATGCAAGGGTATTTATATTTATATTCACAAAATTGTGCAACCATCATGACTATCTTATTTCAGAATACTTTCATCACCCTTTCCTTCCAAAAAACAAAAACAAAAACAATAAAAACCTGTTAGCAGTCACTCCCTATTCCTTTTTCTCGTTCCCTTACAACCACTAAACCACTTCCTATCGCTATGGATTTTCCTATTCTAAACATTTAACATAAGTCCCCACACTTGTGACCTGTACATATAAAGTTTTTTATTCAGAAATTTTTTTCATCATAGATTGGGATCTCTGCATGCATATCTGTTCTGTCTTGCAGAGCACAGTGGTCCGTGTTATATTGCTTTGGCTTTCGTCCTTTGAATCAATACCACTTAATAGCTAATATCTATCTCTCTTCTCTCATTCTGCCTGCCCCATCATTGCTTGAATTATAGAGACATGAACCCCCTTCAATCACCTTGAGTGATCAGAAAAATTATGTCCTGGTAGCCTGGTCAAGTAAGTTATCAATTGATTAGATTCATTAGATTCACTGTTTCAATGTCCTCATCTTTGACATTCCTGGAAAGCTTTACTCTCTACTATTTGTGATATTAATTCATTTATCCTTCTATTAAAAATAATTACATCCCTGCTATGTATTGTACTAAGTGCTGGGAAAACAAGAATGTTTTAAAGTCACTGGTTTTCTGCTCTAGAGACGTCATGTCAGCAAGCAGGCAATTGCCATAGAGTGCGATAAGGCCAACAATAGGGGATAACACTGGGTATTCTGGAAGCTTTTGACAAGCACCCAACTCAGTTTTGAAGGTTTGAAGAAGGCTTCCTTGAAAAAATGTTATCGAACCCATGGTTTTAAGGGTGTGAAGAAGATAATTATGTAAAGGAAATAAAGAGAAATAAAAATAGGGACAAAAATAACTCAACAAATATTTCCTTGGAGTCTGTTTATTAATTTAATAGTTACTTTTCCCACCTACTATAAATAAAACAAAGTAGCATTTATAATGTAGAGTATATGAAGATACGTATGAAGTTAATAGTTTTGAATGAATAAGTACATACCAGCTCATGCCATGAAGGATTTTCCAATCTAATAGAAGAAACATAACATCTTTCCCCTTTTAACCCTTAGCGCTTGCACACACCAAGCTTATAATACAAGTTTGTTAATCATCACGACAATGATCAAGTTGGAAACTGGAGGGAAGACGTCTGACCAGAGACATCACTTGGCAAACTGTCCCTGAGGGAAGGAAGGATTTCAGATAAAGGAGAGGGGAGAGGGGAGAGGGGACCCAGCTCAGGTGTAGGTCATAGAGAGAAGTGCCTGAGCCTGCTGGGGACCTCACAGGAGAAAATTATAAACATAGAAAGAAGAGGATAAAGGAAAAACAAGATATTGGCAAGGATCAAACTCAGAGAGGCTCGGAGCCCAGTGAAGGGGTGAATCACTTTCTCTCTCCCACAATCCTTTGGGGGCATCAGCGGGTTATCAAGTTACTTGGAAGCTTTTCCACCCCCACAAGTCCAAACATTGCAGCAACCATAGAATTGTGGGGAGAACTCATGTGATCCCAGACCTTGGACATTCCATGTGGGGTTCCCCTCCAAGGAGAGTGATCAAAGAGGCTGGAGAGCTGGCTTTCTTCTATTCAGACTCTTATCCTTCCCCACCCATCCCCAACCCACTGCAATCAGGAGAGCAGTTTGAACCAAGAATTTTGTGATCAGCCGCCTCTCACCAGGTGGTGCATCTGAGGTTTCCACAGAGAGTGGGGCTCACGCCTTTCCCTGTGAAGACTGCAGTGGACCCATGGTGCCTGCTCTGGGAGCTGCCTGTCCACCAGTGTTTCTCAGAGATGCGTGCCAGCGAGTCAGACACACAGGCTGGATCCCGTGCCCCCAGGACTCGAACGGATTGCTGGGGGACACAAAGGGGAGGTTTGGAAGCTGGACTTGGGAGGCAAGGGAGCCCACATTGGTGGAACTGATGGGAGAATACTGTGGGGTTCCAAGACACAGAGATCTGGGGAAGTGACCATCTCCCTACAAGAAATCCACACTGTTGGAATAGGGCAGGTTCTCCAGCAGGGAAGATCTCAGCTCGTAGCACCATAGCAACCAAGTGCAGTGCATTCAGATGCCCAGGCTGTCAGGGAATTGCAACCCCTTCCTCATGAGTGGCCTTCCCAGTTTGGAGAGCCTGCCTTGACCCTGATTCCAGTGGCTTTCCCTAGCAGGCATGAAATCAAACTTGGAGCCCTGCTGAGGCTCAAAGCTGCACTGTCAAACTAGGGAAGGTCCCCCTGTGGGGAAGATCCCAGCCCATGGAACCATAGCAACCAAGCACAGCCCCTTCCTCACCAGCAGCCTTCCTAGTTTGGAGAATCTGCCTTGACCCTCCTCCCAACAGCTCCCCATAGTAGCTGGGAAAACAACCTCTGAGCCCTGCCAAGGCTTTGCAAAGCCTTCCAGGCTCACACAACCTAACCATGCCCTGCCTCTCTCCTCCACCCACCTCTGCTGTGGTGGAGATCAAGCAAGCCTCCTGGGAGCTACAGGGCCCTTCCCAAAGCCTGAGATATTCTAGTGCTCCACCTGAGGGACTAGAGCTTAACACAGGCACAAAAGAACATCTTGGCTCTTGCCTGCAAGTATCAACCACTGACATGGAGAACAACTCTACAGCTCATTACAGCATCTACCAACTCAATCAAACAGGGTCGGGCTGATTGTTATTCACACGTATCACCTATCATCTCAGATATTAAGCTGGGGGTCCCAACACAACTCACACTGCTGGAAAGCAGTGAAGACAGCAAGATAGAGGCAATTTGAGGGGACAGTGCTTTTTAGGAGAGAAATGAAAGTTACAGGCAGCTCACTCTGTGAGGGGTCCCTCTCTCTCCTTCCTCTACTGTAGACCTTTGGGCTGATCAGGAGCTGCTCAGAGTCTGTGCAGAGACATTCTACTGGAGAACAGGTGCAGCAGAGATCTAGTGGCTTCCAAACCCAGGTTTCTGCAACTGATGACATCCTGGTCACTCTGGTGCATGGAGCCAGGTCCACTTAGGACCCAGCCTTCCAGCAGTAGCCTTTGCATCCCTCCCCCACTGGGGCAGGGAAGGAATAGATGCTCCCCCAGGTCATGTCCTGTGACTGGGGGCTGAGCACACTTCCTCCCTGGCACTGGAGCCAAACAGAGAGGAGCCTCAGATGCCACAGGCACCACTTGGACTTCAGTCGGTTCTAGGTGTAGGGTAAGAACCTTGCCTACCAGCAGATCCAGCCCACCTACATAGCCCCTGGGACACTGAGATAAACCCCTGCCTGTGTGACTGGGCATTGGCATTCCCCATGCTGGTGAAACAGCCTCCCCACATAGGTGGCTTTGACCCTGGAATCCCCAGAGCTAGCTCTGAATCTCTCGCTGTGCCCAAGTCCAGGGCTCTACCCGTCAGGCCTGTGACTCCACCTCTGGGACTTCAGAGTTCTGCCCGGTCCTCAAACCCCACTACTGAGTCCCCACCACTACCACTGGGCTGGCAGAACCACCCTGAGAGCCAATGCTTCACTCAGGACTCCCCAGCCCTGAGTAGCTGTCACTCCTGGTCTTGGTTCGTGAGCAAAGGAGAACAGGTACCCTGCAATCCTATTAATCTAGAGCTGAGAGAAGAGAAGCCAGATGAGAAGAAACCAGCAAAAAAACTCTGGCAATATGAAAAAACGAAATAGTTCAAAACCCCCATGGGAACACAATGGAGCTACAGTAGTGGACTCCACCCACAAAGAAATTGCTGAAGTGACAGAAATGGAATTAAGAATATGAATGGCAAATAGGATAAATGAAATTGAAGACAGAGTTGAAAACCAACAAAAAGAAGCTAAAAAAATATTTCAGGAAATCAATGAAAAAAAAGAAAAAGTCACTAGAAAGCTAGACAACATAAGAAAGCATATAATAGAACTTAAAGAAATGAAAGAGTCATTTAGGGAATTTCAAAACACAGCAGAAAGCTTTAACAACAAGCTAAACCAAGGAGAATAAGGAATCTCAGAGTTCGAAGACAAGGCTCTTGAGATAACCCAGTCATTCAAAGAGGCAGAGAAGAGTATAAAAAGTTCAAGCAATCACTGAGAGAGATATGAGACTATGTGAAGTGAAATAACATTCGAATTATAGGTATCCCTGAGGGAGAAGAAAAAAGAGCTAAAAACATGAAAAACCTATTTGAGGAAATTATTGAGGAAAACTTCCCTGGAATCACCAGAAACTCAGACATACATGTTCAAGATGGACATCAAAAACCTAGAAGATTTATAGCAAATTGATCATCTCCAAGACACATAGTAATCAACCTGGCCAAAGTCAAAATGAAGGAGAAAATTGTGCAAGCAGCAAGATGAAAGCATCAAATAAACTACAAAGGAAAAGCCATCAGGCTAACTGCAGACTTCTCAGTAGAAACCTTATAAGCCAGAAGGGATTGGGGTCCCATCTTCAATCAACTTATACAGAGCAACTGCTAGCCTAGAATTTTGCATCATGCAAAAACTTAGTTTCACAATAGATGGAGAAATTAAGATTTTTCCAGACAAGAAAACGTTGAGGGAATTTGCCATGACAAGACTTGCTCTGCATGAAATACTCAGAACAGCACTCTACACAAATCAGCACAACAGATTTCCACCAGTCAAAATTCACCTAAAAAACACCCAAAACTCATAATTCTTATAAAACAATAGAACAAGAGGCAAACAAAGTAATAAGGGATGACCAAACAGGATGAAAAGGCCAACATCCCACATATCAGTGCTATCAATTAACATTAATATACTGAATGCTCCTCTCAAAAGACATAGGCTTGATGAATCGATGAAAAACACAACCCAAGTATCTGCTGTCTCCAGGCAACACATCTAAACCACAAGGATGCACGTAGATTCAAAGTGAAAGGATGGAAAAAAATATTCCAAATGGGAATCAACAAAAACAAATGTAGCCACTCTACACAAAATAAAATTGACTTTAAGCCAACAAAGGTAAAGGAAGACAGAGAAGATCATTATATAATGGTAAAGGGAGCAATTCGACAAGAAGTCATCACAAGTCTAAATATATATACACCCAACACGGGAGCTCCCAGATACATAAAGCAAATTTCACTAGAGCTAAGCAAAGAAATAAATAGCATCATTGTAATTGCTGGTGACCTCAACACCCCATTGTCAGAGCTCAACAAATCATCAAAGCAGAAAATAAAGCAAAAAACTTTGGGCTTAAACTAAACTCTAAATCAAATGGACCTAACAGACCATTCATGTATGAACCAGAATGTTCTACCCCAAAACTACAGAATACCTGTTCTTCTCAGCAGCACATGGGACATTTTCCTATATGCTAAGGTTGATCATATCTTAGGCCACAAAATGGGTCCCAACAAATTAAAAAAAAATCAAAATTATACCATATACCTTCTCAGACCACAGTGAAATAAAACTAGAAATCAATCATAAGAGAAACAAAGTCATAGAAATTAAACAACCTGCTGCTGAACAATTACTGGGTCAAGAATGAAATTTAGATGGAAATCAAAAAATTCTTTAGGCTGAATGACAAAGGGGACACAAGCTATCAGAATCTATGGGACACAGCAAAAGAATTCCTCAGGGGAAAATTCATAGCCTTAAATGACTACATCAAAAAAACAGAAAGATCACAAATTAACAACCTAATGTCATACCTCAAGGAACTAGAAAAGAAAGAACAAATCAAACCCAAAGCCAGCAAAAGAAAAGAAATAACAAAGGTAAGAGCAAAACTAAATATAAATTGGAAAATAAAAAAAAAGCAATAGAAAGGATTAATGGAACAAAAAGTTGGTTCTTTGAAAAGATAAACAAAATTGACAGACCTCTTGCTATATTAACCAAGAACAGAAGAGAAAGGACATAAATGAGCTCAATCAGAAATGAAAAAGGTGGCATTACAACTGATACTGCAGAAATACAAAACACCATCCATGAATACTATATAAATCTCTATGCACATAAACTAGAGAATGCAAAGGAAATGGACAAGTTTCTAGAAACACACAACTTCCCAAGACTCAACCAGGAAGAAATAGAACTCCTGAGCAGACTAATAATGAACAGTGATATTGAAACAGTAATGAAAACCTCCCCCCCAAAACAACAAAAGCCCTGGACCAGATGGATTCGCAGCCAAATTCTACCAGATCTACAAAGAAGACCTGGTACCCATAATACAGAAATTATTCCACAATATTGAGAAGGAGGGAATCCTCCTCAACTCATTCTATGAAGCTAGTACCATCTTGATACCAAAGGCAGGAAAGGACAAAACAAAAAAAGAAAACTAAAGACTAATATCCCTTTTGAATACAGATGCAAAAATCCTCAATAAAATACTAGCAAATAGAACTCAATAGCACATCAAAAAATAATCCACTAGGATCAAGTGGGCTTCATCCCAGGGATGCAAGGATGGTTCAACATACAGAAATCAATAAATATGATGCCACACATAAACATAAGAAAAAACAAAGACCATATGATCATCTCACTAGATGAAGAAAAAGCATTTGACAAAACCCAGCACCCTTTCATGATAAAAACCATCAACGAACTAGGCATGGAAGGAACATATCTCAGAATTATAAAAGCCATACATGAGAAACCCACAGCCAACATCATACTGAATACGGAAAAGTTGAAAGCATTCCCCCTAAGAACTGGAACAAGACAAGGGTGCCCACTGTCACCACTTCTATTCAACATAGTTCTGGAAGTACTAGCCAGAGAAATCAGGAAAGAGAAGAATATTAAGGGTATCCAAATCAGGAAAGCGGAAGTTAAACTATTGCTCTTTGCTGAAGATATGATCTTGTATCTAGAAAACCCCAAAGATTCCACCAAGTCTCCTGAAATTGATAAATAAATTCAGCAAGTCTCAGGATACAACATCAATGTACATAAATCAGTAGCATTTCTACATACTTATAACAGTCATATGAAAAGTTAAATCAAAGACTCAATACCATTCACAATAGCTATGAAGAAAAGAAAATACCTAGAAATATACTTAAATAAGGAGGTGAAATATCTCTACAAGGAGAACTACAAAACTCTGAGGAAAGAAATTGCAGAGGATATGAACAAACAGAAAACATATCATGCTCATGGATAGGTAGAATCAACATTGTAAAATTTCCATACTATCCAAAGTGATTTACAAATTCAAAGCAATCCCCATCAAATTACCAAAGTCATACTTCATGTATCTAGAAAAAATAACTCTATGTTTCATTTAGAGCTAGAAAAGAGTCCAAATAGCCAAAGCAATCTTAAGCAAAAAGAACAAATCAGGAGGCATCACATTACCAGACTTCAAACTATACTACAAGCCTGTAATAACCAAAACAGCATGGTATTGGCACAAAAATAGAGACATAGACCAATGGGACAAAATAGAGAACCCAGATATAAAACCATCTACTTACAATCAACTGATCTTCGACAAAGCAGACAACAATGTACACTGGGGAAAAGAAGCCCTATTCAATAAATGGTACTGGAGTCAGGAACAGTGGCTCATGCCTGTAATCCTAGCACTCTGGGAAGCTGATGCAGGAGGATTGCTTGAGCTCAAGAGTTCAAGACTAGCCTGAGCAAGAGCAAGACCCCTCCTCTAGTAAAAATAAAAGAATTACCTCAGCATTGTGGTGTGTGCCTGTAGTCCCAGCTATTCAGGAGGCTGAGGCAGGAGGATCGCTTGAGCCCAGGAGTTGGCAGTTACAATGAGCTATGATGATACCACTGCACTCTGGCATGACAGAGGGTGACAGAGATAGACTCGGTCTCAAAAGAAAATTGCTGTGAAAATTGGATAGCCATACGCAGAAAATTGAAATAGGACCCCTGTCTCTCACCACTCACAAAAATTAATTCAAGATGGATAAAAGACTTAGATCTAAGGCATAAAACCTTAAGAATAAGAATTCTAGAGGAAAAAATTCTTCTAGATATTGGCCTATGCAAAGAATTGATGACTAAGACCCCAATGGCAATCATGGCAACAACAAAAATTAATAAATGGGATTTGATTAAACTAAAAAGCTTCTGCACAGCTAAGGAAACAATCAACAGAGCAAACAGACAACCTACAGAATGGGAGAAAATATTCTCAGCTACACATCTGATAAAGGTCTAATAACCAGACTTTACAAAAAACTCAAGCAAATCGGCATAAAAAAATCCAAACAACGTCATTAAAAAGTGGGCAAAAGACATGAACAGAAGCTTCTCAAGAAAGACAAATGGCCAATAGACATGAAAAAATGCTTGATGTCACTAATCATCAGGGAAGTGCAAATGAAAACCACAATGAAATATCACCTTACCACAGTTAGAATGGCTTTTATTAAAAAGTTCAGAAACAATAGATGCTGGCATGGATGCAGAAAGAAAGGACACTTATACACTATTGGTGGGACTTCAAATTAGTACAATAGTATGGAAAAGTATTAGTATTAAATGGTATTAAAAAGTATTAGTACAAATTAGCATGGAAAACAATATGGAGATTCCTCAAAGAACTAAAATAGACCTACCATTCAATCCAGCAATCCCACTATTGGCTATTTACCCAAAGGAAAGAAGACTTTTAATCAAAAAGACACTTACACTTGAATATTTACTGCAGCACAATTCACAATTACAAAGATGTGGCATCAACACAAGTGCCCATCAATTCATGAGTGGATTAATAAAGTGCGGTATATGTATACCATGTATACTCAGCCATAAAAAAGGTGAATTAATACCTTTTGCAGCAATGTAACCAAAGTATTGGTGATACAGAAAGGTTAATTGTATTTCTATATGTAATCCTATATGTATCCCTATGTGTTCCTGTACCAGACAAATTGTATGTGAAATGTGTATTCTGAAAACTACAAAATGATGATAAAATAAATCAAAGAAGATCTAAATAATCTAAATAGATAGTGCCCGTGATTGGAAGACTCAGTATTATCATTTCTCCCCGATTTAATACATAAATCCAACATAGACTTAATCATCTTTCTTGTTATTGTTGCTGACAAGCTGATTTTAAAATTTATATAGCAAAACAAAGAAATTAGAATAGCCAAAACAATTCAGAAAAGGAAGAATGAAGTTGGATGACTACACTATTAGATTTCAATACTTACTATAAAGCAATAGTAATCAAGATAGAGTAACATGGGGAAAGGCTAGACATATAGATCAGTAGAATAGAATGGAGAGCCAGGAAATAGACTCTAAGAAATACAAACCAAGTTTTTGAAAACAGCACAAGGGAAATTTAATGAAGAAAGGATAGAATTTTTAATAAATGGTACTAAAAAAAATGAATTTTTGTATGCAAAATATGGTACCTCAATACATATCTCACATCTTTTAGAAAAATTAACCAAAATGGATTATAGATTTATTTTAAACATAAAATGTAAAGCTATAAAACTTCTAGAAGAAAGCATAGGTGAAAATCCTTGTGACTTTTGGTATGGTGTGAATTTTTAGATATAACACCAAGAGGATGATACATTTTTTAAAAAACTGGTAAATTGTGCTTCACCAAAATTTAAAATTTTGTTCTGTACCAGACACTGTTAAAAAACAAAAGGCTAGTCACAGAGTAGGAGATAATATTTGCAAATAACCTATTTGATAAAGGGATTGTACCCAGAATATATAAAGAACACTTAAAATTCAACAAATAACTCAACAGACCAGTGAGCAAAAGACTAAATTAAACAGACACTTTACCAAAAAAGATAT
>NW_012139080.1:3224042-3224296 GCF_000956105.1 Propithecus coquereli | reverse complement strand
GTCAATGGTTGCCAGGAATTTGGAATGAGGAAGGAGCAGCCTGCAAATGGGTAAGGCAAGGCGATTTGCAGGGCAATGTGACTCTTCTATATGGTACTGCCATAGTGGATACATGGCTTTGCCAAAAACCACAGCACTCTACCTAAACTGTGTTACAAATGTATGCCATAAGCTCACTGAAGGGGTTGAGGAAGAAAATAATTTAGAAAAATAATTTAATTTAGAATGAATTTAGAAAAACAGGCTAAATTCTC
>NW_012139080.1:3218314-3222916 GCF_000956105.1 Propithecus coquereli | reverse complement strand
AACGTATTTTACTCTAGATGATTTATTAGTTATTGTGGTAGTCTTAGCATATATCCACAAACTCTTTGCTATTCATAGTGGCAGCATTTGGAGCTTAATTCTTCTACCCTTGAATACAGCCACACTCAGTGATTTTCCCCAAATAATGAGAGCATGGGATTGGAAAATGGTAATTTACAGTGGAGAAACTGGCAGACACTCCCTGATCTAAGTGATCAATGTTGATACCTTCAGTAATGCCATGTTAATAGCATGTGTCCCCTGGCATGAGGAAAAGAGTACATCCGCGATATTCTTCCCCCAGATCCATAACTTCCATGTAATCATGATAAAACATCAGACAAAAACCTGACCACTACTCTTTGAAGGTTTTGTAATTATGAAAGATATGGAAAACTAAGAAACACTCCCATAGGTTGGAGGAGAGTAAAGAGACAAGCCAACTAAATACTATGTGATATCAGGATTGGATCCTGAAACAGAAAATGACTACTAAGAGAAAAAGTGGAGAAATACAAATAAAATCTCTCGTTTAGTTAATAGTATTGTATCAATGTTAGTTTTAGTTTTGATAAATACACTATGATTATGTAAGATGTTAATATCAGGAGAAGCTCGGAGAAGGGTATATGGAAGCTCTCTCTTCTGTCTTTTCAACTCTTCTGTAAATCTAAAGAAAAAGGGACAAAAAAGTGAATGGCACAAGAAATAGTTTTGTGTATTCATTTAAAGTCACAAAGAGAATGATTAAGGTAACTAAGAGTAATTATACAATTATGTTAAGAAGAGAGAGAAGGAGAGTGAACACTTGGTGTAAGTGAACTAAAATCCCAGCCCATCAATACATATCATCAAAAGTCCATGTCAAAGTTGATAAGTCAATAAATAACACTGTAAGTGCATAATATTTAGAAAAACTGGGTAACCACCAGAAAATCTTAAAACAAATTAGGTGAAAGGAAGTTTCTTGCTGGAGCAGGAATAGTAGTGACCAGAGATGGATTTTTCATTACCATCTCATCAGCAGTATCTGATTTTATAACCATATGCATATTATTTTGAAAAAATATTACAAAATAGTGTCATTCCATAGAGGCTCTGTGGTCAATTGGTTTGTAATGTATTTATTATTTTTCCTTTATTTTGGAGAGTCACAGTACACATTGTCATATTAAAAACTCAGAGAAATTATAAAATAAAAACAAAACAAAAACAAATTTTCTATAAATCAGCATTTGGCAAACTTATTTGGCCACATAAACAGGTATTAGTAATCATTGTTGTAGAAGCAACTCTCACAAAGTAGAATGTAGTTTGGGAAATGCTGTGCTCTGAATCCTTGAAAGAATCCTTAAAAGAAAACCACAGCTGAGAAATTGATGTAAAGCCCTCTAACTCTTGGCACAGATGAACTCCCACCACTCTCCTCAGCCTTTTAATTGCTATACTCATCACTGTGGTTCCTGTCTGTCTCCTGAATCCATCCCAAACACCGCAAGAGTCTGGCGCACAATTTTGCCTTCTTAGATGCAGTGTCCTCTTTGCCACTCTAATGATTTTTCAGGTCTGTACCAACCTCATTCTGGTTCTTGAAATATGTAAATGACCCTTGAAGCATAATTCTTGTGCTATTCCCCACAGTGAGAGAGTGCGATACAGCTCTGAGTTTCCTCCGTTGGATGTTGCCTCCCCTACAAGGGACAAAGATCACACTCTGTCTTGAAACCCAGTAATCAAAAAGGTAGGCTTCTGTCCTTTGGGTCCTTCAAAGCCTCTAGTGCTACAGGGGAAAGGGAGGCTCTCTGCCTTACCTGGATTTTGGTCCTAAGGGGATGATTTCCGGGAGCCTGACATAATCTATGACTGCAGCTGATGTAATTTACATGGTCCTGAATCAAGGCAGGTGGATTATGTATTCTCTTTGTTTTCGCTCTGGATTTATGGGAAGGAAGGGTTATTTCTCCCCTTGTCCAAATATCTTAAATCATTCAAAGGCAGCGTTAGACTTTTAACAGAAAAATGCAAATGTAACTGGGACACTTACAATGACCTAAATGCATGCTGATTACCTTTTCTGTTATTTTCTGCCCTTAAATAAAGAAAATAAAATAAATGTCAGCAGTAAGAAAAATGAAAGTAGGTCAGTCTACAGAACCATTAGATCAAAAGCAGTTACAGCCA
Organism: Propithecus coquereli; assembly: GCF_000956105.1. Taxonomy (NCBI): domain Eukaryota; kingdom Metazoa; phylum Chordata; class Mammalia; order Primates; family Indriidae; genus Propithecus; species Propithecus coquereli. Next base: position 3,220,735 of record NW_012139080.1, on the reverse strand, counting down.
AACACACCTTTCCCAAGTGGGAAGCAAGAAATCAACATGTAAATGAAAAGCATTTGAAGAGTTGTAGCAGTTTCCCTCTTAGCCCTGGCAATTAGCGGGAGGGCATTAAATTATTCTGGCGACTGCATCTTGTAGCTGGAAACAAAGTGGAAAGGCTGGTAATGTTACCAAAAGAGATGAGTCACTCCAAAACGGAGCTTCTAATGGGTAGGACTCACATTTCTTAGAAAATGAGGGGAAGAATGGACAGTGAAAGATGTTTCCTGACAGGATCATGAGGGAGTAAGATCTGATTTTTCTCTCTGTGTGTGTAAATATGTCTGTGTAGGTACAAAGGTCTGCTGGTTCTTTCAATTGATTGAAACCAAGGGTCTAATACTAACACCACCACGTGACAATATGAAATGCCAACAACATGGCCAAATATGGTGAGCTGTCCTTGAAGATAACTGTATCCAGCCTTGTTAATGATTATTATACTAATCTTTGTCAACAGATCACTTTTAATATCTTATTACACAGGGTCAAGTTAATATACCTGTTCTTGTGGTATAGAGTTTAACAGAGTCAACACTGTTTACAAAGGCATGAAGGAAAGAGAAGCAGCTAAATAAATGTGGAACACTCCTATTACTGAAAAGCTGCTCACGAAGTGTTTTTAGAGTAAGATAAGATTTCTAGACATACCCTCTGAGAGAAGAGATAGGAGCGCATCAGTGAATTGGTGCAGTGTAGTGTGATGCTGGAGACTCTCAGAGCTGAAGGAAGATTTTAGAGAAAACACTGAGTAGTGTGTTCCACTATATGTATTATCTCTTTCATGAATTTGAACTCATTTCTGGTCCCAACACAGACAGTCCACGTAATATGTTTGTTCTCCAATATTTCCCAAATTTTCATAAATCTACAGAGGATCTGGAGTTTTTACCTGAAAAAGTCAAAGATATCACATGAAGTAGCCCCAGAGGACTTTGAATTTTGGCGAGAGATGACTCTCAAATTCCCTGTGCCTAATCTTTAGGAAAAATAAAGTGCTAACTTTGTTGCTAATTGATAGCTTTTGGAATTTAGACTCTATAGCTTGTATCCTGAATTTACATAAAAAACTCATTGGCAAATTTGCATGGAAAGTCAAGACCCAGAATAGCTAATGCAATATTGAAGAAGAAGAACTGACACTATTTGACTTCAAGATGTACTATGAAGCTACAGTAGTCAGGACAATGTGGTTTTGGCAAAAGAATAGACAAATAGATTAATGGAATAGAGAGCCCAGAAATAGGTCACACAAACATTGTCAACTTATCTTTGACAAAGGCGTAAATGCAATCCAATGGAGAAGTGATAGTCTTTTTAACAAATGGTGCTAAACAACTAGACATCCACAAACCAAATAATAATAATAATCTATACACAGACCTTACATCTTCCACAAAATTTCTCAAATTGGATCACAGGCCTAAATGTAAAACATAAAACTATAAAACTTCTGGAAGATAAAATAGGGGAAAATCTAGGTGACCTTGCCAATGAGATTTTAGATATGACACCAAAAGGATGATCTATAAAATTACAAAATTGATAAGTTGAACTTCAGCTAAGTTAAAAACTTCTGCTCTGCAAAAGATACTACTGTTAAGAGAATTTAGAAAAGCTACACTACAGAAAATTTTCACAAAACAGATATCTAATAAAGGACTTGTATCCAAAATATACAAAGAACTCTGAAAACTCAATAACAAGAAACAAAAAATCCAATTAAAAATGGGTAAAAAATATCAACAGACACCTCACCAAAGAGGACATAGGATGGTAAATAAGCGTAAGAAAAGATGCTCAACATCATATGTCATAAAGGAAATGCAAATTAAAATGGTAATGAGATACCACTATACACCTATTAGAACAGCTGAAATCCAAAACACTGACATCATCAAATGCTGGTGAGGATGTGGAGCAATAGGAATTCTCATTCATTGCTGGTGGGAATCCAAAATGGTACATCCACTTTGGAAGACAGTTTGGCAATTTCTTATAAAACTGAACATGCTCTTACCATATTTACCCAAATGAGTTGAGAACTTATGCCCTACAGAAATCTACACACAAATGTTTATAGTAGCTTTTTTCATAATTTCCAAAACGTGGAAACAACCAAGATGACCTTCAGTGGATAAATGGATAAACAAACTGTGGTACATCCAGACAATGGAATATTGTTCAGTGTTAAAAAGAAATGAGCTATCAAGGCAGGAAAAGACACGCAGGAAACTTAAATACACATTGCTAAGTGAAAAAAGCCAGCCTAAAAAGGCTATATACTATGTCATTCTAACTATATGACATTCTAGAAAAGGCAAAAGTCTGGAGACAGTAAAAAGATCAGTGGTTGACTACAGACTTTAGTTAATAATAATATAT
>NW_012139080.1:3112833-3216974 GCF_000956105.1 Propithecus coquereli | reverse complement strand
AGCTTTGGTTGTAGCCAATATGCTCAGAGCACTCATGTACAGAATGATTGCCCTGTGCCTTGCCCCTCAGGTTTCATATCCCCTTCAAGATTAAACTAGGCAAGGAGTGTAAGGATTTCCACTTGGGGCTTGCCTCTAAGAGTAATTTTCTATCTTGCTGTGTAAATGCAAACACTTTATGTCCAAGCTTCTTAAAATGACAGACACATGGGACATCGGGTCAACTTCTTGGGGCAGGGAGCAATTGACGGCTGTTCCAAAACCAATCGGACAAGGGAGAAAATGGAGCCAGGCCTATTCTTGTTCTATGAAGACCAGTGAAACTGAGAACTCTCGGGATCAATGAATATATTTGACCCATGGGGCTGTGGAGTGTGGGTCTGCATCCATAAGTTTAAAATATGAATATGTGTATTTACATTTACGTGAATATGTGTCTGCTCTTTTGCTAAACTTCCACTAGGCCCCACCACTGCTGTTGTTTACCTTATACCTTTATTCTTTATTAGGTAACTCACTTGGTTACATTTTCCCTTGCAGCTAGTCAAAAAATTTGTTTCCCCAGCACATTTTGCAACCAAAATTACTCCCTGAAGTGTTCCCGTAGGCTCTAATTTGGCAAAAATACAAAACTAGACTTATTTTTGAAATTTCAGAATGCTGAAAACTGGAAACCCTCTCCCATGCCTTGGACTCAGGTACACTAGTGCCACACCCATGCGAGGAATGAAAATGCTTCCCAGCTAGAGTGTTGCTGGGCTTAATTTGATATATTATTTGAAAGGCTGTGAAGACAAAAAATATTCTATGTGAGCTGTATGTAAAAGAAGTCAGGAAAAAAATCATTCTGAAATGCTCATCGCGGTAATGATTCTCTGAAAGCAGTTGTTAGAATGTCAAATATGTGAGCATCATTTTTATTCCTGTAAGTATGAAACGAATCTGAAATAATAACACTTGGCCAAATTTTCTAAGTGTTTCCCAGTAAGCAGAGCAGGAATATAAGTGAGGAAGCCTCTCGTGATAGTATCACCTGGAGAAATTCCTATTTCCAGTGGAAATTAATTGTTTTGTTTTTTGTATATTACTATTAAATCCTCTGAAAGGACAAAGAGTGATGGTGGTTTTCCATCTTGCCTGACTTTCAAGTTTACCAGAAAGCACCCTCTGCCTAAACTTACCATTGTTTTACACCATATGGGATGGGGCTCCCTTAGCCAATAGGAAGTTGGAATTAGGTGTCATAATGAATAATCAGAAATTTCGAAAAATTGAGCTTTCTCCCCACTGCTTTAAATGGTTTCCGTTATTCTGGAGTTTTTGCTTATTCTAGAGTTCTATTCAGTTTATAAATGCTCCTACCCTAGACCACTACTAGGGACTTTCTTAAATAGCATTGAGGGAATGTCTTGTCCATCTAAGTCGGCTGCTTTAAACAAATCATACTTTGTGAAAAATTAATTTTGATTCCAAGTTTGACAGAATCTGATTTTTTCTCCAATGTTTGCAAAGCTGCATGAAATTTTTTACTAACACCTCTGGAGTTTAATGAAGTAGGAACCATGAAGGCCTATTGAGAACCAGAAAAAGGAACAGAATACTATGAGAAAATGGTATTTCTAAACCTCCCAAGAGGGAAAAAATGGGGAAGGAAGAGGAAAGAAAGTAGAAATCCTACTGGCCTTGTACTCCCAGCCCTGTACCAGGATTTTTGTGTTAGGCAACAGAGATACTCTATGAACCTGTGAGCATGTATCTAAAGTCACTTAGACTTACACATTTTCTGATTGTCCTTATCTGATTAAATAAGGTCCAATGGCATAATGAATAATTTATGATAAATCAATGTCCACATAAAATAAAAGCACATTTTAAAAGGAATGTTTTATGTCTAATTCCCAAGTGAATGCTAAGCTTGTCCAGTTTTGCGAGCTATTTTGTTACAATTGTCTTAGTCTTTTTAGTTTCAATTTCAAAAATAGTTAAGAATAAGAAGTAGATATGGTAAAGCTCTTTGAAGGCTACAAAGCAAGCTTCGTACATTCTCCCACCGAATCTTCACAACACTGTTGTCAGGTTGTTATCAGTATTATGAGTGATACTATCTCCACAGATGAGAAAATGGAGATTTGTAATCTTATATGACTCTACCATATTAATACACCTGCCTTAAGCAGCACTATCAAGTCTTAACCCAAATATTTGAGAATCTATTGATGGGCCTTTTCTTTATTATATAAACCTTTATTTTTAAGAAAGTTTTCCCGTGCTGTGGGATGAACCCATGCAATGCATTACACAGTCTTCAAAGGCCAAAACTGGAGCCACAGAAACTTTCTACCATGTGGTAATTGCTACGCTCACTTATTCCTGCACCACAGTGGGAGGGGGATGAGATGCACTGAAACTCTGTAGTTCTCAAATCCTGAAAACAGAAAAGACATTCTCTACCTTGCTTGCATTCTCTTGATACAATATGGCTGAGTCTTCCCCCTTTGCATCATTTAGCATCATAAAAGATATATGTTTTATTACCTCCTCTTCTTATATCCTAACAATCTCAAATAGTTATTTGTGAAATTGGTGTTGTTTCTTCTCTTTCTTCCTCTATCTTATTAAAAAGGAAGAGTAGAAAGTATGTACAACAGGAACATTCAGGTATCTAGGGCCTCCTCCAAGTGTGCTGAAGTAGAAGGCTGGTAAGTTTTAGGCATGAACTTCTAAATGTGTTTCTTTATTTCAGTTCTGGTTTTTCCTTCCTCCAAATTTTAAGCCTCATTTTTCAGAGTTAAAAGAACTATTTCTCCATAATTTTTTTCTAAGACTATCAATAATTCATATAAATATTAAACAATAGCAGTAGCCCTTTTGTAGGCACCTGCCTTGGACAAAGCATTTGTGAGACATGTGATAAAACACAAGGTTAGGCCACTTCAACCTCTCTAAGGCGTGACACCTCCCCACCACCACCTCCATCTCTGCTGCTTCCCTTTGTTCTGAAGACTGGCTAGAAGAGAGACGCGATCTTACAACCAATAGGATTGTGCAGAATATGTCTAACCATTTTGGGTTTTTGGGGTCCAATCAGAATTTATTTGGTCATTATTAAAGGGTAATAGTGATACCCACCTTGTCGGATTTTTTATGGAAAAGTGACACAATGTATGTAAGAACCAAATAGTGCCTAGAGTATAGTCAACATTTGGGAAATGTGAGCTATTAGAGCCGTATATGTTATTGTAGAAATAATCCTGAAGAAGTTGGAGTGAAGTGTTGGGAAGCAGGCTCAGCACAGGCGCTCCCACTGAGAGCTTGGACTTGGAGAAGTACAAGGCATTTCTTCCTCAGCACACTGGCAGCTACTAAGGACTTTGTGATCAAAGGTAATTTGGGATCTTGCTTTTAGGTGTCACTGATGGTTTCTAATGAACTACTTGATCTAATACATAGAGACTTAACTCGGTGGCTGCTTCCTGAATCCTTAACAGATTCTTTGAAGTACAGCATTTCAGAGAAATTGAGGATTGTCTGAAGTGCGTGGCAACATGCGTTAGCTCTTCAAATGCCTAATGCTTGCATATTTCACATCATTCAAATCCAGGTATCAGGGAGAGTAGATGGAAAGGATTACAGCAATGATGAGCCTAAAGAAAGGACTTCAACCCAATCCTAAAACCCAACAATTGCTTTTGAATACCATCCCCGCAGGATGGAAGATAGAAAAACAGAGAAAGTGCTATCTTCTTGGAGTTGGGGAAGGGCATATCACAATGAACTGCATCACATGTTCCATGGAAGGGAAGGAGATGTTAATACTAAGAGAAAGGATCTGGAAAGCAGCCATGAAGTAGGTGTCTTTGGAGCCTAGGTCTTGAAAGTTGACCAGGAGGCTGAAAAATGGGAGAGAAAAAGAGTTCTTGAGGCAGAACGGACACATGAATAAAGACACACAAATGGGCAATAGAGGAAATGACTACGGAGAGATGCAGATTAAATAAACTTGCATGACATTTGAGAAGTATGGTCAAATGGTGATTCCTGCTAACATTTTCCAGTTAGAGGGGGGTAATACAGGGCTTCTTGACAAAGAACAGGGAGGCCTGCAAGTAGAAAAAGTCAGTTTCACTCTGCCCTGTAGGGGATGCAACTAATTATCTGCACACCCAGCCACTGCTGATTGCAGCAGCTCAGGGAGCTCAGCTGGTGTAGTCGCTGCAACAACAGAGAAAAGCAGCTGTGTAATAGATTGACAGTTTTCCAAAAACTGGGGATGTCTTTCCTTCATTATTTACTTTCTCTTCACCATCACTGTGACGATATATAGTATTCAGGTGTGGATGAAAACAATGAGTCTGGGTTATTTTTTTGAAAAGAAAATTTAAAGACCTATTGATTCAAATGCATTTGCTTAGCAATGTGGTAACTGTGTGTTAATTCTTTCCCTGAAGTCTGCCTTAGACGGCCTGGAGTCAGAAGCATCATCATTTTTCAACGCTGCTATCATACCTTTCCTCTAAGAAATTTAACAAACTTTTCCTATATTTACATTAGTGACTGCTTTGCAGGCACAGTACAACTTGTCCATTAAATACAGTAGACACATCGCTGAGGGCCCCTGATACTTTTCAGAGGCCACAAGAATGTTTTAATTTCTTTTTTTTAAATAGACTTTACTTTTTAGAGCAGTTTTAGGTTTATAGCAAAACTGAGAGGAAGGTACAGAGAGTTCCCACACACCCTCCACCCTGACACATGCACAGCCTCCCTTGTAAAAATATTCCCCACTGGGGTGCCACATTTGTTAGGGTTGATGAACCTGCATTGGCACGTCAGCATCCGGCACAGTCCATAGTTTATATTAGGGTTCACTCTTGCTGTTGTACATTCTATGGATTTGGACAAGTGTGTAATGATGTGTATCTACTATTATACTATACAGAGTAGTTCCTTTTGAAAAGAGAAAAAAAATGAACTTTTAGGGTTGAAGAAAAGCTTTAACTTTCTTCAAATGAATTTTTTTTTTTCAAAAATGAAAATTTTAGAGCTCTTCACAATCTATTAAATTTTACTTAAAATAGGAAAAAATCTTGAGGTATTTAAAATTATGTCAAAAGTAACGTTTACTATTGCTATTATTGTGGAAGATGGGGCCCACACGGGCAAAAGTGCCTACAGCTACAAAAGTCATAATGAGGCTCCCCGGCAATGAAAATTCTCTGCTTTCCCTGACACATCTTCCCATCTCACCAAAATATTATTCCAATGACTCAGTTTTGAGTGCCCTTTTGTCACTGGCTCTCTATGTCACTTTGGGCACGTTGTTAATCTATCTGGACTTCTGTTTGCTCATCAGGCAATGAATATCACTGCTCTATTTCCTCCTACCTTTTTGGTCCTCCCCTATTCCATCAGCTCAACTATTCACGTTCACTGTCTGAGACAAGGAAAAACATGACAGAAAACAAAAACATATATATAATCAATTTTTGTTTTCTTTTCACATTCCAAAATTCTAGGCTTCCAGAAGAACAGAAATATTTCATGTACATTAAAAATAAATTAACAGAATAAGTGACAAGAATAAAAAGTCCTATCCTCGAACTACGTGAAGAACTTTGAAGTCCTCCCACCTCCTACTACTAAGTCCTGGAAAACACAATCTGTTCTCTATCATAGTTTTGGCTTTTCCATAATGTCATATAAATAGAATCATACAGTTTGTAACTTATAGAGATTGGCTTTTGTCACTCAGCATAAAGGAACATAATCTGTTCCTTTTTTATTGCTGGTTGGTATTCTATTTATGGATGTGTAGTAGCTTGTTTATCCAGTCATTTTTCAAAGGACACTTAAGTCATTTCCAACTTTTGTTATTAAGAATAAAGCTGTTACAAACATTCATTTGTAGGTTTTTGAAGAAATATAAATTTTCACATGTCTAGCGTAAATACCCAGGAGTGAGATTGCTGGGTTATATAAGTATCTACAGGTTGAGCACCCTAATCCAAAAATCCAGAATGTGAAATACTCTAAAATCCAAAAGATTGTGACCTCCAGCATCACGCCATAAGTGGAAAATTCCACACCTGTCTTCATGGGACAGGTCACAATGAAAACGCAGGTGCACACACACAGTCTATTCAAAATGCTTCCTCATGCCTAAAGGACACACTTCGTGGTCCCTCAACTGTTTCTGATGCTACTTATCACCCAAAAACATAGAACACAATGTACAATAACCTATTAATCAAAACACAGCACCAGACTATAATTTCCCCATTGAATTGCTTTTGCATCTCTATCAAAAACCAAATGGTCATGTTTGTCTGGGGATATTTTGGCCTCTTTATGCTGTTTCAATGATCTATGTGTTTATCTCTTGGCTAATACAACTGAGATTACTGTAGTTTCATAAGCATTTATAAAATGGGAGAATGAAATTCCTACAATTAATTTTCTCAAAATTCGCTTAGCTATTCTTCTTCCTTTGCCTTTGTATATAAATTTTAGAATCAGTTTGTCTATATCTACAAAACATTTTTGCTGGGATTCTGATTGGAATTTTGTTCATTAAGCCTGTAGATCAATATGGGTAAAATGAATGTCTTTACTATTTTGAGCCTTCCAATCCATGAACATAGTATGCCTCTATTTATTTGGATCTTTGATTTCTTACATTAGCACTTTACAGTTTTCAGCATATAGATCCTAAAAGTGTTTTGTTTGTGTCATGCCTATATATTTCATTTTTTTGAGATATTGTAATGTCTATTTTTAAAATCTCAATTTCCAATTATACGTTGTTAGTATATAGAAATATGAAAAAATTTTTGTGTCAGCATTGACTGTGACTGTGACTTTGCTAAACTTATTTTTTAGTTCTAGAGGGTTTTTGTGTGGCATCTTTGAGAATTTTTACATAGACAATTATGTTATCTATGAATAGGGACAGTAATAATTTTTCCTTTCTTATTGTGTACCTTCTATTTATTTTTATTGTCTTTTGCAATGGTAATGCCTTCCAGCAGGATAGTAAATAAGGGTAGTGGGATCTTGTGGTAAACAGTTTTTCACCATGAAGTGTGATCTTGGCTGTAGGATTTTTGTACATGCCTTTTATCAGGTTGTAGAAGTCCCCTTCTATTCCTAGTTTGCTGAAAGTTTCTATACTGAATGAATATTGAGTTATGTCAAGTGTTTTTTCTGCATCTATTGATAGAACCATGTGGGTTTTCTCCTTTACAATGTTAATTTGGTGGATTACCTTCAGCGATTTTCAAATATTTAACAAGCTTTGCGTTCTTGGAATAAATCCTACTTGGTTATAGATAATTATTATTCTTTTTATGTATTCTTAAATTCAATTTGCTAATATTTTGTTGAAAATTTTTTTGTATCTATGTTCATAAGGATATTGGTCTATATATTTCTTTTCTTGAGGTATTTTTCTGATTTTGGTGTCAGGATAATGCTGGCCTAAGAAAGATTGTTGGTAAATGTTTCTGACTCTTCAATTTTCTGAAAGATATGCTTAGAATTAGTGTTAATTCCTCTTTAATGTTTAGTGCAATTCACTAGTAAAATAATCTAGGCCTCTAGATTTCTTTTAGAAGGTCTTTAACTATAAATTCAAATTCCTTAATACTTCAGGACTCTTCAGTGTATCTATTTCATCTTTGTAGAGTTTTTCTTCTATGTGGCTTTTGAGGAATTGAGCCATTGCATCTGAGTTGTTAAATTATGTGTGTAGAGTTGTTTGTGGTATTTCCTTATTATCCTTATAAAGCCATCATGGTCTATAGTGACATCTGCTCTATCATTTGTGTCACCTCTCTCTCTCTCTCTTTTTTTTTTTTTACCATATTGCTTGAAGTTTATCAATTTAAAAAAACAAGATTTTATTTTATTTTTTGTTTTTAACAACTTTATTGAGATATAATTAATGTACCATACAATTCATCCTTTTACAACATACAATTCAATGGGTTTTAGTGTATTTACAGAACCATGTAACCATTACCACAATGTATGTTAAAACCTTTTCATCATCCCAAAAAGAAATCCTGTAACCTTTAGCTGTTTCTAATTTATGTATTTATTATTTCAGGATATTATGAGGGTACAAACATTTCGGTTACATTTTACGTCTTAGCCTCACCCTAGCGAGGGTTAGAGGCATGCCCTTCCCCTCTACAATGCTCACTAGGGTGATCACATGGCAGTAATATTCTCCAGGGATTAGGGGGGATAAACCCACAACTAAAAAACAAAATTTTAAATAACAAGATTTTTGTTTTAATAAGATTTTACTTGAATTGCTTTTTTTCTATTATTTTACTGTTGCTTTTAAATTTGTTGATTTCTGCTTCTAACTTTATACTTTCTTTTCTTCTGCCTCCTTTGGGTTTAATATGTTTTTCTGAGTCTAATTTCTTAAGTTGGAAGCTTAGATTGTTCAGTCGAGACCTCTATTCTTTTCTAATTTAAGCATTTAATGCCTAAAAAAACCTTCTAAGCACTGATTTAGCTGAATTCTACAAATTTTGATACATTGTATTTCTATTTTCATTCAGTTCAAAATCTTTTCTAATTTCCCTTGATATTTCTTTGACCCATGTATTGTTTAGAAGTATGTTGCTTAACTGCTAGTTTAGAGACTTTCCTGTTTTCTTTCTGTTATTGATGTCTAGTTTAATTCTATTTTGATTAGAAAACATACATTATATGATTTCAATTCTTTGATATGTATTAGTGTTTCTTTTATGATGCAAGGTATGGTCTATCTTGGTGAATGTTTCATATCCACTTAAAAAAAAAATGTGTGTTCTGCTATTGTTTGGTGGTGTTACATAAACGTCATTTTCTAATTACAAAACAATTACATTAAGAAATTATAATATAAATGTCAATTACATCTAGCTGGTTGATAATATTGTTCATTTCTTCTATATCCTTACTGATTTTCTGTTGATTAGTTCTATTTACAAAAAAAAGTAGTATTGACATCTGCAACTATAAGTATGGATTTGTCTATTTCTCTTTTTGGTTCTGTCAGTTTTACTTCACGTATTTTGGATTTATATTAGTTTTTTAGGACTGCCATAGCAAATTACCACAGATAGGCAGCTTAAACAACAGAAATTTATTTTCTCAGAGTTCCGGAGGCTAAAAGTCCAAGATCAAGGTATTGGCAGGGTATTTTCTTCTGAGGCCTCTCTCCTTGACTGGCAGATGTTCATCTTTTCCTTCTGTCTTCACATGGTCTCCCCTGTGTATGCGTCTGCGTCCTAAACTCTTCTTATGTGGACACCAGCCATATTGGATTGAGTTCCAGCCTGATTACCCCATTTAAAGGTATTTATTTCTTTAAAGATCCTATATCCAAATATAGTCACATTCTGAGATACTGGGCATTATGATTTCAACATATGAATTTGGGGGGGATGCAATTCAACCCATTCACTCCTCCCGCTGGTCCCCCCAAATTCATGTACTTCTCATACACAAAACACATTTGCCCCATCCCAATAGCCCCCCAAAGTCTTAACCCACTCCAGTAAGTCCAAAATCTCCTTTAAATATTATCAATACCAGGTATGTGTGAGACTTGAAGTATGATTCATCCTGAGGAAAAATTTCTCTCTAGTGTGAACCTATGAAATGATAAGACAACACATCATCTGCTTCCAAAATACAATGGTGGGTCAGGCATAGGACAGACATTCCCGTTCCAAAAGGAAGAAAGCAGACAGAAGAAAGGAGTCACAGGTCCCAAGCAAGCCTGAGCCCTAGCAGGCCCACTAGATTTTAATGCTTGAGAATAACCCTCTTTGGCTCAGTGTTTTGTCCTCTGTGCATGCTAGGGTGGTGACCTTCCCCACCAGGCCCACCAAGGCGATCCCTCTGCCTTTCTGGTTTTTGGGTATATAAACATACACATTTGAGATTGTTACATTTTATTGGTGAATTGACCTCATATCATTATAAAAATCGATTAATGCTGTGAGTACTCTAATTCCTGAGTGATATTTACTGAGTACTCTTATCTGCTAGGTCCTCTTATTTATTAATTCTACAGAAGTAGATTCAAGCCATGATAAATCAAGTTTCTCAAAAATCTGGGCTGGATCAGGACCTTTAGAAGTCCTGAGCATTGGGAAGATTACAATGCTTTTAATATTTAGTTCATATTTATTATGTAATAAAACTATGTAATAAAGTAGTATTTGACTTTAAAATACAAAACACTGGAAGCCAAAATGAAAACTGGCTTTTCTCTAGAAGTGAACAAATTCACTGAAACTAAATTTTCTCATTTGCTGGTAATTGAATTCTTTGTCTTCCATCAGATAGTTAACCACTGCCAATGGGTATTCCATAGAATGTAGCCACTTTGGTCCAATGAATTTAGGAAAGGCTAAATACAATATCTCTCCAATAAATATCAGTATATTAAAGGCTTTCAGAGGTCCAACATTTGTCAAAACAATCTAAAATTATTTAACTCCATATATTATAATTAATATGACCACAGAACTATTTTTCACATAATGCCTAGTAATGACCTATAAAATAAATTTGCCTCTTAGCACACTTTGGAAAATATCTCAGAAGTACTGCATCGTTTTCTAAGCAGTTATCATATGTTTGGGCCTATTCTAAAAGATTTAGACATTTCATATTATTTACCATATGTTGGATTTGAGGCGTGAGTAGATATTATGAGGTAAATGTTATTATCTCTATTTTATACATGAGGACACTGAGACAGTGAGGTCACATCATAGCCTTTTGTAATGGAGCTGTGATTCAGAGTTCATTTACTTTTCTCCGTAATTTACCCAGCACGGAGCAGCAGCCCTTTAGTTTTTCCTTCCCAGGAACTGATGTCACATTCTCTTCTCATCAGCTTTGATTCAAACCCCAGAGCCCCACCTCTTACCCACATGTACTACTCTAGCAGACGCCTGTCCTCTGATTCATCGTGTCCTTATCCCTTAACTCCCATGTGCCTCTGCCTTTAAATTCATTCCCTGGTTTTCAAGTGAGACTATGAGGCTAGGAAAAAGCATGGGCTGTGCATTTCACCTCCGGCCTGCCTCAGCCTTGCCTCAGCTTTATTATAAAACAGTATCACCTGCCCTGCAGAACTAAAGAGAGTTGCTGTGGTGTTAAGGTGACAAGAGGATGGAAAGAAGAGGGAGCAAAAAAAGCAGGCATCAGAAGAGAATGGGATGTCAGGGGAAAGCCATTGATGGGTTGGGGACATTCTATCTACAGTTCTCCTTGACACCCATATTGGTGGAGAAAGGCATTTGACAGAATCAGACAGACATACTGTTACCCTGCAATACTGGACATGTTGAAATATGCAAGGGACTCCCAGCAAGTCTTCTCTAAGGAGTGAGATATCACAGGATTTGTTGACAACCTTATATGACTCTCATCATAAAAAATATACAATTAAATTATAATTTTATGAACTGCTATGCCTATAATATATGTGTATTTGTATATGTCCACTAACAAAAAAAATGTTATTTGGGACCATTTCCTTAGCAAATCCTTTAAATAATAAAGGTAATTTGTCCAATCAGGAAATAATTAAAACCATTGAACAGTGTTCAGCTCTGCTGAAGTTAAATGATCCATTAATTCATTCATTATGAAATGCATTAGGTGTCTTCTAAGTTATGGCTTCTAGAAGCTTAGTCAGCCATTACAAGGTTTTGACTGCTTGAATACATAATTTGGAAGGTGTTAAGGTTGTATGGGAATCCAGATTCCTCACTTCATGCCCAAGTCGGGTAGACTGGTGACTCTTTAGATAGCCAGCAAACTGGTGGGTAAGTTAAAGCAATGAGGGAGCAAAGACCAGCAATAAACTTAGCTATTCATGTCAGGAAGCAAACCAACAACAAACTACATTAAAGAAGTCTGAAAGGTGAGAATTAGACCTGCTGTCTGAGTTGGAGCACTGAGAGCTGAGGTTTCTGAAAGGTGTTTGTTTGTTTGTCTTGTTTTTGCCCTGGAGGACCTGCAACGTATAGAATGCAGCATTGATCTCTCTTTCCACTGCGAATAAACTTGGTTGAGCGAACGCTCATCTGTTTGCCCTCTGACACACTTCCTTCCCTTGTGTCTGGGCTGGGATGCACAAGCCTAGGAGCCTTGGTGTTGCCTCCGGGTGTAGTCTAAAGAGGAAGGTCAATGCCAGAAGAGTAAATGAAATACCCACAAACCTGGACCAGAGGAGAGACAATCACTTTTAACAGCTGGTTATTTTGAAAGAAGGTAGGTGTTGTAATTGATGGTGGTCCTTTAGCAGGGAGAGCTAGGTGGGCGGATGCAGAGATATAGGTCAGGAGGGTGCAGGTATATGCAAATGCAAAGCCAAGGTGCAGAGCACACCACTGGGCTTTCAAGGTTCTAAAAATCACTTCTTCAAACAAAATCAGTCATTTCAGAATCTGATAGCCAGATAAAGGCATTTTAATAGCTTTATTGAATCATAATCAGCCTAAAACAAAGTGCATATATTTAAATGATACATTTTAATAAGTTTTGATATGTATATGCCTGTGAACCCATCACTACAGTCAAGATAGGGACCATACCCATCACCTCCCAAAGTTTTCTCATGCCCTTTATAATCTTTTGCTCCCAGCTCCTTTCGGTCCCTCCCTCATTCCCAGGCAGTTGCTCATCTGCTTTCTTCCACTATAGATTTGTTTGCATTTTCTATATTTTATATCAAAAAAATTTTACAAATGTGTTCTTTTTTTTTGGTCTGGCTTCTACTCAACATAACTGTTTTGAGATTCATCCATGTTGTAGTATGTATCAATAGTTTATTCTTTTTTATTACTGAAGAGTATTCCACTGTATGGATATACCACAGTTTGTTTATTCACTAACCTACTGATGGACATGTGGGTACAAATGTTTTCCTTACATGGATATCTTATACAATGCTTAAGTCAGGGCTTTTGGTGAGCCTGTCACTAGAATAGTGTTCATT
This sequence comes from Propithecus coquereli, assembly GCF_000956105.1. Classification (NCBI taxonomy): domain Eukaryota; kingdom Metazoa; phylum Chordata; class Mammalia; order Primates; family Indriidae; genus Propithecus; species Propithecus coquereli. Next base: position 3,203,953 of record NW_012139080.1, on the reverse strand, counting down.
GTACACAACAGATAAGTCTTTATCCCACACCTCCCCTCCTCCCCTCCCCCTTCTTGATTTCTAATGACTTTTACATCTCTTTGTGCCCATGTGTACCCATCATTTAGCTCCCACTTGTAAGTGAGAACATCTGGTATTTGGTTTTCCATTCCTAAGATACTCACTTAGGATAAGGTCTTCAGTGCCATCTAAGTTGCTGCAAATGACATTATTTCATTCCTTTTTATGGCTGAGTAGTACTCCATGGTATACACATACCACATTTTCTTTATCCACTCATGAATTCATGGGCTCTTAGATTTGTTCCATATCTTTGCAATCATAAATTGTGCTGCAATAAACATTTGAGTGCAGGTGTCTTTTTTTTTTTTTTTTATAAAATGACTTCTTTTCCTTTGGGTAGATACCCAGTAGTGGGATTGCTGGATCAAATAGGAAGTCTACGTTTATTTCTTTGAGGACTCTCCATACTGCTTTCCATAGAGGTTGTACTATTGGCAGTCCCACCAACAGTATATAAGTGTTCCTTTCTCTCTGCATCCACGCCAGCATCTATTGTTATATAACAAATTACCCCAATAATTAGAAGCTTAAAACATGAGACAGTTACTATCTCACAGTTTCTGTGGGTCAGGAATCTGGGAGCAACTTAGCTTGGTGCCTCTGGCTCAGGGTCTCTCAATGGCTGCAACCAAGGTGTCAGCCAGGGCTGTAGTAATCTCAAGATTCACCTGGAGGAAGGTCTGCCTCCAAGCTCACCCATGTGGCAGGCCACGCTGCACACCTCAGGTTTTCTAGCAAGAGAGGTGAGGCTAGGAGGTGGTAGTGGACAAATTCTGAAACTCAATTTATGTTTGGCTGCTACCACTGTCACATGCAGGTTGCATAGTTCTTATGTCTCTATAGCTAGAGCATCTGGAAAACGTGGTCTCCATGACTGCCACAGAAGGAGAGAGAGGGCTGGGTGGTCATGCAAGGTGTTTTTTGAGGGCCAAGCCTAGAGGTGCTTCACACCCTGTCCACCTGTATCGCACTGCCAGCCCCCAGGCCCCGCGTGTCATGTTCTCCCACATCCCATCGCTGCACTCCAGTCTCCTCACACCACGTCCACCTACATCGTGTTTTCAGAATCTGGTCCCACAGCCCCAAGCTAACTGTGAGGGGAACTAAGCAGATAAGTATTGATGATCACTAAGTGGCACATGGCTTGACTCCAGTGCAAGCTTCTAGACCCCACGAGGGCCTTAATCAATTGCTGAATCTGCAGTTCGTATTCAGTTCCAGGCACATAATAGTTAATAAATATTTGTATTATGTTTTCATGTATATCATTTCATCACCTCTATGAGGCAACCTTTATTATGCCCATTTGCACACGAATAACCTGAAGCTCTTAGAAGTTACACAACTGTCCTAAACCCACACAGTTGGTTGGTCACTGAATGAAACCCTGATTTTGCACCTCCATGTTCGATAAGCGTTACGTGCTACCACTGGTTTTTCGTAGTGGCTTTGGCTCTCTTAAGCAGCCTTGTGTTTAGTGGATTCTAAGATAATTTTCCTCTGAAGGTATAACCAGGGTGCACAAATGGTGAGAAAGGCCCATACTACAAACTGAAGACCCTCTGCTCGTTTACTGGGAGCCCCCCAGGCCCTCCTTTCAGCTTCTGCAGCAGGGGACAGAATGAGCCAGGAATCTGCTGCAGGCTTCAGTGGTCTTTTGCTATCCCAGGTTGCTAAGTGGATGCTCAGTTGAAGTCTGGGCTTTGCTGCCTCTGTGCCACCCCAGTTACGGTTGTGGGGTTTTGGTCTCCCACGTGCCAGTTCCTTGAGGGGGAACCCCCAGCCTCTGTGCAAGCAGCCTCCCCAGAAGCTGAGGCACTGGCCTTACTCCAGTGTTGCCACCTTTCTTCTCCCAGAGGATAAATTGCTCCTTCATTGTTTACGTTTCTGTGCCAGCGCCCTTTCCATGAAGAGCTGAACGCCAGGCCTCCTTTGTTATCCCTACAAAGTGCCCAGCCTGGATCCTCTCCTTCAGAGACAGATCCCACTTCCTTCCCAAAAGTCACACACACTCCTCCATCCCACTTACAATAAGCACATGCACACACACACACACACACACACACACACACACACACACACATATGCATGCCCCTCATCCTTCCCTGGAGCTAAGGCTTGTGTTTCACTTTAAAGCTCTCACTACAGGAAGACAGTCATGCACCACATGGGATGTTTCAGTCAACATGGGACCGCATATACATTGGCGGTGGTCCCATTAGATCATAACACAGTATTTTTACTGTACCTTTTCTATGTGTAGATACACAAATACTTACCATTGTGTTACAACTGCCTGTAGTATTCAGTATAGTCACGTTCTGTACCGATGTGTCGCCTAAGCGTGTGGGCTTCTGTAAGTACACTCTGAGAAGTTCATACTTCATTGTTAGGCCATGAAATTGCCTAACAATGCATTTCTCACAACGTGTCCCTGTCGTCAAGCAACACATGACTATATTGTTATGCTGGGTCACGCCTGTCTCAAGATGGACAGATTACTGGCGATCTGGAACTACATCTCCAACATCCATCTTCAGATGCTCCTGTTCTCTTACCTTCCTCTTCTCTCTCCTTTTCTTGGCCTCTCAACACCTCCACCCCCCATGACCTTTACCTTCTGGCCCATTAAGTTATATTTTATTGCCATAACTCCATAAATGATGGTTATGGTTATGAGTATTTCTGAAGCTTTCCATGTTATATTACTCTGCAGTCATCATTCTCTTAATTCTCAAAAACTGGGTCAGTGAATTTCCCACATTATCACATAATGCAAGATGAAGGGTAGTGGCTTGATCCAGGGTCACTCACAGAGTCAGGCGCATCTCCGAGATGGGCAATTTCTGACAGCCTGCTTTTTGCTTACTGGAGACTGACTAAATGTTGCACAGAACTTGTCTCCCTTTCTTTGATTGCAATTTGTAATCATTCAACAAGATGTTATCGCTTTAACAGCAGCAATAGCCCATGGAACTGAGATAATAAAAAGTGAATGGAAACCTGAAGGAGGGGTGGTAATGCAGTAAGGCTTCGTCACCAGGGGCCAGCCTCCTCAGAACCCTTTGGGGAAAGGGTTAATGCAAAAGCCTTGCCAGTCAAGGACAAGTTAGGATTGCAGCCAGAGAAATAAATACCTGCCTGCTGTCCCTCACCGCATAACTGAGCGCTACTTTATCAAAAGCTGCATGTGTGGCTCATGTTTCATTACCTGGGTCAGGAAGAGTGTAAATTTGGAGGCCATATATTACAATTTTCCCCTGTCTTGAACCGTTAACAGCATACCTCTAGCTCGATTTGCAGCCTTGAAAATCTATGAGCTCTTTTCTACTTCGTTGGAGCATCGAAAGTGTGCTGGCCCAAGAGCTGGAGCAAACACAATTATGAGAATAGCCATACTTTGTTATATCATGCTGATGAGTCTTCAGAGACCACCACCCCCTCCGCCCCCACCCAGGTTTGTACTGGAGGAGGAATTTTGCATATCCGACCTCCCTCACTCTAACTCAATCTGTGTTCTCAGACGCTTCCTGTCCCAGGTTATACTTGATGAATTGCTCTGTAATTGAAATTGCCTTGGGTTTTCACTTTGTTCACTATAAATTGTATAATTCAGGCATTTTCAAATTTACTGACAGATTCACCATCAAACAAAGGGGCCCACGTTTTATAAAGCTAGGTCTACAGTATAGGACCAGGGATTCTAAATGGTTATTTGAGAACTAACCATTTTACTTCTTAATACTTTCATCCAATATAGTGCCTTCTATCTTTTCCTAAAACCTCCTATTATGGGCTGAGTTGTGTCTCTCCAAAATTTATATGTCAAAGCTCCAACGTCCTATACCTCAGAATATGACTGTATTTGGAGATAGGTCCTTAAAGAGTTGATTAAATTAAAATGAGGCCATTAGGGTGAGTCCTAATCCAACCTGACTGATGCCCCTTATGAAAAGAGGAAGAGACATCAGATATGTGAGCACAGAGAGCAGACCATGTGCAGACACAGTCTACAAGCCAAGAGAGAGGCCTCAGGAGAGGAACCAAGCCTGTCAACACCTTGGTCTTAGACTTTTAGCCCCCATAACATCGAGAAAATAAATTTCTGTTGTTTAAAACACCTAGTCTGTGGTATTTTGTTATGGCAGCCTTAACAAACTAATATACTACCGAAAGACCAAGGTCTGATTAATACCCAACTAGGTTAAAAATCTAAAATTTTGTTCTAAGAATGATTTGCACATGTAGAAGTGGTTTAAAATGGCTTTCCTGAGAGAGTATTTGTTACTCGTGATGGACTAATATTGTTACCTCTAGTTTTTATTCATTCATTCGACAAATATTAATTCAGAATTTATTGTGAATCTTGCATTGTGCCAGGCACCAAGACTGATACCTATATGGGATACAATATATGACACATTTAAGTGACTATAAGATAAGGAAACACAAACACTCTAGGTAGTACAAAACAAAGCGAAGTAGACGTTCAGAGTGGTGAGAAAAAACTTCTGGCAGGGTCTATTTGAGATGTGGCACTGGTGGCAGCAGAAGTATAGTTGGGAAGGAGGAGAGAGATGAGGCAGAGGTAGACCGAATGACAAGAAGAGCATTTTGGCAGGAATGTAAAATTCAGATTATCAGTTGCCAAAGATAACATTGGGCGAGTGGCTCATTGGGAATCTATTAGGGAAGGTCTTGAATTCTAGATTGAGAAGTGTAAATTACACTGCCTGATTACATCCATACTCTTAGCAAATTGGGAGCCAATAAGATTCATGAGCATGAAACATAGTGAGGGAGCTAAGAGCCCTCCGTTTAGAGAGAACTGTTTTATTCTCGGCCCTACCATAACCTTGCTTTGTGGCTGTAGTTAGCGTTACTTAACCACTTTAGATCTCAATTTCTTGTTTTGCAGAAAAAAAGAAAAGAAAAGAAAAGAAAAGAAAAGAAAATAATACGTGCCTACCTTGCACTATTGTTGTAAAAACCAAGTAAAAAGCTAAGCAAATATTTATAAGGTATAACTTATAAATATTTGGCTTTATTTGTTGCCTGGCTCAAAGTAAGTACTCAATAAATTTGACTTTTTTTATGATGAGAAGGATGATTTAAAACTTCCTTTTAGGAAGACTAATCTTGCAGTTACTGATTATTAAGATACAAGGGTGTTTTTATTTAGTTATTTTTTTCTTTTAATTTTTTTCTTATTAATTTTAATTTTTTTAAGATTAAATATTTTTTCTTTTGAAATTAAAAAAATATAGGAAACACAATGACTTGGTTTATCAAATAAATAGACTAGAAGCATGCAAAAATAGTGAATGATTATGTCTATACAAGGCCAAACATTCAAACGAAAACAAATTTGAGGTCGTGCTTAGGAATCTAGGTTGGGTGTTGGGCATAATCTCACCATCAAACAAGGAAATATTTGAAATGTAGAGAATCTAAGCCGTATTTTCAAAAATTTTTTGTCTGTTTTCTTTTATGTTAATTTAGATGTTCAGTTCCATGGGTACAAAGCCAAGGTGTTGAGTGAGGAGAATTTGGAATAAGCAGAAAGTGGATTAACCTTTCTGTAATCTCATAAAAGCCATTGCCATCGTTTTCACATTCAAATAAAATCCCAGGTTGGGGTGCATGTCACTCATCCAAAGAACATTTTATCACTTCCTGAGCTTGGCTCCACTGCCTTCTTTTTGCCTATTCTTTTGGCAGACCCTGGCGAGGGGGCCTCCCTTCTTTCTCATCACAAGTCCAATGGCAAGCTGGAGCCAAAGAAATCGCCATGCCCAAGCTTTCAGTGCTTTCTCTCCTGGGAGAAATTTTGGAATAAGCACATCCTTTCCTGACTGAAGCTGTTATTTATTAAAGCAGAGATGCACTGATAGATTCAGCAGCAGCAGACTAAAGTCGAGCTCTGCCACAGGATGCTGAAGATCCCGTCAGATGTGGGCAGCTGGTAGACAGCCGTAAGGCAACCCTTGACCTGAGAGTTCTGCCACGGTAATTAGTGTTGTAAATGATTCAAGCTCATGGTGGCATATGCTCAGATCTAACACAGCACCCTCAGTCACTATCCTCATGTTATGATGGTCATGACTGCTGTCAGAGTGTGCTAAATACATTCTTAAAGGGTTAACAAAGCAATAACAAAGATGCACCCCCCAAACCCCCCGACCTAGATGATTTCCCAAACCTATTTAAAATAGAGATGGATTCAGGTGAGTCTTCTATACCACAGCCTGATCTTTGGCTGTATAAGATTACTTTTCAACAATATAAGATGCTAAGTGCCTTTTCATCGTATGAAGAAAGCATGCCCACTGGCAAATGAATCATATTATAAAAATTGATTGTATCCCAAAAGGGAAAAATGTTATTGAAGATCCAATGGCCTGGGATGATACACCATTGATCATTGTAAGAAATACTTCCAGAAACTGTTTTTAATCTTTCCGCCAGAGCATTAGCAATTATTCTTTAGCCCATGGTGAGTAATGACTTGAGTTTCCCAGCTTCTCAATCGATAAAACATTTACCCTACCGCTACAAATGTGCTCTTCGCTTAGACAAGCAGAATTTTTCTTCCAATTACTCTTTTTCTTAGTGTGACCCCATAAAATATTTTTAAACATATTTCAAGCCTTTTTTTTTTAAGGAAAGGAACAATACTCTTCCATGTGCTTATTTTTTCCCTTTCTTTTCTTTCTTTTGAGAAATAACTCACGAAGATTTCACAGTTATTTGGATAGCTAAGACTGCTTTTTATCAACTCTTTCAAACTTAAGACATGGTTTGAGTCCAGCCAACTGCAACATGTTGGGGTTGGCCAATAATAAAATATTCTCCTTCCCCTGCCACCTGAATGAAGGTGGTTGCCTGAATTCCTTTGAAAATCAGCAACAACAAAATAACACTCCACAGACGGCTGAGCTCCTCCTCCACTTTCTCTGCGTGGCCCATAAAATTATAACACTAGCTAATGGAGAACGACCATAATGCACATTGTCATCAGGCTAACAAATATTTGTGCAGAAAATTAGAGAAAGATGAATGTCCAGAAGTGTCCTTTGATGACTGAAAAGTTAACATTCCACCACGTTCTCCTCTCCAAAGAATTCATGCTGTAACCTCCATTTGAAATTACAACCTCAACTCAAGCAAAAGCACACAGTATTATTTCTTATCCCTGTTGCTTTCTGTCTAGAACAAAGTCTATTTTGGCATTTTTATTAAACTAAGGTTCTCACACAAAGGAGTTTGCAACTCCTAAAGGAAGACTGATTCCTGCTGGGTTTTTGCATGAAGGTTTGGGTTGTAATCACAGACTTTTTTTTTTTCATTAGGTTTGGAAGATTGAATCTAGCACTGACAAGGTGCATTGGCTTTATAACTGGTGTGCCCTGATCTGAGTAAACAAAGTGCAAAAGGGTGTGTATAGATTTTTGTCTGTTGCCACTAGTTTAAGATGCTACAGGTAAGTGGGTGAGATATCAGAGCCTTGTTGGTGTAATAAGCCCAGTTGTGGAAGAAAACCCGAGATGCTTTTTGACTCTAAAATGGAAAAGGAATTATTGGGATATATACCTAATAATTGTGGAATATGATGCAGGAGAGGAAACTGTGAACTTGTAAGCTGCTATTCCAGATTTTGCTCAGAATTAAGAAGTTCTATTTTCTCAACTGGATATGGCCTGCTGGACTAAGCAATTATAAAAATTGTGCATTACCTAAATTATCTCCATCAGGTCTGTGGCAAATCACTGCATCAAGCTCACGATGACAACTCTTGGGTTAAAGAGTCAGAAGCAATTGTGTTTAAAAGATGACTAGTGTAAATACATATTTCACAACTTTCCTCACGTGTATTTGATCAAACCTGGTGGTAGAGACACCGGGTTTTGATTATTTTATGGTGACTTTTCTCACTTTCTTTATTTCACTCATCTATTTGTTCAGCAAACGTTATTTGAGTGCCGACAAAGTGCGAGATATTTCACTCCACCTCTGCACACCTGGAACTCATTGTCTAGTAAGAAAGACGCACATAAAGACTTTTTTTTTTTGTTATTGTTCCTGGAGTCCCAGAAATAAAAGTGACCTTGTGCTTTCTTTGATCCACGAGTATTCCTGTCTGAGAGACATGTGCTCGAGAGATGTTTTTCTAAACAGCATAGTTTTTTTCTACTTCCTCATTAGCCCAACATCCCCTTCCTCACCCAAGGACATTTCTTCCCTCTTCACTTTTTATACCTAAGAACGTGTTTAAGAAAAGACCAGGGGAAAAAAAGTGCATTGACACTTAATCAGGATTTTTTTTTTTTTAATAGGGAAAGCGCTCCTCAATTCTAAACCTTTGACGCAAAAGACAGTGGTGTAGATCAAATGGACTAGTGTCCTTGAAGCATTATACACTCTATAAAGCACCATGTAGACATAAGAGATTATCATATTGTTACAAATATTTTGAAGAAAATGAATGCTCAAGTTGGTGATGTTCTTCCCCCAAAGGCTTACTTGCTATTGTGTAGACACACAATCTTCTTCATTCGTTACACTAAGTCAGCACCACATGCTGTGACTTTTCTTGCATCTTCCTAGGAATGCCATATTTTAAAACTACTATTATACCATGTCATGTAGCTGCAGACCCCTGGCTGCCTCCCTTTCTCTACCTGGAAGGTTAATCAAACGTAAGCGTTTCCCCCCATTCTGTAGCAGGCATCCTGGGGCACCCAATTTGGGATTAGTAACTGACCCCGCTGTTCACTCTGACAGCACACACTCCAGATTGCATTCTCCTTTTAATAAGCAGAGCTGCTAGGAGAAAAGGCAAGAGTCATTAACTGAAAGTTAGCTGAGGATTGAAACACAGCACACATTGCTTCTAAGAAGCTCTTCTGAAAGGAAGGAAACCTTTTGTCCCCAGCAACCGTGTAACATTATCTCCAAGGAGTTCATAATAATTTGTCTTGACCTTTAGCAAAATGGAATCTTACACAATAGTTGGATCACATATATTTTCCTGATCACCTACCTGTTATTATATTTCTGGCCTTACTGAAGAGAATGAGCTTAGGAGAGTCACAACAGCTTATGCAATAAGCTTTTTTTTATGGAGCACCATGACATACTCAAAAAGTGAAGGATTAAATGCAACAGCCTAGCAGGCAGTTGTCAGGGATTCATATTTGAAACCTTTCTCACTGGGCTGTAGGTGCAACTGAGAAGTATTCTTGTGAGGGCTCCTTTCTCTCCTCTCTATTCTAACCCCTGCTTTCTTGCCCTGGAGCTGCAGGAAAACGTTTCCCCCCACTTTTGCGGTCTTGGGTTCTGTGTTGTTATTAATATCATTGTGTCAATGACACCGTGTATGGGCCCAAAGTTGAGTGACTGCAGTTTGTTTGTAAACTTCTTGCTACTCCATAGCTATTAAGCTGTATTTTCCTTTCTCTTTTTTTTTAGGTTGTTTTCTTTTTTTTCTTTTTTTGCAGAGTGATTAATTTTATCACAACATATTGAAGTGAGCAAATTATTTTATGTATGGTGTAAGCTAAAGAAAATATTTCTAAATATTTTTAAAGAATTCAATGCAATCATGCTCAATAGCTAGAGGTATAGAGAAATTCTGATTTCAGGAGCTGGCAGCTGGAATAGGGAGGGCAGGGCTGCCATGTATGGTTGTAAAGTTTGTGCCCTGAGCAACTTCAGGGCATTCTCTGGAGTTGAGCAGTGTACTACCTGCACACATGTACAAGGTTTCCTTGAGGAGTAAGCCTTGTTTGGTGGGAGAAACAGCACAAAAAAAGTAAACCCTTTTACTACTTTCTCTACAGGTTTCCTGGTCTTTCTGTCACATGGCTTCATCCGATATCTTTTCAGCATAGTGTAAAGACTACCACGTCAACATATTACAGTGGAGAAATGATTGGAAAATTGTTGTTGAAGAATATCCTTTGACAGAGTGAGGTAGGCATAATCCCCAGAGATGTCTACAACCTAATCCTCAGCACCTGTGCATGTATTATCTTACATGAAAAATGTGATTAAGATAAGGACTTTGAGATAGGGAGATTTACTCGGATTGTCTGGATTAACCTAATTTAATCACATGAGTCCTTGAAAGTAGAAAACTTTTCCTAGCTGTGGCCAGAGAAAGATGTGATGACAGAAGAAGAATCAGAGAGATGCTACACTGCTGACCTTGAAGGTGGACAAAGGACCATGAGCCGAGGGATGTGGGCATCTCTAGGAGCTGGAAAGGGAAGAAAGTGGATCCTGTCCTGGAGCTTTCGAAAGGAATGTAGCATTGCTGATGCCTTGATTTTACCCCAGTGAGACGTGTGTCAGACTTCTAACCTATAGACCTATAAGATAATAAATATATGTTATTTCAATGCACTGAGTTTGTGACAATTTAGAATAGCTGCAATAGGAAGTGAATACAGGTAGCTACTCTTCTCTCTTATTTTACCCTCCCTATACCTCCCCCAGCCCATGCTTCAGTGCTTCCGCCGATGAGTAACTTAATTTATGGGTCTGGAACAAAAAAGGGAATGGTTTAGAGCAGGGATCTGCAAACTGTCATGACCAGATAATAAATCATGCTGCTGTTGTAGGAAGAAAGCAGCCATACACAATATTTAAAAGAATGGCTGTGGCTGTGTTCCAATAAAACTTTATTTACAAACACAGGGAGTTTGTCCATGGGTGGTATTTTGTTACCAGTGATGGCTACGTAAAATGTGGTCCCCAAACCAGCAGCATCCCCTGCGAGCTTGTTAGGCATGTGGAATCTCAGGTCCCACCCCAGACCTCCTAGATTTGCAGGTTAACAAGATCTTCATTCACATGCACACTCAAGCTTGAGAAACACTGCTTTAGAAGAGTTAGCATTCTAGGGATTAAGTAAAATTATCAGAACAAAAGTTATTCACATCCTGGTTTCCGTCTGCAGAACACCACTAAGATAATGAGGGCAGGTGTAAGACCGTAAAGGAAAAGAAACTGTGGGAGCATTTTTTAGCCACCTACCATGTGTGGGCACTTTCAGATAAGTTATTCTACTTAATCCTCATAATGACTCTTATAGTTTTCCCCATTTTTTATAGAAGAGGAAACTGAAGCTTACCCAGGTTCTCTAAGAAGTGAGAGAGCAGAGATCGAAAGCTCAGTTGCTTATACTCTAAAACCCAAGCTTCATCTACCACACTACACTGAAGGGTCTGTTTCCTAAACTCCATTTAATACCTGCTACAAAAGCACTTTCTGGATTTAAAAGTTCCTAAAACATGTGAAGTCTAGCCAGAAATGATATCACTGGAACTTTGGATGCATATGGTGTACTTTATGCTCTAGTTATAAAAATCTTTCAACATAGCATTTTTTGGTCACTCTCACCATTAGCTGAAAGATTCCTCAATGACATTCCGTTGGCCAGGCTTGACCATTTAATTAACATCAGCAAACTAGGAACTCTTTTGGCCTATGATTTTGAGGTTAACAAAAATAGCTGTTAATTTTTTTTTTATAAAACATTCCTGCTGCTGAACTTCTGGGCATAGTTATCAAATGGATATGCAGTTAATTAATCTTAGCCACCTCTGTCTCAGTTCTGTGCTTCTGCAGACAGCCTCCACGCATCCATCACAGGACTGTCTGACGGAAGAGGTGGACTTAGCACAGGGCCTGAAGGACAGTTTCGGGGAAAAAAAGGGAGAAGGATTTCTGAACCATGCAGTTCCCATTGAAAACACTAGAAACAATATGAACTTCAGATCCAAATTCCAAAAGCTTAGGGGCTATTATTCCTTTTAAGTTGTAGACCCAATAAGCAGAAGAAAGTATCTATGTGCCCAGGATATGTAAACTAAGTTATGCTCAAGCAGAAAAAGAAGGCAAGTTTGAGTTTTATGAGAAATACATAGACTGGATTCTCACATGAAAGACTTTTTCAGCCTTCCCTGCCCTGGAGAAGGATGCCTTCCTTTCCAGGTGATGTTGCAAGTTGAAAAATCCTAGCTGGCCTGGAGTGTGATTTCCATTTCCAGCAAATGAGACTCTGTTTATAATATCAACTTAAAGAACTCATTTCTGAGCCAACAGGCAGGGTCTATCTACTAGTTGTCAGTAATGTCCCCAGTGGTCACCTAGCATTTGGGGACTGACAGACTTCCAGAGCCTGGCGGCCTCTAGCTCCCTGCTCTTGAATGTCGCTCTTTGGATTTAGGGGGCATATGCCACCTTGCCCAAGCAAGAGCAAAGGTCTTCATTTGGCAGATTGCTGCTTTTGTTAAAGAGCAAGCTCACTGAGGCCCAAGATGTTGGAACTCAAATTCTGGTCTCTAGATGGCAGTCTAGCCCTGCTAAATTTGACGGCTTCCCTATCCTGGGTGAATTGCTGAAGCCACAGCTAAAAATAAAACCTAACCCAGGAAAAAAAATCTATGGAGGGGGCATAACAAGATTCAGATATTAACTTTTTCGTTGATGGCAAGTTAATTATTGAGTTGAAGCACCAGGTTGAAAATAACACGTGTCTATGAACCTGCTAAAAGTGCTGTCTGGCAGTCCTCCTAATCTGTGTCAAATTCAAGAGTGATGTGGACAGCCCCACCGTGGAATAAGCATTTGTCTGAAATACTGTTTTACATCAGAAAGGCAAGAATATGGCCATTGCCAAATTACTAAGGCCTCTTTACACATTGTCTATTAACATACAAATCGTTTAGTCAATAAAATCTGGATGGGGCAGTTAGTTTGATAAAGAACATTCATGATTTCTTGAAAATTTTCAGCAAAATGGAATGGCCATTGGCATTAGTAATGAACAAACCTGACTGATTCATCTTTCAAATAGCTGTACTGGCCTCGTGTGGATGGAGCACATGAGATCACAGTTGAGTTTAAGCTGGGGCTTAGCTTTGTAGAATTTTGATCTGGAAGAAAACTTAGGGGTCGTTTTTGTCCAACCTTCTTACCGTATAGATAACAAAGCCAAGCTCCAGACAACACCCAAGGCCCAAAGACTTGGCAGCTGAACTGACTTCCAAGTGACTGCAAGTGGAGATCTGGACTTGGGACAGAACCTAGTCTCGTGTGCACAGCTGACTTCCAGTCATGTGAAACTGTTCTATGTCAAAAACAGCTCTCTATTGAGAGCAGATAATAATGATATAATCAAAAGTTGTTTTCATTTATTCTGCTCATTTAAAATATGATTTTTGAAATTTAAAAATTACAGATCCTAGACTATATTAGGGTATCTTCCAAGTGTTAGAAGCTTTGGCTAGGTGTGTTAGTAAGAACTTAACAGGAACTGTGTGGTGCTATAGAACAAGGAGAGCAGAGTGAATTGAATAGCTTTACTGTGAGGTGCTGGACCAACTCACTTTGCCTCCATGTTCTCACTTGTGAAGTGGTAATAATAAGGTAGTCCCTGTCTACTTTATTAGGTTGTTATGATGCTCAAATTATAAGAAAGGAGTAAATGCACTTTGTTGAGAGCTATATGGAGAATATAGTTATTGATATCCAAAATAAAGCATGTTGAATCCCAACATAAAGCATGGCAAAAATATATATATAAACTATTTATCAATCTTTAAAAATATTGTCTAAATGAAAGAAGGTCAGGTAGTTCATTCCATTTATATGACATATGCAGAACTGGTAAATCCATAGAGACAGAAAACAGATTGCAGTTTTCTAGGGGTTGGGGAAGGCAGGGAGATGGGGAGTGGTTGCTTAGTGGGGTTTCCTTTTGGGGTAATGAAAATGTTTTGGAGCTAAATAAATGTAGTCATTGCTCAACACCATGAATGTACTAAATGCAACTGAATTGTTCACATTAAAATGATTAATTTTATGTCATGTGAATAAAAAACAAAATGATTTTGGTGCCAGGGGGTGGGGAAAGGGATGGTTCACGGAGTGTTTGTCCAGGTGATTTTGTAAATGAAATCTCAGACTAATAAGATCGTTTATAAAAATGTGTTTGTAAAGTTTACTTTTAGTTGCTGTTAGTGTTTGATTGTCTCCATGACCTAAGCTCAGCAGATTCTGTCCACACCATGCCATTGGGTAATGTCCAAGGATAATACATTCAGTGAACTCCACACGTGCTTAGACTAATGCCCTTTGGCCTCTGGGGTCCTCTTATCCTGCTAAGCAGTTGCTGTGAGAGCTGTATAAGACATGAGATTTGGGGAAGGAAAGCATGGCTTCATTAGTCTTCCTCAGTCCAGTCTTGACAATTTACCACCGTTAGAAATTAGGCTTTTGCTTGAGTTTCAGATACTGACATTTTTTTTCCATAGTTGGCAAATCTTGGCTTTTGTGTGTTTAATTTTCCTCAGTGGATCTCTTCTCTGAGCTTCAAAGAGAATTACTGTTTCATGGTATCAATTTTCTCACCATAGGACATTGCCTTCTGATCTTTGCAAGGGCTCTGCAAATACCCAAACCTATGGGGTATTTTCAAAGGCTGTCAATTAATATCAAGAATATTTTTTTTTTGCCTTCGTTTACAGTACAAATATTAAGCAGTGAAGTCAAGTTACCAACATGTTTCTATTTGTACATGAATAATGTGATATTACATACACAATTTTAGGTGTAAAAATTTCAAAGAATGACTTACTTGATATTTTCCATGAATCATTTGTTAGACTGGGAAAATTACGGCTAAATAAAAACAAAGAAAACAAAATCTAGCTTCTTTTGGATGTCATAGAATCACAGAATCTCAGTGATACAACAGACTTTTCTATGTGTCCATCTAACCAATTATGTGACATTTGAACATATCTCTCCAAGTCCCTATCAGATTGTTGCTCTAAACTTGATGGGGAGTAGTTGAACATTAGAAAGTTCTTCCCTAAATTGAGCCAAATTTTATAACCCTGCAACTTCTATTACTTAGTCTTGGGTGTACCATTTGGAAACATCAGGATAAGTCAAATTTGTCTTTCATATGACAGATTTTAAATCATAAGAAGCAGCTAAATGTTTTTCCTTTTATTTAGGCTAAACATACACAGTTCTTTCTACTGACCATTATGTGGAAAGCTTGAAATTCCATTGTTGTCATTATATCATGTAGACTTATGTTTACTCATGTCCCTATGAGAATTTGGCACCCAGAATTGAATACAATATCTCAGGTGTATCTAGAGCATACAAAGGAGAAGTTAGGATCACAACCATCTTTCTCTAGACTGTATGTTTTCATGAATGCAATTAAGTTATCATTCAATGTTGAATATGATTGTGTCTCAATCTTTGTATTGGTTATGGAGAAATTTGAATTATAAAAAGTGACTGGTAAGGTTAAAGTTTGGGAGATTTTGAAAGTAACAATTACAACTTAAAAGGATATAAAGAGAAGGAAAAAAAGAATTTCCATTAATTGAGCCCCTACAGTGCACCTGTCAATGTGGCTGGCACTTTGTATGTTCTTTTTTTTCTTTAAGATTTATTTATAAGCCAGCCATGATGGTGTGCACCTGAAGTCCCAGCTACTCAGGAGGCTGAGGCAGGAGGATCACTTGAGACCAGGATTTCAAGTCCAGCCTGGGCAACATAGTAAGAGCCCATCTCTAAAAAAAAAAAAAAAAAAAAAAAAATGGAGAGAGAGAAAAGAAGAAAAAGAGAAAGAAAATATTTATTTGTAACTCAAACTTGAGCTCAAAGGACACATCCTCTGTGAAGCCTTCCCTGGTTCTCTTTTCCTTTCTATGTTGTTATGATACTAAGACCTCTTTTATGGAACCCTACACATAATAATGTTTGCATTCCCACTATCCCCACTAGATTATAAGCTCCTTTACAACACCTGATGTACAACGAGGCTCTCATATTATTGAATGAATCAATGAATGTTAGTCTTCCATTAGTACATCCCAAAGTCTATAAATTAAGAGGATAGATCATGTTATCACATGGAATTCCCTTAGTGAAGGCTTAGACAATGATGACTTTAAAATCTGTGATTTTGCTCACATAGTAATTTACTGCTCTCTTTAAAGTCATGTCACATTTTATTTGATAATCCAAAGATAATTTGTCCATAAAAATGGTATTTTAACTTCTTTTTTAAAAAACTAACAATTGTTTATGTCTTTGTTTAGTTCAAAATTAGATTTGGAGTCTATATGTGTGTGTATATATATATATATATACACACACATATATTAATATATAGGCTCCAAATCTAATATAGGTGTATTTTTCCTTTTGAACATATATCTAATCATAGAAAAAAAAAAGACTTTTAAAGTTTAGCCATGTCAGCATAGGATCTGTTACACAGAAAAGAACAATTGTTTGTATGTGTTCAAATTAGCACATTTAATTTTATAAAATGATTGTTTCCATTATGTATCCATCATTACAATATTTACTGGGGGAAAACAGGTGATTGCAATTGCAAGTCTTGAAAAATGTGCAAAACAAACAAGCAAATAAGCATTAATGCACAGTGTTCCATTAAGTGAAACTTTTCATAACCAAAATGAGTATGGCTTTTTTAGTCATAAGCTGACTGTGCCATCTGGGACACATGTAGCTTCTACCTAAGGTTGTTCTCAATTGTGTACAGACCTCTCTATAAGTAAAACCTGTGTACCTGGTAATCATACAATTTAATCACTATGGGGATGAAAATATCATCAGGCAAGCAATGGAGTTCAGAGAAATAACTTGCAGAAAATGATAACCCTTGATGCTCTTTAAGATGGACTGTTCCACGCAGTGCTGTGGGAGGTCAGTGGCTTAAAAGGGTCAGAAGACTGGGCCAGTCTGAGTTTCCTTGTCTGCAGAAATCTGTTCTGTTTTGACATCTGTTCCTGGAAACTTTGGGCAGATCAAGTGCTTATAGAGTTGGGTCTATCAGATGACTTTCCACATGAGTGTCTATATGCCGGCAACCAGTTGGCCCCCATCTGATGGAATATGTCTGCCACGGTTTTGTGTTCTTTCTTAAAATTGTTTTTCTCCTAGGGAAAAGATTCTGATGTAATGTTATTTGCACAAACTTCATAGACACTTTTGAATCAGGGTTGTCATCATATCACTAATTTAGTCTGCTTACATTTTATACCCTACCCACTTCCAAAAATTATCTGAGACTTCTAATGCTTGCAAAAATCTTATTTTATGCAAAGAAAAAAATGTAAAAATTCTGCAAACTAAAATATCTTCCATCCAGTTTTTATTGCATCTTACTACAAAAGAGAGCTATAAACATCTAAAGTTAAATCCTTTTTTAGAAAACATGAGGATTTTCCAATGTGGGTGGCAGGTTTGTTCAGCGTGATGTCCAGCCATCAGAAAGCCCAAAGAATTCAAACTGGTTCAAATGAAGTTCAAGCTTTAAAATATAAATAAATAATTAAAGACTGACCCAACATCTGTTTTTTTCCCTCTATTCTTACCTTCCTCCAACTCTTTCTTCTTTTGTTTCACCACTTTTCACAGCCAAATGATGATTTAAGAAAATAATTATTGGAGGCTTGATCTTATCCACTGAAGAAATAACAGCTGATCTTGAAATCTTGAAATCATAATGGATTTCTAGGGGTAGTCTGTTGAGGAGACCTCTTGGCTTCTGAAAAGAGCCAAGGGTAAGTATAGTTTGACACACTGGGAAGACTGGGGCATTTAATTAAATGAAAATATTGAACAATACAAATTAATAGGCAAATCTATTCTCTTCCCACTGGCTCAACAGCGACTACATTCCTATTGCTGCCTCGTGTTGAATGAGGCCCATGTGGCTGTAATAGACCCGTGCATTTGTTTAACATCAACACAAAACAAACAGAAGGGCTGTCGTCTCTTCCAGTTTCAAATAGATAAAGGCAGTGAATCCAGAAACGCAAGCTCCCAAGTGCTTTCTTGTGGGGAGAAATCCTGAAGGAGTTTCTTGCTCCAGGAGCAGCTGTGAAGAAACTTTGAAGTAGGAACAGGACCCCCATCCCCACTCACTCACCCATGTCCATTTATTTTGGACATGCTACAGTAAATCCTCCCTGAGACATGCGCTGCTCACGTTTCGTGGAGACCAAACACAGTTTCCGTTTGGTTGGTGATATTCCTCCTGACCACTGTCCTTCAAAAGAAAGGAGCCACGTGGGGTGCTCTGTGTTTACTGGTGTGTGGCCATGCTTCTTTCCGACCAGAAACCCACTCTATTGGGATAGTAGGGTTCCTCCTGGGTAGATCTGACCACAGGTAGTGGAGTGTGCATGTACATCTCTCTAGGACCTGTGAGGGCCAGCTAGAGAGGCCTCTCTGGAACAGTCCTAGGAAACTGCATTCTGTACACAGCTTCCCAGGCTTGTTGCAGAAATTCTTGGCTTGTCAGGAAGAATATCTCTATCTGCAGCATGTTGAGTCATAGGGTAAGAAATGGATATGGCAGCTAAGCTGGTTGTTCTCTCCCAATCTCCACTCCAGAGCAATTGTGTAGCTGTCAGACTGTTGGGTGAGCTTCCAGCCCGCTATGCTTCCCTGGGCAGCTCAGGTGAGGTACTTGTCTTCCAGGATAAGCCTGCCTCCCTGCCTGTAAGGAAGGCCCATCTACTGGTTCACGTGGGGATGCCTGCAGCTCCTGCTTAAGCCTCTCTTTGTGCCCCAGATCACCTTAAATTCAAGCCTGATTAAAAAATAAGAAACCAAGGGAAATGATATTTGTAATGATAATAAGTGTTAATATGTGAATGGGCTGTCTTACACCTATGGCTTGCAGTACGGATAAGAAGCAAAATGATAACACTAAATAAAACAGCAGGGTAGAGGCAAACCCTGAAGACGCGGTTGTTTTGGAATGAATTTCAGGACCAGGAAATGATTAATGTAAACATTGAATAGAATCAATTCCATTCTCTAGGTGAGTATGCAAAAGTCCAAGGTCTGAAAAGCACACAAGGGGTCAACCTTTAAGGTTCTTACTCTGTCCAGGCAAGCCCTCGTTATGTGGATGGTATGTTAATACTGTACCCACATATCAAGTATAGAAAACAGGGATGGAGAGGGAAAATAAGCCTGAATTAAGCCACCTCAGTCTGATGGTTATGTTAATACTGTACCCTCAAATCAGGGACAGCAAGCTAGGAGTGAGAGGAAAATAGCCTGAATTAAGCCACATCAGTATGGAGACCTTTTTCATTGCTATCTCTGCATTTATGTGTTATGTGTCTAAAAATGCAGTGGGAAATACCATACATTTTTCATGGTGCTTCAGATTGCTGTAGCCAAGACTCTACCTGAAGCTAAATAAGAAAATGCTCTAATTTCCTATTTTTTCACCCCAAATCAGTAGTTATTTCAGAGGCCATTGAGAAAGAGGGCAGGTATATTTGCATTTTGTGTGTGGATCGGTTGCCAAGCACACCATCTTTCTGTTGACATAAGAGCCAGCTTTATCTGACAGCAGAGACATCAAAGACTTCTTGTGGAAAAACAGCCCTAAATTTGGAAGAGGCATTTTATAATCCCCAACCATTTCATTATGGCATTAAGGTGCATTAATTGCTTCATAGTCATGTGGATATAGGATTGTATTCATTGACTTAAGTTGACAACTTCCTTTTTGCTAAAGCTAGTTAGGAAAAAGCACTTCAAATGGGTGTCTAATGATCTCATAAACACTGTGTTTCTTCTGATTGCTAAGTAGCTTCCTTTCCTTTCTTCTTTTAATTCTCAGCTTCCAGTTCCTCTTCATTATGGTTATGAACAGCTGAACTTAGGCTCTGAAGTGTCATTTTCCTAGTCTTCTCAGAAACACACCGACTTTATCAGTGATTCTGGACCGAAGGAAGAATTGTCACTGAGCTGGAGGGAGCCAGATAAGGCTTGGATTCCAAGTAAAATTGAAGCTTTTCCTTTTAAACCAGTGGCAAAAACCTTTCTTAATAAACATGTGGATGGTGCCATGTTCCAAAAGAAACGGTGAAAATACGTGGATGGTGCCATGTCCCAAAAGAAATGGTGAAAATAAAATTATATGTAAAACTTCCAGTTTTACATGTAATGCAGGTCTATTGTAAATCAGAAGGAAACCAAAAAGCTACATCTGCCTGAAGGAAGGCATGTATTTGAAAGCCAATAAATCTGGTATTTTAAATCCCTGAATGCTAAATCGAATTGACTACATCCATGATCCTGTCAGTTGGGTAGAAATCTGCTGTTAAATATCCTTTCGACTACGTTGGGCGAATGTGGTATTTGACTGAAACAGCAGGTGAATCTGTAGCCATGTAATAAATAGCCCAGCCCCACAGGCGGCCATGTCTAAATGACCACCAAATACTAAGAGAAATAGTACCATGAACAACCGAGTCCTGGGGTGTCCTTACAATTCTCTGTTCTGAATCGATTGAGGCAGAGAAGATGCCCTCAATTGGGGATCTGCTTGCCAAATTAAATTAGCAGGACAGTAAGTTGAAAACCATGGCCAGCCACCTTAAGACCTTTATTTTTCATTCTTTTGTGCAGTTACAACTAAAAATTAAAAATGCAATTAGTGAAAAGAATATGACATCTATTTTATTAAAGGTGTTTCCCATGTATTTTTGTAAGAGATTGTTTTTCTAAAAATACACACTTTGTGCCAACTTTCTATGATATTTACACAGAATCTACTGAGGATTAAATGTTTTCTAAGAACTCAGCATTTCCTGTCAGAGTTTTAGACGATCCTTTTGAACAGCTGGGGACAGAAACCCAGCTACTCCTTTCACGAATGACCTCCAGTGTTTGGAACCTAAAGGGCAAACAAGCATTTATTACCCCAAGAAACACAGTCCCGGACAGAATATGAACTTTGCTGTGTTTTACCGTCTCATAACAATTTACTGGAAATGAATTTGGTAGTCAGCCAACCACTAGCTGTTCTAGAAAATGTAAGTATATTTGTAATCCAACCAGCACTTCCTAGGACTTAATACACACACACTAACACTCTCACACACAAACCCACACACACTCACACAGACACAGGCACAGAGGTAAAATACTAATGGATGCTAATAAAAAAGGAGGGGAGATAAGTTTAAATTTAAAATTACGTACTTCATTTTTTTCCCTGTGAATGTTTATTTTACCTTTTAGGTCACTGGTTTCCATAAATTCCCTGTGTCTTAGCAGCATAGAGGATATTTTTAAACACGGCTCTTATGCTGGAGTGTACATTAAATATTTGTTCAGCTGATTAAAACAGTTCTACATTTATTTAATGTTTGAACAGTAAACAGTTTATTGAAAACTGAAATGTCTTTTTATACATACACGTACGCTTACACAGACACACCTCTCAGAAGAGAGGCTTCTGTTATGAGGTTTCTCAACTTATACTTCTGAGTATAAACATCCCTCGGATAAAGACCATTTTCAGATACAGTTATCTTGCAGGGAGGGCTGGGCCTCTGGCAGGGGCTGGTCCCGGTCTAGGGTGGGCAGCCCCGTTGTGTGGGCAGCAGCAGCGGTAACAAGGAGTGGTGAGTGGCTTCAAATGCGAATGAGAGTTTCATGCTGACAGAAACATCTATCTTAGGGGAAAAAAATACACGGTCTCAGATATTAAAGACAGCTGAGATGGGCCTCAGTGGTAGCGTTCTCTGCCCTTTACCCTGGTTTGCTAAAACAGGAGGTATTTTGACCTCAGATAAACTGGGAAAGGTTGAGATTACTTTGAAGAATGACAAACAAACGGAAGATAAGCCTTGTGGCCGAGCTGTTGCCTTGTCATCTGCAGAGCCCGAGTGAACCAGAAAGGAAACAGTCGTGCTGTTTATGTTAGCGTCTGCAATCGCCCATCACAAGGAGATTGTATATATTAGCTATTAATTCTCACCGTATCTCTGCTTCAGAAGGCGTGTGTACATTCTCGGTACGCTCTGCTATCAGGCATGGTGCTGTGGAGCATACTGGTTAAATAAGAGGACTATTCCTTTTGCCATATGTAAACTGCCAACTTGGAGGGTTAGAAGGCAGTGTTTTAAAACTGTATAATGTTACCAACTATATTGAGCATAATTTAATCGTCTCTGGTTACTTATCAAATATTTTAACAGCATATAATACCCCAAACTCTGCATTCCAAGTAATGTCATCGTAATGCTGGTTTGTCAATTCACAATTAAATGAGACTATCCTTTTAGAAGTAGGCAACCAAGGCTATCAAGATAGTCGTTGATGTATTGTGTGATAGCACATTGAAAACATGTCATTATGCTAGAAGTCCATTAACGGAGAAGCAGTTAAAAGTATGAGGCAAAAACAAAGTGGAATATTATATAGTGCTTAAAAGGAATGTGGTAGATAAATGTGCACTGATATAAAGGCATATTTAAGATACATTTTTAATGAAAAAAAAAAGCAAGTCGTAAAAGACCGTGTCTAGTTAAATGCTATCTTTTGCTACAAAGAAGACACATGCATCCACGTGCTTGCATGCTTTACAGACATGGGGGTTTCTGAAAGGATAAACAAGAAACTGTTAACAATGGCTGCATGTGGAAAGTGAACAGGTGGCACTGTGGAACTTTAACTTTTTACTTTATGCTATCAGAATTATTTGATTTTTAATATACAACTTATAAAATATATAAAATAAATCTTTTAAAATTACAAAAATTATTGAACTTATATTTTATAAATTAAAAAGACTAGTTCAAAAATAATGTTAATCAGTAAGAACTTACTTCATATACTAAAGTAAGCACCTCTTTTACAAACAAGGTAAGTTTCAAAGGGGCCATTTGTTCATGAGTCCAAAGTGACACTGTACAGGTGACCAGTCTATCCGTACACATAGGCTGTCAAGGCAAGTAGACGGCCTGTAGTAATTCTAAATACAGATTTTTGTTGCTTTGGTGTTCTCTTGAAATTTTTATACAAAAATGTTTACCGTTTGGTTTCCTTCTTTTCACTGTAATGAATATAAGTAACTTTTTATGGGGCAGCCTCAACTGCTCAGGGATAATAACTTGAAACAATTCCATTTTTCCAAGCACTGCTTAACTATGTTCTGCCCAAATGACCCTGAACATCCCTTAATGACACTTTGGGGAGATGGGTGGTTTTCTAGATCCTTTCATCTAAGTCTAACCTTATAATTCTCTTCTCAGATTTCATCTTATTTCCTCCACTCACTTAGTGCCATCTCTGGCATTAATCATACCCTAATTTGAATATGAACCTGCCTTTTCCTTTTGAAGACCTGATTCCTATGATGACAATACATAGGAAGGACACTAAGGGAGAAAGAACAACCATCGCTTGACTTTTATCTATGGCTGTTATCCTTTCTCTGCAGGTTGTTGTTGCTTCCAGCCAACTCCAGCTGGCTGTTAAAGACCTCAGTGTGCAATCATCCAAATACCTGGGGTGCCTGGGTCATTTTTTGCAAGGCCCATGGGGCCTCCACACATCTCCGTGTCTTCCTCCACCCTCCACCCGCCCACAAGCTCTTGTCGTTGACAGTACATCCCACAGCTGCTGGCTTCTGTTGTCCTTGCCGGGCAGGCACACTTGTTGCCTAAATACCTCTCTCAATGTCTACTAAACCCAGAGGAAACTCCCACCTCTTTGCGAAGCCCAGTAATGGAAAGGTAGTCTGCCCCCCATGTCCCCTTCTCTTCATCCTTCCATCTCTCAATCATGTTTCTCTAGCTCAGTGAAATAAAGGCAGAGCAGCAAGTCTGCTACCTAAGCCATGTCTGAAAGAAGAACGAGGTGCTAGACCTTGCTGTTGTAGGTGCCCCATTCATTGTAAGTGATCTCTTTGAGGATCCTTCACTTGGCTTTAAAGAAGTGGGAAAAAATACTTCTTAACACAGAATCATCGTATTTGCAAGGCTCTTGCCACCACTGATTCTTATAACTTTCCCTCCCTGCCCCCTCCCCTGGCCTTCTGCTTAAATGCGTAGGTAGGAGAAAAGGCGCTGGGGTGAAGGATGGGGTAGGAGCGCCCAGTATATTTAGCTGACTCTTAGAAAGCCCCGATAGGTGGGTGGCCCCAATTATTGTGGCTCTTTAGAAGGTGGAGTTGTTAGCTTTTCTTTGTCTTTAGCTTTGGTCTCCAGCTGATTGAAGAGAACCACTCAACATGCTTTTACATTCATCTCTTACAAGACACTTCTGCAGGATCAAGATGGTGGCTAAGATTTAAATGTCCAAACACAACTGGCATTGCCATGTAATGGTGACAGGAAGAGTTATGCCGTTAATGCATAGCATTGTTTACATCTATGAACATTCGTAAATTGAAACTTTTGAAAGAGAGGAATGTCTACACCTCTTTATTCAATAGACTGTTATGCCAGCCTCTGCCCATGTTGCAGGGGTTGATGATGGGTGGGGAGGGATAAAAGGGAACTGTTTTGTTCTTGGGAGGCTTGATATCAAATCACCCGTGTGTACTATTCTACAAAGCAAAGCAATAAGTACTGAGAGAATGCAGAATAAAGGGGGAATCTGAAACCATGGGCATAGATAGGTAGGACCTTAACAGAGAAGTGAGTTTGGTTGGTATTTGGAAAGGCTACTACAGAAAGAGAAGAAGCCACTTGTTTTTAAATGTGTTTGGTAAAACCTAAACCTTTCCGGGGGAATCCAGGTATCACTGTAAAATGGCAAGGAGGGCAAGAGGGACCTCAGGAGACAGAGATGAGAGCCCCCCATTCCTGTTAAAACAGAACAGCTCAGCTTTTACTATTTTACATCATCAATTGCTATTTACAATTCCATTTTATGAAAGGATTTGCAGGTTTAAACAATGTGAAAACTACTGGGTTATGGAATAGATAGGCACTAGGTGCACAGCAAAGGACATGTGTGCGGATGCTTCAGTTGGATGCTGAGCAGAGCTACCACTGTCAGGAACAAGGAAATGACAGGGAGAGCTGGGAGTGGGGCGGGGGATGTGAATTGAGAAAACACTTCAGTGATTGACTTGAAGGGTTTTGATTTGAAAACTATCACCCCTGAAGGGTTTGGAACAAAGAATGAGAACAATAATGTTTAAGGAAGATTAGGCTAGCTGTGCTTGACATGCCTGTCTGAATGTGTGTGTGTGTGTGTATGTGTGTGTGTGAGAACATGGGTCCAGGTGATGACTCAGTCTATAATCTTCCCATCACTGTAGATGTTGATGGTAAAAATCAGAAAACTAAACCATAGTTCTCACTTCCACTCTGTTCACCTTTCTCTTGAGTATAGTTTCTTACCAAGGTGAATCCCTAAAGCTACCTTGCTCTTGGGTAATGTCTTGATGTTTCAGCTTCCAGAACTCCTCAAGTGCTTCTGAGACAAGGACTCATTTCTCCTCTGGAGTGGCCAACTGCCCCACTCCACCCTCCCTGTTCCTGAGAAAGGGGGCTACGTCATAAAAACAGGAAATCTTTCCAGGCTATAACCAAAACGAGCTGCTTAAAGTAATCTCAGTGCTGCCAAATGTTCAGCAAAGCCTCGACAGTGTTTAGGAGGAACCTTGCCGAATCCCTCAAGTAATGATGTTGAAAACCACAGGATGCTGTGAGCTTCGCCACGGGGAGCCTTCTGACAGTTTTTTGGCAGATGGCAGTGTATACACTTCTTTTATGCACAATGCTTCTCTAAATTAAAGATGATTTTTCAAAAACAAGTCTCTTAAAGAGGGTAAGACAGAGAAGAAAAAAACTCACACACACTCAGCTGTAGATGGCCTCATATTTACATATGCCATGAGGAAATTAAAAGTCATAATACTACACTATGTTTTTATAAGTCTTATGAATGTTAAATACTGAGAAAAATTAAGTTTTCACATTCCACTGAGGTGAGAATTCTCTGAATCCTAGAGAATTAGCAATGTAGAATTTTAACACCATCTTACATTATAAGAATGATGAAATGACCATCATCTTATTTGATCTGGGAGTAAAATAGTTCAAGCATACATTTATTTTTTTTTGTTGTTAAATTACATGTACTTTTAGTTCACACTCAGAATTTTAAATAATGAGAATTCTTTGCCTATGAATTTAGCTTCAGCAATTAATCCAAGGGCTCAAAATAGAGCCTAGTGTCTGCGTATTCAAGAGCTGACTGACAACTAGTTCTTATAATGGCTAATTCTGTCAACAACCAGATGTTTCACACAAAATGTTGACATTTTTAAAATGGTTGTTCCACTAAGTCAACCAGATTGACTGGCAGTTGAGTTTTCACAGATCCAGTACAGATTTTTCTACTGAGATTCTGCCCTGTTTTTACTTTTATTTTTTGAGAGCTCATAGATCAACAAAGACACACATGCCATTGTCCTCTGGAATGTCCTTAGTCCCAACACTTATCCACCGTGGTTCTTGGGTCTCCTCATTTGCGTGTGAAACATGATATTTATTTCCCATTGACCTCATCAGGGTCATCTGAACAGATCATGCATTTCAAGAGCCAAGCACAGTTGTTAGCTCCAAATCTCCACCGATCATCTATTTAACCAATGCATTTAGTACAAGGTGCTGTCCTAGGATGTCTGGGAAAGGCAAAGGTGTTGAAGACCTGACTCCCAGTCTAAATGAATTTAGAGTTTAGTGCGAAGCCTTGGGTGGATATAGAGCTCTGCATAGAATTTAGGAAGAAAATGGAAAGTGCTCTGACATAATACCAATAATCAGCATTTGTTGCATACTCTCTATAGACCAGACACTTGCCTAAGTGCTTTCCATGTATTATCTCATGTGATCATATCAACAAGACCATGAGATTGTTATTATTTTCCTCAGTTTGCAGAGGTGGATCCCAAGACTTAGAAAGATTAAAGAATTTTCCAGGTGTCATACAGCTATAATAGTTAAAGGTCAAGCTAATACTTAAGCCCAAATCTTTAAATCTTAATGGTCTCTGCTCATAATCACCACACTTTACCCTTTCCTATGTCCCTTTATAGGTTTATTTGTTGTGGATATTCAGGGGAGGCAGTAAATACTTTAGACTTGGGAGAAGGTAGGAGATTAAGAAATGGCATTCAACTTGGGTCCACAGGATTGGTGCAAGAGGAGAGGGAGAAAAGAGAAATCTAAAAAGAAGAAAGAATGGGAGCAAAAACATGGAGCCAGAAATTGCAAGGTCTTGCATGGAAAGCTGGAGAAGGGTATCTTTGAAGAAATGCCTCCATGTCTTCTCATTCATCTAACTGTTGCACCTTGAACCGTTGGCCAATCACACGAAACCTCTCAGGCGCTTGTGTGTGTGTGTGTGTGTGTGTGTGTGTGTGTGTGTATGTGTATGTGTGTTTTCCATCTTGGATAGTTAACAAATTTGCCTGGAGAAGAGCTATAGTAGGAAGGGTTGGCTGTTGCTGGCATGTGGTCTCAGAATATTGCATGATCAATGCATATGTAATGTGGCCATAATTTCCCAGAAAAGCCCACTGGAAAAAAAAAAAAGAAAAGAAATGAAAAACCCTACAACAAAGTTTGAACATTAGCTTCCCTTTGGAATCACTTGCACATAAAATGTTTGCTTGATTTTGTTCTACTGTGGCATAATGTCTTTCACATTAGCATGGCTCAGTACCTTGTTTTCCTTGGCATCACTTGCTATTAGAATTGGGGCATGCTATTTTATACCTGAATGTGAATGTAAAAATGGCTAAGAGAATGCACAATTGGCAGCTTTTCCATCCAATATATCTTCAAAATGCAGAGTAAACTTGTCCTGGCAAAAAAAAAAAATCCAGTTAGACTTTAAAGTAGAGCTCACCGACTACAGCTTATTGGCTCTGACCCTTTGACTTTTCTTGCTTCATATATTTTTGAAATTTTCTCCACTTGTCACATGGATCAGAATCAAAGATGGCAAACAATAAGGAACTAAACGATGAGAACAACACAGGTCCAAAGAACATGGTCTTCCATCCTGGAAATATCCCAGATCATAGGTTAGACTCTTTCAAGAAATTGCAATTTTAAAATGCACTTAGAATTATTGAAAAAATTTATTTTGATAGATTTAGGGGGTACAAGTGTTTCTTGTTACATAGGTGAATTGTATAGTAGTGAAGTTAGGGCTTTTAGTGTACCTGTCACCAGAATGGTGTACATTGTACCCAACAGGTAATGATCGGGTACACCTGATCATTGATCCCCCCCATTCTTAGTTTCCAATGTCTATTACACCACTGTGCATGATCATATATACTTATCGTTTAGCTCCCATGTATAAGTGAGAACATGCAGTATTTGATTTTCTGTTCCTGAGATATTTCACTTAGGATAACGGTCCCCAGTTCCATCCAAGTTGCTGCAAAAGAAATTCCATAGTAGATACATACCACAGTTTCTTTATTCACTCATCAGTTGGTGGGCATTTAGGTTGATTCCATATCTTTGCATTTGTAAATTGTGCTGTAATAAAGATTCGGGTGTAGGTGTCTTTTTGGTATAATGATTTCTTCTCCTTGGGTAGATGTTCTTATGGGTGGGCAATCAGGGTTCCTTTAGCCTAGTCTTCCTCTGAATGCCTCAACCAGCCAGCATGTCCGAAATCACGAGGCTGGGCGCTTTCTCCCTGTGACAAAGAACTCCACAAACGTAGTTGCTCTCTGCTTTCACTCTTGGAATATTCATTTTGAAATCATTTTGAACCTTAGAGTGGCATGCTATGCCTTCTGCTTACTTTAACCTAATAAGTGGAAAAGTTATTTTCCCCCATATGTTAAAAAAACAAGGCATAACAAAAGATGTTAGTGCAAAAGCAGAGTGTGTGGATAAGACCTTCCACTGTCTTCATATGCAAGGTGAGGCTGCTTGAATGCTGGGAGGATCTCTCCGTGAAAGGTGAAACTGAAGCAGCAGCTGATTCGAAAGCAGCAACATGTCGTGTACTGAACCTCTAGGATACCCAGAGTAATTGGAATTGGGAGGTTATTCTGAAAGTCGGGGTTATCAAAAAGAAAATGAATTGGCAAATTCACAAACGTCTTCTTGTTAGTGAATCCTAACTGAAATTATATTCATTGTCTTGGGGCACATTCAGAGAGACATCATTAGAAGGGAAGAGCATCTCATGAAACTAAAGAATGGTCCAGGTGCCGTGGAGAAGACCTTGCTTCCCCATTCAGCATAACTTGACTCATGGCATTATGTGAGAAAGCCTCTGTATGTCTTGGGGTAACTGGTTTTCTCATTCCTCCTTAATCATTTTAATACAGAGGATGAGTTACAAGAAAGGAAGATTGGCTAGCATGTGAGGTTTCTGTGAGGGAGTGACTGGCCAGATAATGGAGTCAGAGGGGAGTTAGCTGGAGGGAGGTGTCTTGCTGCACACGAAGTTTAAGGATGTGTGTTTGACTGAGAAGGGTTGGGAAACACTGACAAATCACCCCACTAAAATACCACCTCCTGCAGAGTTGAGTCATAGGGGTGAGAAGTTGGGTTCCAGCATCCGAGTCTCCTAGTGAGAGGAATTTGTGATGATGCAGCCTCCCCTTCTAAGACTTGTGCTTGGGGGAAGCTGAGGAAGACTCGGGTTTTAGATCATGTTTGGGATATCTCTGGCTGAGCTTTCTCTGCAAAAAAAGGGGACTCGGGGAACTACCCCTTATGCACAAAGGAAAGACAGGATGTGGAAATGGGATTCTAGCAGCATTGCCTCTGCAAGGCCTGCTATAGCATGAAAGGTGATGCAGGTATGGAGTCTTGGAGTTTCCAGGAGTCTGAGCAAAAGCTATAGGATTGTTTGTTGTTTTTCGGGGGTTTTGTTTGTTTGTTTGTTTTGTTTTTGTTTTTCCGGTTGTCCCTCCCTCCCAAACTTAATCCTGAATTCCAAGATTTTTCACCATGCGTGTCATGTAATTTAAGAGATTGTGGTTGATTATATGGTTCTGCCCCTTTACATCTCCATCAGAAAGAGTTGGGTTTCCCACAGAAGTACAGAACACTTTATATGTTACAGGTTTCACTTTCTCCTTTATATTTCACAGATGGAAACTTTAAAAAGTTGCCTTTCCTTTTTAGAAATTAAATCCTGTTCAGTGGCTGATTAATAAATTCTTCAGAGTCAAAAATGAGGGACAAGAGTCATCACTGAAATATGAAAGAGCAATGAACGTGGGAATGAAAATAGGAAGATGCTAAAATAAACATCAACAAAGTTGTCCTCTAAAATTAAACCTAGCACACAACTGAAAGTGGGCAAAAAGTCAGCTGTTTGGGAATATACCTGACTTCTCCTCCTCAAAAGGCCTGATTTTTTTAATGTGCACAAAATTAAAAGTCTCAGGCTGGACCGATTCCAGCCAAGTTTGAGAGCCCTGTGAGATTTCCATAGTTCCCCATGTAGTTTGAATCTCAGAAAATAGGCACTTATAATGAAAACATGCACAGACTCTTAACCACAGCACTGCTAGCAGGCATTGCTATAATAACAAGACAATTTAGCTATAATGGGTGAATAAGAAGAAAATTAAGTAGTTTTCTAAGATATGAAAAAAAAAAGAAAAAAATTAAGCCAGAACATATTTGGCCTCATGTTCAACTTCAAATGCAGTCAGTTCATTAGTGTAATTTAACCTTTTCATAAGCCTCTCAATGATAAATTCCATTAATACATTGGAAATGCCTGCTGTTAAGAACAGCCCGTGACTGTGAGAGGGACTGGAAAAGGTGGGTTGGACTGTTGATCCCCTCGTGCCTCCTCCAGCTCAGCAAAAATGAGTGGATGGTGGGTTTTTACCTTTCCTGTCTGTAGTAAATGTCCTCATTCCACTGCACTCAGCCTGCGCCTTCGGGCAAGCCAGGGTTTGCAGCCATTTACTGCAATAATAGCAAGACAATTTAGCAGTAATGGATAAGTAGGGGACAAATTAAGCCGTTTGCTGAGATACAGAAATGAAGCCAGAAAATATTTGGCCTCGTGTTAGGCTTCAAATTCATAGTCAATTCATTAGTGTAATTTAGACCTTGCACAAGCCTTTGAGTGATAAATTCTACTAATACATTTGAAATGCCAGCTGCAAGAATAACTCATTGAGTGTTGAGTAAAATTAAAAGATGGGCAAGAATAAATCCTTCATTTTCATCTCATATGGGAAGATTTATGAAGGCCTTTGAGAAGAAGCATCTGTCTGCTAGTTGTAAATTGAGAGTATTAAGGGAAAACATTGGAATATTTTGGTTAAATTAGCAAGAGGAATGTATTAACTCAAATGCTTATGAGATCCTTCCCTTTGGGGTTGAAGAATACTCTTGATGAAGAACATGTGACCTTTTTGAATACATGTCTTGTCTGGGAACAAAGGCCACAGTACAAACAGTATTAAATGGCTGGTGTTTGGGGCAGTGGTTTCAAAGAAACACAATCATGTGGGATGTTGTGACTTTTTTCCACATGGGTATGGTTTTCTCTACTCTCATGAGTGTTCTCTTTCTAGCCCAGAGAGGTTGCAAAGACCCGGAACAGGGATGGAGAATATAACTGGCTCATATTGGAGTTCCTCAGCAAAAAATATTCAGTTCATTTCACCAGTTAGTTTCTTTTGCTGGTGTCTTCAAATTGGGTATCTTCATAACAAAATTAATTATTTATTCAAAAAAATGGAGGGAAAGAAGTACATTTTCTTAAACAACCATTACATGCAAGATGTTCAATATAGTTTAGCTCAATTTCTCTCCAAAAAGTTTGTGAAACATGTTGTATTCCCAATTTATAGATGAGAAAATTGTGGTTTCAAAAAAAATAATCTCCCCAGGACAATGGCAAATCAGTAGTAAAACTGGAATGTAAATATAAGTATGCCTGAGTCTAAGGAATGAGACTCCAGCAGAGGTTTGTTGACAAGGGTGAGTTGGGAGATCCAAGACTGACTCATAACCACAGGCTTCTGGCTGCATGCTGTGTCTGGAGTGACCAACCCCACTCTGCTCCTCTGGCCCTTTTCTCCTTGTCAATGTGCTAGTTTGGGCCACAGCTGTTTTCTTAAACACTTCCTGCTCTGAATCGTCATCCCTAGCTAGAGAATCTGGGAGTGACCCTTTTCTGTCCTCAACTTTGCTTTAGGTTTGTAGGAAACATGTAGACATGCTGCCCAGTTCAGCCCTTAGGCCCAGACAGCTCCTTTCGTGGGAGGACCACACTATAGAAGGTATTATTCTGGCTCACCTCTGTCCATGTCCGTGCCCACTGGGGTTGCCAGATTTAGTGAGTAAAAATATAAACATTCCGTTAAGTTCTAATTTCAGATAAACAATGAGCTTTTTTTAATCTAAGTTTGTCTCATATAGTATTTGGACGTCAACTAAAATATTATCCATTGTTTATCTAAATTTTAAATTTAATGGGGCACCCTGCATCTTTTCTGATAACTCTGAGCCCCATGAGTCAGGAGTTTGATAAATCATAAAGGAATAAAGTATCAACATTATCCAAAGAAAGTTTTGGCCTTTGGCCTGGTCATCTGGGAAGTGAACTCCAGGAAGAGGGTCCTTTTTTTTTCTTTTTAACCCGGGGCCTTGGGTCCCACTGGACAGTCTAACAACGTGATTTATGAAGTGGGCTTTGGGCCACATGTTATCTGCTCTACCTCCAGAGGGGATGAAAACTAAGGATAAGAACTTGGCCTCTGGAGGGACTCAAGACGAAAGCTCAGTCGTGTGGGCAGTCAACCAGAGATATGACTGAGCCCTCAATAGAACTCTGGACACGAAAGCTTGGGAAAGGTTTCCTGGTTGGCAGTGCTCTGTGCATATTATGACACGTTGTTACTAAAAGGAGTTAATTATGTTGTTCATGACTCCACAGGGAGAAGATAACTGGAAATTTCCCACCTGGAACCCTCTTAGACCCTGCCCCATGTGTCTCTTCCCTCGGCTACTTTTAATATGTATTCTTTCAAATAATAAACCATAACTATGAGTGTAACAGCTTTCAGTGAGTTCTGTGAGTTTTTCTAGTGCATTATCAAAACTGAGGGAGGTCTTGGGAACCCTTGAACTTGCAGTTAGTGTCGGAAGTAAAAGTAGTTGATGTCATAGGTAAATGCAGTCAGCAGGGCATGGTGACTCATGCCTGCAATCCCAGCATTTTCAGAGACAGAGATGGGAGGATTGCTTGAAGCCAGGCATTAGAGACCAGCCTGGGCAACATAGTGAGACAGTGTCTCTATAAAAAATAAAAAAATTAGCAAGGCATGGTGGTATGTGCCTGTAGTCTCAGCTACTTGGGAGGCTGAAGCAGGAGGATCACTTGAGCTCCAAATTTGGAGGCTGCAGTGATCTAAGATCACATCACCTGCACTCTGGCCCGGTGACAGAATGGGACCCTGTCTCAAAATAAAAAAATAAAAAGAAGTAAAAGCAGCATTCTGGACTGTGCTTTCTCTAACTTCTCAGGGTCAGGCAGCACCCTTTCTTGAGTCTAGAATCTAGACCATTCTCCAAGCATTGACACTCCAGAACTCCCTGGCCAAGAGTGCAGAACATGCTTCCAGAGCCTGTGTGAGCATCTTTCCCAGATCTATTCGAGGGAGAGCCCTGCCACTGGTGTGCCACACCTAGCCCGCAGCAGCGGCTAAATCGTGACTGTCACGGTCATTGGATGCAGTTTGTATGCGCAGGCCTGTGTGCCCACATGCATGCATGTGAAAACACTTCTTTTACAGGACTGATCTGGGGTGAGAAAACAGGAGGACTATGAGGGCTCCCATGTGTGCTTTTTGCCCTAGGCCTGGTAAAAGTTAGAGGGTGAGGTAGGCCTCTTCCTGCCCTTCCTTGCCCTATCATTAAATGTAGGTCTTGTCCTCACTTTCAGTTTTTCTTCTCCAGGTTGGCATGACGGTAGTTAGATACTCTCTCCTACTTTGTGGTTCAGGTAGGGCCATCCATCCCAAAATATACTCTTATCAAGCAGAAAAAAAAACCCCAGTCTCGTCTCCAGCCCTCCAGATGTCAAACTAACCTCTACGGGATGCTCTGGGTTTTAAGAAGCTATCTATCATAAAATCCACCTCTGAATCAGCAGCACCTTTTGGCGGTGGGGGAAACATTTTCTTAGCAAAGTTAATGCGCTTGTTAATTGTAAGATACATTTTGTTTTGAGAAACTTTAAGGTAAAAAAATTTTAACACCGAGGAAATACAGTATCTCTATTATTATCCCTCTATATGTCACTTGAGAGTTTAAAAATCCTTCCACGTCTTTCATCTCATTTGGTCCCCAGCCGACGCCCTGTGGGGGCAGCTGGAGCATCCCGGCACATCCACCGCCTTTTCCCTGTGGGACCAGAGATCTCCCCGACACCCCAGCTGCCAAGTCCTGCCTGTGACCGCAGAAACCCCACCACCAGCACGGCTGGGACTCGCGCTTCTTCCTGCCTCAGCGCCCGTGCTCGGGGTTGGGTTTGGGGCAGGGAGAGAGAGGAAGGAAGGGCTGGCGGCCGCGCAGGGAAGAGCTGCCATGCCTTCTTTCACACGCTTCCTGGGGGAAGAGCAGCAGGCTTGGAAGGCGGAGCCCGGAGCCCCCACCAGGCCTGAAGGTGGGAGGAGTGGTTTGGACCCGGGAGAAGGGCTGCCACGTGACCTTGGACAGGCCGCTCCACTTTCTGAACCTCGGATCCCTCCCACGCAGAGCGGGACTCACGATTCCTACGTTGTGGGGCTGCGGACTGTTAAATGAGACGACATGCAGAAAGGCCTTCGCCTGGAACCGGCGCACTAGCCCATTAATTTTACCTGTTATATGGAGTTTGAGCCTACTGAGTTCCTGGCATAGCAGTCACCCAATCAGCCCATGGAGGCGCTGATTATGATTATTGCCCACTCTTCCTCTGAGGTAGCTCCGAGGCACAGTCCTTCTCAGTGTCACCTAGAGGACAGAGAAAGTGCAAAGAGGAACGAGTCAGAGGCAATGCAGATACAGAGCATTTCCGCAGAAAGAGAACCTTGCAAAGAGGTTTCTATGCAAGGAAAAGAGAGAGTCCTGGACCTTCCTGACTGTGCCTGGCGCAGGTCGCACCGAGGCCTAGGGAATGTCCAAGGCCGGGCTCCATCTATAAACCGTGGTTAGAAAGGACAAGAGACTGCTGTGTCTCCCTGCGTCCCTTTGTAGAAAACCAAGGAAGGGCCATGTGTCATCTTCAAAAAGCCGAGGAGAGGGAGAAGCAGGCAGTGAAAAAGTTAAGGGGCGGCCAGGAAGCTGCTGACACCTGGGTCCCCGATTCCATGCGGGTCTCATGGGATTGACCAAGGTTAGAGGCCCCTGGCGTCCTCAGTGGCTGGTGTCGTTAGACAGAGAAGACTCAGAGGGGGACCATGGGGGCACAGGAAGGATAGGGGGTCTAGGGGGGCGGGAGCGTTTCACTGCCCCAGAAGGGAAGTGACATGGACATCTCAAATAGGGTCTGTGAATTATTTCCCTAAAGTCACCAGTGATAAGTCACACTGGCTGGATTCTATGCACTTTCCATGAAGGAAGCCTGGGGATGTCACCCCCATTTGTAATGCTGCTTCTTTGAAAAAAAATGTTTTCTGATTCCCCCATTTTCTCATTTCTCTGCTGACTAAGAACGGAATTTCTAAATTGCAAACCGTACCCAAAAAGGTGATCGTTAATGCTGCTGACTTGAGTAGAGAAAGATGACTGGTGTCTGCTCCATTTCATTTCAGGCACAAAACCAACTGAGGCCTTGGAACCGGATCAGAGGGGGCTCCACGTGTATGCTGTGCAGAGCAGGCAGCACCCCTGGAACGTGGGAACACTCCCGCTTTGGGTTGACAGACCCCGTAGCACATCTGCTCCAACATTGCACCCTAGCATCTCCCTTATTGGTGTCCCTCCCCCCGTGTGCTCTGCAAGCCCCCCTCCTTCCTGCACCTACCCACCCCTCTTTCCAGGAAATATCCATTCCTCTTTCCAGGGAGAAAGCTGCCTCCTCTCTAAGGTCGTACGGATTTTTCTCAACTCTGAACTCCTGCGGCAAATTGGAGTCCACACTGTAGGGTCCAATTTTTAAATTTCGTTTTTCTACTAAATGTGTATTAATGTTTTGTGAATTTGAACATTATTTTTGAAGGATATTGTCAGATTTTTAAGGGCAAGGGCTGTCTTATGCTTCTGTACCTGTCAGAGCACTTTTCAATGCTTAGACTCAAGAGTGTTCTTGCAGAGGTATGGTTTGCTCACCTGTTTACGGATCGCATTGACTGCCACCTGATTAATCTTTAACCACAATCACCACCATCATCATTGCACACAACCCTGCTGTCACCACCTGGGATCACCACTGCCAGTAGAAATTTTGTGAAGCAGTTCAGAGTTCACTGTGTTCACATGCAATATTTTATTTTATGCTCACAAACACTCTGTAAGGGAGTGATGATTTATACCAGGTGATACAATGGAGGATAAAAAGGATTAGGTGATTTTCCTATGTGTGGCAGAGCTACAAGTCAAAATCTTTTTCAGTGCTCCCTGAATACACATCTCCATGCATTTGTAAGCATGAAACAATGAGATTGTTTTCAAACCAACACTTAAAAGTATTGTTCTGATTGTGTAATAAACCTCCTCAAAAGTGAATGATAAGAAAACACAGCCACTTTCTTTGCTCCCAATTCTGTTGGTCAGGAGTTTGGCAGGGCAAAGTGGGGCTGGCTTGTGTCTGTGCCATGAGTCACCTGGGTGCATCATATACCTAGGGTCATATGGCCGAAGCCTTGTTTTTTGTTTTTTTTCCCACATGGCGTCTGCTGGGACTGGAATATCTAAGATAATTCTTTTACTAACATGTGCCTGGCTTGTAGGTGAGGCTGGCTAGAACTGCTGGGAGTGGTCACTATCAATCTACCCCATGTGGTCTTTCCATGTGGCCATCTTGGGCTTTCTCAAAGCACAGAGGTTTTAGAGTAGCCCAACCTCTTATATGGTGGCTGACTTCCCCAAAGCAGGTGGTCCAAGCCACCATGGTGGGGCTGCATGACTTCCTATAATGTAGCCTTAGAAGTCATATAGTCATCTTCCATCATATTCTGTTGGTTCTATGGCAGGTCCTCAAATAACATTGCTTGGTTCAACATGGTTTCCTTATAATGTTGATGAGAAAAAAAAATTGATTCCCATTGGGGGGCCACTGTCTGTATGGAGTTTGCATGTTCTCTTCCTGGGTCTGCGTGGGTTTTCTCCAGGTACTCTGGTTTCCTCCCACATCCCAGTGATGTGCCCTTTATATTCACAGCTGTATCTACATGGTCCCAGTCTGAGTGAGTGTGGGCGTGTGCATCACGCCCTGCGATGGGGTGGTGTCCTGGCCAGTGTTGGTTTCTGCCTTATACCCTGAGCTGCCAGGATAAACTCTGGCCATCTGCCACCCTGAATGGGAATAATTAGGTAAATAATGATCTTATTTGTTTTTATTAATATTTCTTTATGTATAGTCACATTTTTTTCAATGTTTAATATTAGAAGTGTTTTGGGTCTTCATTTAGAAATCTGGTGGTGTTTTTGTGACCAGAAATATGCTATAGGAACTCAACTCTTGTTTATATCAGTTAGCCTTTGGTAAATTGGTTTTGGTATATGTTGTTGTTTCACATAACGTCACCATTCCCAAGAGCCTGTTAATGAAGTTAAGTGAGGACTTCCTGTACATGCCACAGCAGACTAGTGTGGGATTGGACTATGCAAAGGTATGAATGGGGGTGGTGTGATTCATCAGGGAGACGTCTTCGGAGATCAGATACCACAGTTATTTTAATTATATATATATATATTTATCACAAGTCATATATGTGTAGCAGTTTCTGTGACTTTGCTCCAAATGTTCCTGGAAAGAATGAAGAATGTTAAAAAAATACTTCTTTCCTTGTGCAACCGTTTAAGTTAGAAAATCTATAGTCTATACTTGTATTTATCTTTTTGTCAATGAGTTAGATAGGCTTAAATTAGTAAGGCAAAAAACTATGTTTCAATTGGTCTTGAAGATCACAGAAATTACAGAATAGACAAACTCATGTAACAAAAGATAGTACTAGCTTCCTTGTGGCTCAATTTTCTTTTGTTCTTTTAAGTATTTTTTGTTAATTAACAAAAGCAATACAGAATTGATAAAACAATTTGAGTTTCTTTCTTTGAAAGTTTGTATTTGACTTTTAAAAGTGTACTGTGGTATCTACTGCAGTCTTTTTTTTTTTTTTCACAAATTAAAGTGTGTTTTTGAAGAGGTGATTTGGAGTCCTAGTAAAAATAATGACCTCCAGTTTGCTACAAGAAATATTTCTTGAGCAGCTACTAGATGTCAAGCACAGTGCCAGGCATTAGATGTATCAGAGAGCAAGTAAGACATGGTATCAACCTTCTCAGAGCTTTTTAACTAGTGAAGAGAACAAAATAGGCAATTAGAGTATAATGTCACAAATATTATGACTGAACAAGGGCAGGGAGATAGATGTCAGAGCACAAAGGAGGGAACTGTTGCCCAGGCTCAGTTGGTGTTAGAAAACGTAAAATTCACATCATGGGGAGAATATTTTTTTTTTAAGATTTTACTTTTTAGACATTGTGATAAAATATATAACGTAAAATTTATCATTTTAACCATGTTTTAAGTGTACAATTCACTGGTACTAAGTACATTCGCAATGTTGTAAAACCATCACCACTATCCATTTCCAGAACTTTTTCATCATCCCAAGCAGAAACTCTGTTCCCACTGTATAATAACTTCCATTCTTCCTTCCTCCCAACCCCTGGTAGTTGCTAATCTACTTTCTGTCTTTATAAATTTGCCTATTCCGGGCACCTTATAGAAGTAGAATCATACAATATTTGCCATTTTATGTATGGCTTATTTACTTAACATAATGTTTTCAAGGTGCATCTCTGTTATAGCATGTATCAGAATTTCATACCCTTTTATGACTGAACAATTTTCCATTGTGTATGTTAGTATACTCGCACTTAGGTACACTATGGTCTATATTTCCCAAAATTCATGTTGAAAACATAATCCCTAAT
Organism: Propithecus coquereli; assembly: GCF_000956105.1. Lineage (NCBI taxonomy): Eukaryota > Metazoa > Chordata > Mammalia > Primates > Indriidae > Propithecus > Propithecus coquereli. The sequence goes on along the minus strand of NW_012139080.1, from coordinate 3,164,891 downwards.
GCAACAGCATTGAGTGCTGTGGCTTTTTTGGAGGTGTTTAGGTCATGAAGGCTCCACCCTCACGAATGGTTTATACTATTATAAAAGAGCTTGTAAGAGTGGGTTCACTGCCTTATATCCTTCTGCCATCTAAGGACACAATGTTCCTCCTCTCCTGAGGGTAGAGCATGAGGCACCATCTTGGACTGCCCAGCCTCCAGAACTATAAGAGAATAAATTTCTGTTCTATATAAATTACCAAGTCTCAGGCATTTTGTTATAGTAGCATAAAACAAATTAAGACTGTGTGTGTGTGTGTGTGTGTGTGTGTGTGTGTGTATGTGTGTGTTTGTGTCACATTTTGTTTATGCATTTATCTGTTAATGGGCATGGACTTTGAGTTGTCTCCAAATTTTGGCAATTGTGGATAATGCTGCTATAAACATTGGTGTACAAGTGTCTGTTTGGGTCTCTGCTTACAATTCTTTTGGGTATATATCTAGGAAAGGAATTGTTGGACCATATGGCAATTGTATGCTTAAATTCTGAGAAATCATCATACTATTTTTCACAATGGATATATCATTTGACATTCCAACCAGCAATGAAGATAGGTTACAATTTCTTCCAATCCTTGCCAACATTTGCTATTTTTTGTTTTTTGATTATAGTTATCATAGTAGATATGAAGTGATGTCTCATTGTCATTTTGATTTGCATTTTTCTAATGGCTAGTGATGTTGAGTATATTTTTGTTTGTTTATAAACTATTCGTATATCTTCTGTGGAGAAATGTCTATTCAAGTCCTTTGTATATTTTTGAATTGGGCTATTGATTTTTGTAATAGTTTTTTATATCTCCTGGATATTCTTTGTCAGATATGTGATTTGCAAATACTTTCTCCCATTGTGTGGTTGCCTTTTTACTCTGTTGATGGTGTCTTTTGATGCACAATTTTTTTTAATTTTCATGAAGTCCAATTTTTTTTCTTTGGTTGCCTGTACATTTGGTGCCATATCCAAGAAATCACTGCAAAGTCCAGTGTTATGAATATTTGACCTATGTTTTCTTCTAAGAGTTTTATAGTTTTACATCTTAAATTCAAATATTTTATCCATTTCAAGTTAGTTTTTTAATATGGTGTTAGGTAAGGGTCCAACTTCATTAATTTGCATGTGGATATCTAGTTGTTCCAGAGTCATTTGTTGAAAAGACTGTTCTTTCCCAGTTGAATGGTCTTGGCATCCTTGTCAAAAATTATTTCACCACATGTGCGAAGATTTATTTCTGGGATCTCTGTACCAATTTCATTGGTATATATGTCTGTCTTTATGCCAGTGCCATGCTGTTTTGATTACTATAGTTTTGTAGTAACTTTTGAAATCAGAAACTGTGTGTCCTTTAGCTTTATTTTTTTCTTTTTCTAGATTGTTTAGCTATTCAGAGTCCCTTGAGATTCCATATGAATTTTAGGACGAGCTTTTCTATTTCTGTGAAAAATGTCATAGGAATTTTTTATAGGGATTATATGGAATCTGTATATCACTTCGGGTAGTATTTGCATTATAAAAATATTGTCTTCCAATCCTTAAACACAGGATGTATTTCCATTTATTTATGTCTTTTTTAATTTCTTTCAGTAACATTTTATAGTTTTCACTGTACAAGTCTTTACCTTTTTGGTTATGTTAATTTCTAAAGTATTTTATTCTTTACGATATTGTTGTAAATGAATTTCTTTCATAATTTCCTTTTCAGTTTGTTCACTGTTAATGTATTTTCTATTTGTCCGTTATCAATGTTTACTTAATGTATTTAGAAGGCTCTGTTGTTTGGTGTATATATGTTTATAGTTGCTAGATTTTTTAAATGAATTGGCCCTTTTCTCAATATATAGTGTCTTTCATTATACCTTATAAAATTTTTTGACTAAAAATCTATTTTGTCTGATATTAGCTGTTTTTGTTACTATTTTCAGGGAATGTCTTCTTCCATCCTTACACTTTATTTAACCTATTTGTGTCTTTAGATCTAAATCAAACATAATATATTTGGATCATGCTTTTTTGGCCCCTTCTGGAAATTTCTGTCTTTTCATGGGAGAAGTTAATCCATTTACATTTAAAATAATTTTTGACAGGCAAGGACTTACATTGCCATTTTTAAATTTGTTTTCTGTACATCTACAGTTGTTTTGATTCTCATTTCTTCCACTACTGGCTTCCTTTGTATTTCATTCATTTTTTGTAGTGACACATTTTGATTCCATTCTCATTTCCATTTGTGGATATTATATAAATATTTTATTTATAGTTACCATTGTGATAAATATAACACCCTAAGGTTATAACAATCTAATTTGAATTCATACCATCTTAACTTCCATTACTTACAAAACTACTCCTATACAATCCCAATCCTCTTTTATGATACTATTGTCACAAATTACATCTTAATACATTCTGTATCCAATTACATATTTCCATAATTATTTTAATGCATTTTTCTTTTAAGTACTATAGAAAGTAAAAAAGTGGAATTATAAGCCAAAATAACAAAAACCAAATGCATTTATATTGGGCCATGTATTTATCTTTACTAGAGATCTTTATGTCTGTATACGGTCTTACATTACTGTCTAGCATCCCTTCATGTCAACCTGAAGGACTCCTTTTAGCATTTCTTGTATGGCAGGTCTAGTGATAATGAATTTCCTCAGCTTTTTGTTTCTCTGGAAATTTCTTCATTTCTCCCTCATTTTGAAGGATAGATTTGCTAGATGTAGAATTCTTGGTTGATAGGTTTTTTCCTCTTCCAGTGCTCTAAATATATCATTCCACTACCTTCTGGACTAAAAGATTTCTGATGAGAAATACCTGATAATCTTACTTAGAATATCTTTTATATGACTAGTCAACACCTCTCTCTTGCTGCTTTCAAGATTCTTTTTTGTTTTGTTTTGTTTTTTGTTTTTTGTTTTGTTTTGTTCTTGTTTTTTTGCTTTCAACAAGTTGAGTATAATGTGTCTTATTGTGGGTCTCTTTGAGTTTATCATACTTGGACTTAGTTGAGCTTCTGGGATTTGTAGATTCATATCTTTCATCCAGCTTGGCAAGTTCGTAGCCATTATTTCTTCAAATATTCTTTCTGCCATGTTCTTTCTCTTTTTTCCCTTCTAAAACTCCCATAATACATGTGTTGATCCACTTGACATTGTCTACAAGTCCCTTAGGCTCTGTTCACTTTTTTTTCATTATTTTTCTTTCTGTTTCTCAGACTTGATAATTTTAATTTTTCTATCTTCAAATTAGATGATTACTTCTGCCTGTTCTAATCTTAGGTTGAACCTCTCTAGTAAATTTTTACTTTCAGTTATTATATCTTTCAGCTCCAGAATTTCTGTTTTATTCTTTTTTATAATTTCTGTCCCTTTATCGATATTTTTATTTTGTCTATACATTGCTTTCTTGATCATATTTAGGTCTTTGTTCATGTTTTCCTGTAGCTTTTGACACAGTTGTTTTAAGCCTTTGTGTAGTAAACCTTGTGTCTGGGTTTCCTCATGGATGGTTTCTGTCAATTAATTTTGTTCCAATGAATGGGCCATGTGTTTCTGTTTCTTTGTATGCCTTGTGGGTTTCGTTTCCTTTTATTTTTTTTTTTTTTGAAAATTTGGCATTTGACTACTATAACGTGTAAAACTCTGCAAATATGATTCTCCTCCTCCTCTTATGCTTTTTTTTATTATTAGTTATTGGAGGCTGTGGTTCATTTGTTTTGAGACTTTTCCAAACTATTTTTGCAAAGAGTCTTTCTTATTATGTGTGATCACTGAAGTCTCTGTTCAGCTAATGTTTGAACAGAAATTTCCTTAAATGTTGGGAGCTTTCCCAGTCTTTATAGATTTGGCCTTTGGAAACCCCTTTAATACTTAGCTAGGTTTGTTCTGAGTCTAGGGATTACCCTGACATGAGGGTTTAAGATCTTCTCATGTCTTTTGTGACATGTATCTTGCCTCTGTGTGTGTGTGTGTGGCGTTTCAATTTTCCCCTTATATATTACTGTTTTTGAATGGCTTAATTTCCCAAAGAATCTCACTCTAGCTTTTCCTCTGGGACTTAGATGGTCTACTACATCTCTCTACCTGTAACTTCTTGCCCTGGTATCTGTAGGTCTGTAGTCACCTTGCAGCTCTTAGAAGTAGTGCCTACCACTTTTCCCACTCAAGTTTCAAGTTGGATGAAACAGAGCTGAGCACTTTGCATAAGTCTTTCAGGTATTCCCCACATAAGTTAGAAGTATGCAATAATGCAAATAAGTTCTGCTCTGCTCACTCCAGTTAAAGATAGGGAACAGAGAACTAGCATGCTGCTTCAAGAGTTATGTCCTACTGCCATGGTGGGGAGGGAGTGGGACAGGGCAAGTAAAAATGCCACAAAACTTTCCTACCATTTTGTAGATGGCTTTTTCTTTGCCGGGAACTTAGTAGTCGTAAATCTTTGTTTTCCAAAGCTCTGACAAGGTTGTCTCAGACAGTTTCTACTTGGGTTTTTGTGGTTTTTGTTTTTGTGGTTTTTGATGTTTTTGTTGGTGAATTAGAGTTTGGAACTTTCTAATCTACCATTTTGCTGACAACAACTGAAAAGATTACAGCTCTACTTTATGACATCTTTTTGGAGCTGATCTTGCTCCTTACATCTAGACCAGGAGAATTTTTATTTCCAAAGATAAACTATAAATTTTTAGACTTTCAAAACTGACTCAAAAATGGCTTCTGCAATCTTAAGAAAATTTAATGTATTGGAATGACAGTTCTTTGATTTTTCTAACACTTCTTTTTTTAAAGCAAGCATGGACAATTATTGACTGGCATTACCATTATTGTCAATATTGTTGGTATTTATAATAACTTGCTACTAATTACTTTATTATTATAGCTCCATAATAAATCTGGAAATTGCTTCTATAGATACCATTGAACTTTAATACCAGTGAATTTCAGATTTTCCCTTCTATTATTATATGACTTTCTTTGGTATATATTTCTTCAAATAAATGAAGGTGACTTTATTCTATCCCTACTAAACTCTGTCTCGATAGAGCTAAATTCTTTCTAACTTTTCTGAGATAAGTTATAAAAATAAATGTTTCCATAATTCGCTCTCCTCGAAAAATGTCTTCAAAAGATCTTTAGCAGAATTTTATATATGTAGACTTTAAAAAAGAAAAAAAACCAGGATATTTGATCAAGAAATTTTTCCTCACTTTGCATTTAATAAAGTATCTTTCAAGCCATTGTTCAAAGACAAAAAGAAATGGTAAGAAGAGTCACAGGTCCTGGAAGCATCTCCCTTTATCTTCTTAGGAAGCCAAGTTTCACTGAAGAAGAGAAGGCAAAGATCTAAAGCTATCTGTGTTCACAGGGGCACCCAACCAGGCCAGGTGAGATTAAAAAGGAGAATGAGGGATGGATTTCTGGAGATTCAGTCTGAGGCAAAGAAGAATATAAAGGTTTTGGTTTAAAGAATATTGTTTCTACTTTTGCACTGTGCAGGGTTATGTAGAAACTGATTACAATATAGAATTCTTTGATAGTTCTTCCTAATTTCAACAGTGCTGCAAGTTCTGATTCTTGGGGAAGCAGAGTAGGAATAATGCATAGTTGCCCTAAATTTCTCTCCCCTCACTGGGGCCTCAGGGTGCTTTTTAATAAATGTCTCCTCTCTTGTGTACCAGCTGGATTTGCTCAGGGCACTTCCAAAGAGTTCACCCACCTCACATTAGTCAGCAGCTTCCTGCGAGAGAAAACTTCACTTTGCCTCACTGAAGGATTATTCAGTCTTACAAAGCACACCACATTCCCCATTCTCAGTAGGACATTTAATTAGCCCCTATTGATTCACCAAGCAAAGCAGCCAGTAAGAATTTTTTGGCTTTTCATCGTGGCCCTAGGATATCCACCCACTTCTTGGTATTTTGAAAATTTACATTCCAGTTCCATTCTAAGTTTTCAGAGTAGAAATACAGAAATAAAACATTTCTTTAGGTAACCCAGCAGCACTGTTCAACCATCTATGTGGTGTAAACTGAACTACCTCATGGAGAGACTGGGGAGAACTACAAGGGTATTCTTCACAGGGCAGGGTGTTCACAGGGTGCAGCGTGCACCGTCATTCAGGACTGCTCCGGAGAGGCTGTCAGGGAAACCTCCTGTTAACCTGAGGTTACAGCACCTCTCAGCATGCTCTTTAAAGAGTGGCTTTCCTTATAAATAGGCTCTGTCTGAATATGTTTTCTATCATGGACTGGATTCCAAAGCAAAATTAGGAAAATATTTGCCCATTTGTGGATGCTTATCTTAAGCTTCATTTTACTTGGCCTTTGGGCTATTAGATGGATAACTCCATCTTATTGTTGAGGGAAAAAAATACACCTCTAAAGTCTTTAGTAATAATGCACAAAGTTTAAGGACCATACTCTAAAAATGCTTTTCTCTCCCTCACCCTCCAGCATGTTTTGTTTCCAAATTCACATACAGGAGAAATTTATTAACTACTCCTCTGTACTAGGAGCTTTTCTAAATTATATCACTTAATATTGGGGATTACTCTATGAACTAGCTATTCGTAGTCCTTTCATGATACCAAGTATAGTTACTAGCACATAGCAAGATCTCAATAAATGCTTGGTGAATGAAGAACTGCTAAATAGATAAACGAATGAGTTTACAAGTGGGCTCAGATAGCAACTTTTTCATAATCATAGAACTAGTAAGCTGAAGAGCTGGTATTTTGGGTAAAAAGAAAATGGTAGTGGTAAGTGGTGTGTTGCAGACCTAATCTAAGCCAGTTTGCCCATTCAGATTTTTAAAAATTATTTTTTCACATACCAGTGGCTTCCAATAGTCTTAAGTAGGTGTGACTAATGTCTTCTCACAGATTCTGTTGTCTATGAAATCAAGTCCTAAGGAGCAACTCTGCTGTACTTACAAAATTCACTCATAATTAAGTGGGTACAACAGCAGTCAGTAGTCCTACAACCATTTGGGGGAAGCTTGGTTGGATTCTCCCCCAACAGCCACAGCTCCTTCTTTGTTCTGCTAGATATTCTGACAAGCACCTTACTTATAATATGTACCTCCAAGGCAAGTGCAGGAAATCTTTTGACAGCAGGCTACCTAATCTCCCAGTTGGATCAAGGAACAGAATCCTCTATTAAGAGGAGAATGAAGGACTATAGAAGTTCCAGATGGTGGAGCTGTTTCCAAGGTGTGAAGCTACTGTCTTCATCTTTCTGTTCCTCATTCACAAGAGGGTGAAGATGCCTGTGTAGGCCTTCAAGCCAACCCCTCCTAAACCATCTAGGGTGTGGCAAATGTATGATGCAGTTCTTTCAATAACAGCTCTCTTCCTTCGCCCAGGTGTATATTTCTTCCAGAAACTGCTAAAGCCCTTGAAGGAAAGCCATTCCCACATAGAGCCACCCCTGGAAAATGTTCAGAGAAAAGATGCTGGACTTCTGGCTGGGGGACTCTAGGGGGTGACTCTCCCCTTTGGCACTACTGCTGGAAAGTGCCTGTTCCTTGGAGTGCAGCTGTGTCAATCATCATCTACTTTGTTATCCCTACCTCACCCAGAAATTAAGTGTGAGCTGGGATGAAAGGAACCACCAGGATCTCCAAGCTCCTCCTCTTCCTCACTTGGAATTCATTTCTGGATAACTGGTCCAACCAAGGAAATCCTGAAGGCAAACCCCCTCCCTCCTACTTCTCTTTACTCAAGACATGAGGCTGATGATTTGAACTTCCTGAGTGAGGGGCATAGTGTTCAAATCAGACCTGGTTCAGAGGTCATCTTTCATCTCAACTCTAACCTTCAACCTGTGGAGAGGATGATGTGCCAGCACTCCCTAATGTAACACTTGGTGCTCTGTGTCTGAAGTGTACATTTTTTCAACAACTTTTATGTGCCTACCATGGGCCAGGCACTGTGTATTAGCTTGGTCCTAGGACACTAGACCTTCACAGCTCCTTACCTCAAGAGGTCACAGTCTGCAAGGATGCTTGACAAAAGTCAAAGAAATGTAAGTGCATTGGGCTTTGCAAAAGAATAGGGGCAGGTTGTTAGGCATTGTAACCACACCTTAGCCCTTTAAGATCTTTAATTCCCTGAGAGTCAGAATTTTGGCTCTAAGACTTTCTCAGTCCAAGAACTTTACTTCTCCCAGTTGTGTAAGGAAGATATGGAAGTGGCTCCAGGATATACGGTGGTATTTTTTAGTACCAGATGGTCAACGCAATCTATCATAGTCTTTAGCTACACTAAAATTGAAATGGGTCTCCGATCCTTCTGAAACTAGTCCATGTGCAAATTATACTCGTGAATGAAAACATAAAAAGCCAAAACACAGTGTGATATGGCTGTACCAGACAGAAAATAAATGACACTTTTATAGATTAATGGCAGAATAAGAATGTGAAACCATGAACATCAGGCCAGCTTGTGTTTCCTTTATTATTTATATCTCTCATTTTATGTTACAAAGTTGGTATCTGGCATATAAACTGCACAACACCTATTTAAACAATATGTCAGTTTCACCCTGCTTTGTCCTCCAAAGTGCATGGTTATAAAAACACCTGAAGAAAAACAAAATGTAACAAAAAGCAAAACACTGGGGCTTTGGAGTTGGGCAGATTCTAGCTTCACCATTTAGTAGTTGTATATCTTTGAGCCTTTGCTCAAATACAATTAATCTATTAATACACATCACAGAATGGTGGAGGCCCTAAAAGCTATTGTATGGAAAGCCCCTGGCAAACTACTGGACCTACACTAGGAGTCTGCTAGTCATGCATTTCCTATTCTTTTCAATTAGATCATCATATGCTATGTTCCTATGAGCCACTGTTTCCTGGTAAGGTTACTTTTCACTTTTCAAAGAAACTCAAGGATATATTGGGAGATTTCTGAGCACATGAGAGCTGGTATCTATCTACCAAGCTGCCCATCTTCATGAGGTGGAGAACAGGAAGCATAATTTACTGGACGTTGTGGCTGCCAAGCCACTCATGAATAGCTCAACTTTTTATGCAGATAAATGTCATGACAGATCAATTATTAAATATAAAGTATAGTGTGCCATATAAATCTCTGTTTCCCATTGCTCTCTTCTGGGCTGAGCTGACTCACGAGATGAGTTTGGAAAATTAAAAGCTGGGGAAGGGTAAGTGTAGAAGGCTAGCACACAGCATTAGAAAGGGGTGATTTGTTAGTCAGGAAGTGGGTTAAAGCAGAAGAGACAGCGTGTGGAGATCAGAGGACACATACCTGGGAATAGAACCATGTCAGGAAGGCCAGAGGAGCCCGAAAATCTGAGCATAGCTGTACTTTCTAAAGCATTTTCTAGCCTGGGGAAGTCGTCTCTCTCAGTTAATGTCTGTAAGAATCATGGTGGTAATCTTTCCAAAGTGATTTTTGAATTGGTGTTTCTATATTAATTGTTATGCTTTCTGATCCAAGTAACAGAAACCAAACTACAACAGGCTTTAGAAAAGGGATGGTGGTGGTTAATTTGTTGGTTTAGGTAACTAAAATGTTCAAGGCTGGATCTACATGTCCAGACTAGGACATCAGGTGTGTGTCTCTTCATCTCTTACTTCAGAACTGGCCAGGGAGGTGCCAAAGATGGCCATTAGCGGTTCCACGTCACCTTTCCTCCAACTTAGAAACACCAATAGAGAGTGTCTTCTTCTTTGCATCTTTGCAGATGATTCTATTTGGTGATGCTCACACGTCAACTGATTTCTTTGGTCAGGCCTAGGTCTATCATCCATCCCTGGAGTCAAGAGTAGGCTCGATTCCAGTTGAAGCATAGGCCTGAAGGAAAGTGGTGGAAAGAGATAGAGATAGGTTCTCTTAATACAAGACATCTCAGAAATGAGATGTCAACCTCAGAGGTACGAGTGCCTTTAGCTATTTGGAGAAGGAGAGCAAATTAGGACAATTAAAGTCCTCCATGAAACATAGTCCTTTCCACTTGAGAGGCTAGATGGCATTTAAAGGTATCACTTTTGTTCTTCCTTCCTTTTATTCATCCTTCCTTCCTTCCTTCCTTCCTTCCTTCCTTCCTTCCTTCCTTCCTTCCTCCTTTTCTTCTTTCCTTCCTCTCTTCCACAGACATTGGCTGAACACACACTGTGATCAAGGCACAGTGTTGAATGACAGGGATAGGAATGACCAAGGATACTGTCCCTGACCCTCAGGAGCTCCAGAAACTTCCTCAGGTCTATATCAACCCTGAAAAATGTAGTATTTACTTACAGTTCTTTGACCTAAACATGGGATATTTACAGTGCCTATGGAAATTGAGCAAATGACTACAGAGAGATTCCTACATGTAGACATGGTCTGGGCTTCGGAGGAATGGTGTAGGTGTCTTTATGTGGAGAGTCCTTAACCATAGAATCACTCAACCCTGCTCAACCCTGACACCTTAGGCTGTAGTACAAGTTTTGAATTGCAAGGTAATTTAAAATAGTTTCTTCCATATACAAACAAATGGTAGCCATTATTGCTTATTAGTTGCTGTGGCCCAAACATTACTAAGTGTGCCCTGTACAAACAGTACAAGGGAAGCTTTTTTGGAGTTACTTAGGCAATTAAAATCCCACATGACATTCATTATACAAAAGTCAAAGAAACATGATAAAATATATTCATTAGGCAAATAAATAATGCAATCCCATAGTAACTGAGGCAGCCTTGTGACTTGAAGGCTCAAGCACAGTGCTATTAGGAAAAACTCTCCTCTTTTCAGATATGTCCCAGAGGATTTCATGGAGAAGATAGGATTTCCTGACTCTATTTTATGTTGTGACCACTCATACTTGCACTCTTATCGACTAATTGTGTCACCAGCTTGCCTTCCTTCATTCGTAGTTGTGCTGGATGTTATCAGAATAACATTTGACACTATCATCAGAGATAGGAGATGGGTTGGTAGTATGAAAGGACAGAGTAAGACAAACTAAGTCTTTCTTATTGTAGCCAAACTTCTATCTGTCAGACAAGAGGGCAATACACTTGACCTTGACCTCTATAAGCCTCAGTTTTCTCTTCTATAAAATGAGGGGGTAGTCAGTTAGCCAGTGCTATTCAATAGAGATTTCTGCAATTATAGAAGTCTTCTATGTTTTTGCTGTCCAATATGGTAGTCGCTAGCCACATGTGACTTGTGACTAGCTAGTATGATGAAGAAATGGCATTTTTTATTTTACTGATATAAATTATATTATGTAAATAGCCACATGGGGCTAGTGGTTACTGTAGTGCACTGTAGAGGAAGCAATCTCTACACTCCCAGCCAACTCCCAAATTCTAGGGCTTTAGAACTAGCCTATATGTGAAGATTGTTAACTCTATGTTTTGCTGTATGAACGTCCTTTTAAGCAGCAAAATCCATTTTATGTTCTCGAACACTGAAGTTTCCATTCGGCTTTTTGATTCAGCTGAAAGATGAGTAGAGGCACATGTAAACAGAAAAGCTCCCAGGGGAATGAACAGCATCTCGACAGGGCTCTTGTCAGTTGAACGTTCCAGCAGGATCCCTGAATACATTGTCCTTGTGAACTATTTTCCTGCTATAGCAACTGAAGACACTTGAAAATAAGGCCAGGAGGCTGGAGCCTTCCCCCCAGTCTTTCCTGATACAGGCTGTTGTTTCTGGCTCAAGAGGCACACATACCTGCAATGGGACTGGGCCTGCCCCAAACAAGATGACATGAAGATTTAAAAATTACTGATGAATTGAACTAATAAAGATAGCCCAGCCATGTACAGCAAGATCCTCAAAGCTAGACAAGATTAAAGAGACAGATGGTAATCGCCATGTTGCCTGGGATTGAGTCTGTGCAGTAAGCACTTAGTCTGATATGCCAGCCAGCAAGTATAAATTTAAATTGGTCAGTGCTCTCCTCTGTGGGGTTGAGGCTTTTCCCAACATTATCATGCCTAGGGCTGCTGGGTTCAGATCAGCTAGACGAGCTGAAAGAGCTTAAGTATATGTTGAGCCTTGTTGGGTTATCCCCTGGGTAGCAGACTGGTTTTCTCCAGCTCTGCTTTATGCCTCAGTAGCGAAGCCATGAGACTGCTGATCTCAAGGCACAGAAAGTCACCTCGAAGGAGCCATCTGGCACAAAGACTTGGTTATGTCTACAAATGGTCAATTGCTCTTCTTTATAGCTTCTCCCCAAAGGATTCAGACAGACAGATGAGTCAGTATAGCCAAGCAGAAAGAATGGAAGCTTTAGATCCACTCTGCCGAATAACCCAAAGTCCTGCACTGATGCCAACCTGACTTCCTCGGAGTTCTGCCAATGCAGAGGATCATGGGAAACAGCGTGGTTAACTGCAGGGCTTTCACTGTATGCACTGCCATGAATGTCGGGGACTGAGAAGCTTGTAAGTGGTATCAGACTGAATGTGTTGACTCCCAGCTCAGAAGTGAGGCTGAAACTCCTCCTGAGTTAACGTTGGAGGGATTCTATCAGGACAGGCTCTCAGTGGGGAGGCTCTCTATGTCTAGGCACCCAATTGTTGTCCTAAAATTTATTTTATGGCCCCTCTTCCCATATCTGGTGGCACCCAAATGTTTATCATTCATTCATGCATTCCACAAATATTGCAGAGCACTTTCTTTCTACCTGTCAGCAACAATTGCAGTGAACCAAACAAGACTCAGTGGAACTTATATTTTGCTAAGGAGGGTGAGTGGTGCAGGAAAGACATAGACACAAAACAAATAAGTAAATGCTTAGTATCTTGGGCAGTGGAAAGTGCCAGAAAGAAATGCAGCACAGCAAGGATGATAAGGAATGAGGGATTGTCATTTTTTATAAGTTAGGGTAGGAGTCTCTCTTATAAGAAAACATTTGGATAGACACCTTGTGGGAATGAGGGAGTGAGCCACTTGATTATATGAGGGAGAAGTGTTCCTGGCAGAGGGAACAGTCAGTGCAAAGGCCTGGAGGCAGGAAGTGAGTTTGGTGCTGGGTGAGCTTGAAGAATTGCAATGAGACAACGTGGCTGGAGAGGCCTGAGCAAGGGGGAATGTGAGAGATAAAATAAAAAGATAAAAGATAAGATAACATCAGAGGAATGTGTGTCTGTGTGTTCCTGCATGTGTATGTGCATGTGTTTTGAGTGTGTGTTGTTAAGTGTTATGTATATGTGTTGACTGTATGTGTTGAGTATGTGCACATGTGTGTGTATATGTATAGTGTGTGTGAAATCTGCATGTATGTGTACATGTGTCTTGGGTGTGTGTATGTGTTGAGTATATGTGCGTATGTGTTTAGAGGATGTGTGGAGTGTGTGTATGTGTGTATATGCTTGTGTGTCAAGTGTTTATGTGGCACATGTGTATAATGTGCATATGTATGCATGTGTGTTGAGTATGTGCTGAGTGCAGGTATGATTTGAGTGTGTATGTGTATGTGCACATGTGTGTAGAGTATGTGGAGTGTATGTATATGTATGTGTTTATGTGCATGTCTATAGATTCTATATATGTATGTGTGATGAGTGTGTATATGTGCATGTGTGTAGAGTGTGTACATGTGGATATGTATATGTGCATATGTGTAGCACGTTAAGTATATGTATGTGTTCACAGCATATATGTGCATGTGTGTAATACATATGTTGAGTGTATATGAGCATACTTATGCACGTGTGTTGGGTGTGTGTGTGTGTGTGTTTGTGTGTGTGTTCAGGGAAGAACACGTAGGGCCTGATAGGCTATCGCAAGGAATTTGGCGTTTACTCTGACACAGGAAGGCACTGGGAGATTTTAAACATGGAACTGGCGCGTCCTAACTTACTTGAGTTTCCCCCCGGCTGCTGTGTGCAGTAGAATCGGTATCAGGACAAAGTGGAAGTGATGATCAGTGGAAGTGGCATGTTTTTGTCAGAGCTTGGACAGTTCAAAGGTAGACCTAAAAGTGCTCCCTGATGAAATGGTTGTATGAGAAAAACAGAGATTCAAGGACTAACTCTAGGGTTATCATGAAAGTATTACAATTTCTTACTACTCCATCTTTGCGTATTTTAATAGAAGGAATGGCAGAAGTTTGCTGGAATAAAGTTCACGGACAGACACCTGAGGCTTTTGACACCTATTTTAGCTCTTAAAGAAGGAATACCCTTCAAGTCAATCTTTCTGATCCAGCAGACGGCACAGGTTTAGGAGTCAAAAAGACTTTGGTAGGAAGCTTTCAATCACTTATTACCTTCTTTGAGACATTTACCCATCCAAGATCTCCATTTATTCACCTTATAGGATTGTTGAAGGAATTAAACGAGGCCAGGAAAGTACTGAGGACAGGGTCTGGCATATGGTCAGCATTCAGTACAGCTGTACCTACAAAAACTAATTTCTATTATTGTATACTGCAAATTAAACAATCTACAAAATCAGAGCAATGAGCACGTTCTCTTTTGTGTTGGTATCTGCTTATGTTCATAAAAGGCTTAATTTCACTCTCCCCTCTCTGGAGACTGAGAGGGTGTGGGAGGTGGGAGGGGGGAATGGTACCCAGGGGACAAAAGATAACTCTTAAATACAACTATTTGTTCTTTCCCTGCACGTCGGTGCAGCTGCAGCGTGGGAGCTCACATCAGAGTCTATCGTAAAGCAGCTTTATTAAAAATAATAATAATAAAAAAAGGATCCAGGTTAATTCCAGCTATTGACCCTGTGGGTAGCACTTATATGAGCAAAAGGGGATGCTTTCCAACATTGGTATTGATTTCCATGTATAACTCCCGCCTCACAGAATCCTCTTCTCACTGCAGCCAGCGTAAAAGTAATCATTCTCTTTATGATCACTCCTTCAAGTCAGACCCCAAGCTACTTGTAAAGGAAAGAAAAAAGCCAGGAAGGAGAAGCCCTGCAGCATATTGAGGTATCTGCTTTTATGAGCAATGCCCTGGGATAGCTCCAAACCCAAAAAGCTAAGTGCCTTGAAGACAGGTGAGATGTGGTGAATGCAGCAATAAGCAGAAGTTTCTGCAAAATCCATTGAGGGTATGTTATGGGGAATAGGTTGTTCTGTAGCTGATGAGAGCCTGGAATGGAACCAAATGGAATCACCTCACCACCACTCCCCACCCCCGACACACACACACAGACACACACATACACACAGCTCAGCTTGCCCCATTTTTCTCCCCACCCCAACTCTGTCCTACACTTCAAAGGGCCACGTGTTCACGCATATGGACACCCCAGCCTTAGGTCCAGGTTTGCTCCAAAACTCTCACCCCCTTAGTGGGCACCTACCACCAGGGCAACCCTTGAGCCTGGGGATGTGCACTCACTCTCACAGCCAGACACACACTGTGGGACCCTCAGGTCCTGGAAACAGGGTCATGGCTGTAGGGCTGGGAATTTCTGGGTCCTGAAGACTCCAAGCCTGATCTAGATCTATGCGGTGCAGTATGCTACAGGTGGCTACTGAGTGGTTGAAATGTGGCTAGTCCACGTTGAGGTGTGCTGTGAGGGTAATAAAATACACACTGGGATTTAAAGACTTAGTACCCCCCAAAAGAAGATAAATATCTCAATTTTTGTGTTGATTACATTATAAAATAATAGCATGTTGGGCAGATTGTTAAACTTAATTTCGTCTGTTTCTTTTTTCATGGCTACTAGAAAATGTCACATTGCACATCACATTGCTATTGGACAGAGCTTGTCTAGACCAGTGGGTCTCAAAGTGTGGTCTCAGAACCAGCAGCATTGGCACCACCTGGAAACTAGTTAAACATGCAAATTCTCAGGTCTCATCCCAGACTTCCTGAATATCATCTCTGGGCCCAGCCATCTGTGCTGATCTCCAGGTGATTGCGATGCCAACCATTAGTCTAGAAGCAAGAGAGTGCAGCCTAGAGGCGAGCATTTCTTTTTGCCCCCGGAACCCTTGTCCCCGGATGCAGAAAATTGCAGGGAAAGAACGAGATCAAGACCCTCTGAAGACTCAGCGTCACCTCCCAGGCCTTTAGCCCTCTCCCCAGGGCCTGCCTGGAGTTGTTCTCCTGCCTACAAGGAGATGTATTTACTCAAGGGGTTCAGTCACCTCGCTAAATAAAATCACTCGCTTAGGCCGGCAAATATTGACTCAAGCTGTTATGCTTTTATGTATTTCAGCAACTCCCAATTTCAAGGGCTCAGCAAGCAAACAAGAAAAGGTACAGGAAGTTATTGTGGTGTTTGGAGCCCCTGTTTGTTTTTGTGCAGCCGATGCCTGTTGCCCACTGTGTGAGGCTGGTTACTAATGACCTTGTAAAGGAGCACTCTGCAGTTGATAAGGCCAAAGGCTTTAATGGAATACAAATGCATTTCACATTTCCACTTGAAGAGTTTATTTTAATTGTGTTTTGAAATATACTGTACCCTAAAGGCCTCTCTTTACCCAGAAATGTACATCCTCAAAATAAAACCCTGCAAAGAATGGAATGCATAATGGGGTTCCCTGGAATGGGCAGTTTTGAATCCAATTGGAGGGAGGGCAGCTGGTGTCCTTCTGCACACATTTAAAGGGGTCTCCACAGCCTGGAGGGAGGGGCGAGTGGTGGGCATTGCCCACGAAGGGTCGAGAGGAGGTGTGCCCTCATCTTTCACAGCTTTAAAGAATTGGAAAGTGTCAGAAATTCCTCATAGCCTTTTGTGTTTTCTTTAATTAGCCTCTTGGCGCAATCCTAATGGTGGGAATGGAAAATTTTTAAAAGTTTCTCATTCTAGCTGGAGTGCTGGGGGCTGTACTTGGAGGTAGGAGAGAAAAAGCTTCGGCACCAACAGGGCTGGGAAATGGACAGGAATTTGGGAAAATAGCAGACAGGACAGGCAGGGCAGAGGACAGCCAGGATTCCCACAGCCACGCCACCGTTCCTTCCTTTCTAAATCTTGGCTCGTTCACATCAGGTTTTCTCCTCTCCCCTCTCTCTCTTTTTCTCTTTTCATTCTTGGTCATTTTCTTTTCCACCTCTTTGTCTTTCTTCCCGAATCCCTCCTTCTCCCCCTTCTGGAATAAGGTGGAGACAGAGAACCACTGAAATAACAAAAGGAGCAATTAGCCCCCTAAATAAATCAAGTGTAGTACACACCCATACGTCAGGTACAGGCGCTTGCAGACGCATCTTTGCATGTCACACGTGAGCATGCGGAGGGATGTGAATGCACACACACTCTTGAGTTAATGCGAGAAGATTCTTCAGCTATAAATCTAGAGCACCATCTAAAAGAACATTTCTGCCAAAGAGACACTGACCTTGAAGCCATTTAAAGATTTGGTGCTTTCGACTCTCCTGTTTAAAGTAACCATGTGGGGATGACTAAATCAGGTAATGCAAGGTGCTGAGTAAGCACTCCATAAATATTAGCCTTATGGCTGCTTCTGGAAGAGAACTCATAAATTGAAGGCACTCTGTGGTTGGAAGCCCCATTTTGCTTTTTTGCTGTCATTTAGATCTCAGCAATGTGGTCAAATCAGCGAAATCATAATTAACCTGGTACTCATTTTCGTTTAAGTTTTTTTTTAAGTTTAATGCACATAATTTATACAGGATTTAACCCTCAGTAAGTTAATGTTGAGAGCTCTTAGGAACCATCTCTCTCTCTCCGCCCCACCCCGCTTCTCTCACTCTGTGTGTGTGTGTTTTTCTTCCTTGACATTTCAAACGAAACCTGGTGATGAAACAAAGTCAGTGTAGTTCACTGACCAGCTGATCCGTTGATCTGTTGCTGAGGGATGACTCCTGACTTCATTACTGAGATCGTGTTCTCGTACCAAAGCTCCCGATAAAGACTCTGTTCCAACCCAGCGCCCCATCGATTTGCCCCTGACTTTGGATATCGGTCTGCGTTTTCTCAGTGCGTGGTTTTGGAGGGTCCTGGGGTTCCAGGGCCCAACAGGATTAAACTCTGGGATGCCGAGCTGAACATTCTAAGATCATTCAAGTCCCATCTCGGGTGGAATCACACTTTTCCAGTGGAGCTGAGCCATTTGAAAATTCTTTAGCCCCAGATGCTTCTATTTGAGGAAATTAGAAAGCAACACATCAAGTATGATGAGGAGACTCTTAAGTTAAATAGATTTTGATGCAGAAATTTTCCTTTATAACCGTGATAGTCACAGACAAGAAAAAATTTTGATAGGATTAATTCAGTCATAAATGTAAGCTAAAAAGCATAGTCATATGACGTTTCGCTGTAAGACTCAGGTTCCCCAAAACGTTTTTCTGAAGCTTGTTACTCTCAGGCTCCATCCTGAGTTACCGAGTCAGAATCTCCAGGGTGGTTAAAGTCTGAAACACGTAACTCTAAGCCTAGATACAGAAACTAATATTTTGTTGTTGATGATGCCTTTTATTTTTATTTCTAGATTTAGGTATTTCTTTTCTCAAAGTGGAAAGGACTTAATTTTGTTTAATTTAATTATAAAATCATTTATGTTCATTGTAAAAGCGTTCTGATAAAGATGAGTTTAAATAGTAAGTTAACAATTACCAGCAACCTGGCCGGGCATGGTGGCTCACACCTGTAATGCCACAGGTTTATACTGGGAGGTCAAGACAGGAGGATTGCTTGAGCCCAGGAGTTTGAGGCTGCAGTGAACTATATCATTGGACCACTGCACTCCAGCCTGGGTGACAGAGCAAGACCCTGTCTCTAAAAAAAAAAAAAGAAAGAAAATAAATTTTAAACAATGACCAGGAACCCCATTATTCAAAGATAACCACTAATCAATACCATTATTTTTATCCATTGTATATTAAGATGAACAAAGAGCACTCTGTGAGAACAGTTGCTGCTTTCATAGAACCATAAGATATTAGCACCATGAGGGAACCTGGAAGTAGTGTGGGCTGCACTCTCTCATTTATACCAAGGAAAATTACGTACTTAGCTCTATGACGCAGGTCCAGCCAGTGCCCCGGCATAAGTGAACCTAATGGATGTCCCCACCAGTCTCTCCATCAGATTGTGAATGAAGACTCAGATTACCTATCTAAAGGCCTGGTGCTTTATAACAGAACTTTGTATAGTTTCAAATCTCAAAGAAGCATAAATTGTGTGTGTGCCTAATAAACCTAATGATTTTCCCTTGGGGAAGGAAATAAACAGATAAAGAAAGGTAGCATACAAGACCTGCTAGTATTATTTCTCCATCCTTGATGAAGCAGGCTACACAATAATCACCACCCATTGGTCAGTTACCAGTGTACTGTGTATTAGTATTATAGAAAAGCAACTTATTTATCCATCCATTCAGTGTTATAACAGATTTTCTTTGAGCATCTAATTTGAGCCAGGTACTACTAATCTAGGACTAGTGTCTTGGTAAGAAGCAAAATGTATACATTTAGGTTTATCATTTAAATAAACCTGTAGCTTCCTTAAAAATAATCTTATCTCCATCATTCTGTCTGAGGTTGGATTTTTGAAGTTGAGAAATGGTATACCTCCTCCTTCAAGTTTAACTACATACAGTGCACATCATCAAATGAATTTAATGAGAGTATTCCATCTCTGGAGTTGCTCAATATTTGGAGATTACTTTTTAATGAAATATCTTGTTATCGTTGTCCAAATAATTGATGACCTTTCAAATGGAAAGCATATGTAAATACAGGGACAGGAAATCCGTATATTTCTTTGTAAGGATAAAAAAGAGAAGGCACACAGTAAAGGAAAGAACATGGGGGGCGGGAAATTTCTGTGAAATGTAAATTAAAATTTCTGGATGGTGAGTTTAGCCTACGAGACATCTTCCCGTGCTATGCACACCATCCCATTTGCTGTTCAGAATGTCACCATGCCACACACAGCTTCTGGTGCTGTTATCCCTGGCACTGGTGCGCTGGGGAGAGGTTAGCTGATGGTTGGGTCAATGCTGGGTGAACCAACAGCATTCAAAAAAAGGAAAGGATTAATATGAAGATCAAGACATGTGTATTCTGGTAAAACCCTTTGTGAGCCTCATAGCAAAGACACCTAATGCCAAGAAGCAACTTTCACGGAAGTCGTCAGCTTCCTGGAAACGCAACATTCTGCTTAAAAACTTCAAAAAAACACTTTTCAAGAATCAGGGACTTTCCAGGACTGTCAGGCTCCATGCCCTCATTTTACTGCCGAGTACACAGAGGCTCAGCGAGGTTACGTGGCTTCCCCAAGGCCTGGAACCTGGGACACTTGGTGTGTTCTTTCTACTACATAGTATCTTGCCTGGAGAGCCTTGGAAAGCACGTCCACACACTGCCCCTCTTTAATCAGCGCTGACGTTACCTTATACCATGTCCTATGTTTTAGCATGAGCAGCGACAATGACATGGTAGTGACAGTCATGACACTGACTGCCAGGAAAGTCAGGGCATGTGTTGAAAAATAACACTCTTCACATACGTGGCAAGTCCAATTAAGTTGAGGCTCGAGAGTGCAGTGGAACTTGGGGAAGAGGTATAGGGTGGAGACTATAAGGCAAAGTAAGGATGGGGAAACTGAGGGAAAAGGAGAACATTTCTGGAGAGGACAGCTAAAGGCAGGCCTTTAATAGAAATGGTCATGTGACCTCAGAGCAAAAATTCATGGTTGAGTTTTGCAAGAAAACCATAACTCTTGCCTGTCCTCCTTACAGTCGAACCCAAGTTTATGATCTAGCTTTTTATCTCAGTTCATAACGTGTTGTTAGGACAAAGCAAGGAAAATGGTTTATAAATATGATATTCCATTAGGAAATGTCTAGACGACTGTTTTTCTCCTTTTCCTTTTCTCCTTTCCAATCATCCAGGCCTTGAATGTGAGAAAGAGACTGAAGACCTTCAAACAATAAGCCAAATAAATGTCTTTCACATTCTGGAAGGAAAAAAACGAGTCTCTGGGGCCCAGTAAACTGACTCCAAGTCAGCCTGGAATAATCACAATACTTTTTGTTCTCTGGATTCCTCGTGGTCCCTATAGAATTATTTCACTGGCCTTGAAAATAAGCTCTGTGACATTCTGGGGGCTTTTATCTTTTATGGAGAATTACTGCATCCAATGCAAACCACCTCCAGGGCTCAGGGAGATCTCAGAAGCAAGGAATATGGAATCGTTCACATCAGGAATAGATGGGGACTTTGAAGACAGGGTAAACTGTGTTTTCTTGTTGACAAAATAATCTGAAGCTTTTGTTGTGTGTTTCCATAAAAGACTTCCCAGGAATAAATCAATATGGCAGCACCAACTCTGCGAGAATAAGAAACGATAAGTATAGTTTTCAGCACCCCATAACCACTCATTACATTTATTTCCCAGTTTTCTTTGTTATGCCTTTCCTGTTCAAATCTGAGCCAGCACATTTTTGGCTTCCCAGCTGAAGCAGGAGGCACTGCCAATCAGCAGGAAATATAATACAGATAAGATTCATATAAACTCTTTTGAACTGGTAAAATAGCTGGATGGGAAATGGATGTTAAATTGTTTATGTTTGGCACAAGAAGAAAACGTTCCATTTTTAAATTCAAAGCCTCTGCACCTTTGTAAATGAAAACAAATCACATGGGTCATGTAGCGTTCCACTCTGTAAAAGCCATCAGGAGACTGATAAAAGCTTTTGTAAATCACTAACTTTATCTGGGACTTGCTCAAAAGAGTCATTCCCCAGATTTAAATGATGTGGACCTTGGAAAAACTTTACATCAACAGTTGGCTCCTGGCATACTCCAAGGAGCCTTCCACAAACAGTGGCAAGTGGCTTATGTGGGGGTCCAGAAAGCTTTGGGGGAGATGCCTATGAATTCTTATTTTTCAACTTAGATCTTTCAAAAGCCCTATGAAGGTGAGACAGCATGAAGGATTCAAATGTGTGGTGCGAAGATATTAGCATTGTGGAAAAGCTTTCATCTTGGCAAACATTGTTGCACCCAGCTGGGTTCAAGTGATAAAATCGGTTTGCAAAAATAAAAACTAATTTTAAAAAATAGTATCTCAAATTCCATGAAGCAACCTAGTAGCTTATCCTATAGAATGATAAATCCCTGCTTTGTATGAATTTTTGCATGTTTTAGCCATTTGATCTTATTTCATCTAAGCATAGTCTAGACTTCAAATGATGTAAAAATTGCTCAGAACATGTTTAATAGTTAAGTGAAATTAATTACAAATCTGAATTAGAGACAGCCGACTGGGCAGTATATCCTCTGCCATGGGGGGGATGCAAAGCCTGGGATGACTTATCAGGGCGGCCTCCTTGTGATCAATCTATGTTTGGGTGTCATGGTTAAATATATCATAGGGTCAACTACATGGACCAAGGAGAGGGGACAGCAGGACTATGATTATATGAAGTTATGCATTGGCCCGAGTTGCACATTGATAAACCATCTGTTTCTTATTATTAGAACAATGCTGGCTTCAGAATGAGGCAGATAGGAGGAATCTCTGTGCAACTCTGTGAATCTTTATGGAACCCTTAGAGCCCTTCTGGGATGAATTTCTTCCATTCCTGCATTCCATAGGGAAAATCCTGAACTGCATCCAGGCATGTGAGATGAAAGCAAATGAGGCTAGCCATTGTTATCCACTTTGATCTCTCATTTATATCCATGTAATTTAATGATTTGTGAATTAGGAGATTATTTTTCTTCAAACTCCAGGGTAGGTCCAATTTCCTGAGATTTCAGAATGGTGACGCTTGCACAGGCAGGGGAGGGAGATGTGGGCGCTCTGTATAAGGTGCCTGCCTTGGTAGCGATTCCCCTGCCGTGCTGTATCTGAGTACTCATTTTCAGAAGATGACTCATTGGCAAGATGATACCCAGTTCCCCAGTCTCTACTTGGTTTTGTAATCATTCCAGGAAGAAAGTTTGAGCCCAGACACTTGTCTCTCCCTGCCACCTATTGAGCTTCTTCTAGCCAGCACCCCACAGATTTCAAACAAGAGCTGAGCATGGAGCAAAATCAAGGAATCAGAACACGGATGAGTCTCTGGCCTTGTGAGTGATCCTGAAAGGACGCTTTGAAGTCAATAGGCTCAACATGGAAATCAAAAGGATGCCTGTGAATGCATGGAAAAGTGAGAATCATTTTCTTTAAAGTGAACTTCACTAGCATTCCCTAGTGACTCAAGTGCTGTTGGCAGCCCTCAAGTTTGCTGATACTGTCACAGACTGGTGCTATCTATTGCTGAAATGAAAGAGCCCAGTATTGCATTAAAATAATGATAATATGAATGCCCAATTTAGATAGCACTGATGGGTGCTATTCAGGGAAGTTACCACACATTCATAAACCAGCAGTTTTGTTCAATACTTGACCAACCTTTATACCTGAATTGAAAACAACTTCCATTAAGTGCCAATGATTTGTATTTACTGCACATAACAAAAGTAATAAACAAACCAAACTTCCGCTGTTGAAATTCAAGACAGAGACATCATCAGACATGTTAGGGAGATGCATGGGGTCTGAAAGGCTTATTTTTACACTGATGAGAAATGAAACCAAACCTCCATCAAGGCTTGGAGGATTTTATGGAAATAAGGAGTCGGGGCTTAGCAAATATCAACTTGGAAAATGTTGGTGGTGCTGTTGGGTAGGTGGGTGAAGTGGTTCTTACCCAGAATTTGCAGAGGGATCCCTCAAGAGGAACAGCAACAAGTAAACATGTGGAATTTTAATTCAATTATTAACAAACAAGCCTCAGATTGAAAGTTCATTAAGGATAATGCATCTGGGATCCCCAGGGTTAATGTAATCAAGCCCAATTTATTACTGGAAAGTGGTGGGTCAGAGAGAGGACCAGGGATGCATGGCCTCCCCTTTTCATATTCAGCTATGTTGTTTTATTGAAACATAGGCTGTACTCCAGTGATAGACATTTAGGACATTTGGCGATGGAATGAATAGAGCATTATCATAGCATAGCTGTCCTAATGATACTTGGCATTGAGTTTAATAAAGGTGAGTGGGTAACAGGTGCTCTCCCGATGATGTGATGGCTTCTACAAATCAGGCCAAACGTGCTGAGGCTGGGTTTGTAGCCTTTTCCTGGCAATTTAATTTATAGCCGGCATTGGAGCAATAGCCCTTTATAATTTCAATCTGATTTGGATGTTGCAGTAGGATGTTGCTTCTGAAGTTTATTCTCAGAGCCTTTTCATCTTCAAAGTGCATCCCTCCAGGATAGCTGTTAACTGTCTTAGTTCAGAAGGAGACCCTGAGGCAAGGATATGAATGCAAGTAGATTATTTGGAAGGCAATCCCAGACAGAGTTGCCATATTTGTCAAATAAAAATGCAGGAGTTTAGCTATACTTGAATTTCCAGTAAATAGTTTTGTTAGTATAAGTTACATCCCGTGTAATATTTGAGATAGACACTAAAAGAATAATTTGTTGTTTATATGAAATTCAAATTTAGTTGGGTGTTCTTTATTTTATCTGGCAATCCCAATCCCAGGAAGCTAGGAGAGTGGGGATATGAGACAGGCAAGCGAAGGCTACCAACATGGGGTAAATTGATGAGCAGGTTACTGCTGTGTGCAATCCTAGCTCAATCCCTCTGGGGACTGTGGGAAACTGCAGAACTGCAGTCCCCAACCCCCGGGCCACAGAGCTTTGCTGTTCTCCCTCCTCCCCCCACCCCCAGGAAAAACTGTCTTCCATGAAACTTAGGAAGGGGGGAGGGAAGGGAGGGGCACACAGTAGGAGGTGAGCAGGTGAGTGAAGCTGAAGCTTGATCTGATTTACAGCCATGCCCCATCGCTCACATCACAGCCTGAGCTTCACGTACATTTCCCCCCCGTCGGTGGAAAAATTGTCTTCCATGAAATCGGTCCCTGCTGCCAAAAAGGTTGGGGACCACCGGTATGGAATATACTTTATAGTTGTCCAATCTGGGGACAAAAGAAGTTGGGGAATGTATCCATCAGCTCCTTCCTTTATTTGTTAAGGGCTGAGCCTGGGGCCATAAGTCCCCCCCCAACACATTCTATTTGCCCTGCTTAAGGTGGGGCCAGGGTGGGGACAGCAAGCACATTCCTGCAGTCACAGAAAGCTCTTGGCAGACAGTTGCAGGTACTTGCAGTAGGATTGCTGCAGGTATTGGCAAGTACTGAAACCTTGCACACCAAGGGATATGGGCAAAATCCTGATAGTGCCTTGTTTGCTGACTTTGGACAACTCATGGCACCTCTTTTTGTCTAAATCCTCAGCTCTTCACATTTTTTCCTGGAGGCTCCCTCCTGAGGACAGTGAGTTACCGATATCTTCTCTAGGAGGTGGGTTGGTTTTCACCCAGTCCCCCAGAGCTGGATTCCTCCAGCATCTTTTGTAAACCCTGCTTCTGTGAGACGCTTCTATCCTGTTGTCAGTTCATTAGAGAGCTTAACACATGGTTGGTAGTCTTCCACCACACCTTGCGTCCTAACAGCCGCCTAAGCCATTTCCACACTTGCATGGATATCTCCATTGCACCCAGGACTGCTCTTCCAGGGACCTTTACCACGACTCCACTTCAGTTCCCGTGGACACACGTTGCACTGGCTTGTCACCTGGAACTGCTCCCCTATCAAGTAAATATGCAAGCTGGCCCCCACCCACTCTTACCTTTCAGTTCTCTCAGTGAGTCACTCTTTAGATTTGTTCTTTGATCCCATTAAGACTTGGAATACCTGGGCAGTGGATTCCTACTAGACAACATCACAGAACTGTGGGAAATGTTGTCTTTAAAAGTCCTGATCTGTAGTCTTAAATGCACCCTCAATAATCCTGGCAATTCTATGTTTTCCTAATGTCTTCTCTCTACTCCTGCTTCTTTCTAGCAACTGTTTCAAATTTTCTTTACTTTCCTCAAATCTTCTATCTCCCTCACACATTTCTCTCTTTCTCTCTGTATATTCAGGCCTTTAGCTTTTTTTTTTCTCATTCTTGGGATGTGATTTTACCATTTACCTTCTACGTCATGAAAAAAATAGAAACCAGTGGATGGAAATTATCACAGTTACTTGCCACTGAAATAATAAATTTTCCACATTCATCTTTTTCTTCTTTTCTTCTGATGCAAATGGAAGAGGGCTTTCTACTTTTTCCTATGGCAAACCCATTGATATATGATATGGGTTCCATTAAATTCCATCTTCCTTGGGATTTTAATTACACCTTTCTCTTTATCTTAAGTCTTTCTTTTTTCACTGGCTTCTATCCATCAACTTTTTTTGGTATCCTTTGACTAACATCTCCCATCCTATCCATCAACTTGTTAAATGCTCAAGTCTTTCCTATCTTATGAAAAATACATTCATAAACTTCACGATTCCTTCCAGTTACTACCCAATCTTTCTCTTTTCCATTCCCAGGCACACTTTTTGAAAGAGCTGTCTATGCTTGATGGTTTCACTTCTTCACCATCCATTTGCTACTGAACTCACTGATACATAGTTTCCGTCACTACTAATCAATCGAAATAGACTTGGTAGTCACCAGTGAAATCTTAGGTGCTCCATCAAGTAGATGCTTCTCAGCATTATCTTATGTCAATTCTCGGAGCATTTGCAATCATTGAACACCTCCCACTTTTTGGAATGCTCACTTCCCTTGACTTCATGATCCTGTACTCTCTTGGGCCTCCTTGTTTGGCCATATTTTCTCAATTTCCTTTGGGGTCTCTTAATATCTGTACTTTCTCTTTGAATGTTGAAGCTCCTCAATTCTCAATACTAGACACTTTCTCATCCCATATTCTCTTTTCCTAGATTTCTTCCATGGTTTTAATTCCTATCTATTAAAAGCATTCTTCCAAGATTTTAATTATCTAATATGTTGACAACTTCTAGATCTTTGTAGAACTTTTCCATTTGACTGTCCCACTGATAATTCAAAATTAACATGCCAAAAGGAAATATTCATCTGTCTTCTAAACCTGTTTTTCCTCCTCTATTTTCTACAGTAATAAATAACATTACCTTTCACCTACTTGTTCTAACCAAATATGCGGGCCCCATCTTTAACTTATCTCTCTCCTCCATCTCCCTTCCTGCATCTCACCATTCAATCACTCACCATCTCTTATCAGTTTAGATCCTGAGTAACTCTTAAGGCTCTACACAGTCTGTCCTCACCATTGCTTTAGTTTTGGTGTGCTCTTATTGCTGTTGTTTCCTTCCTCTGGTCTCGACTCCCTCTAATCTATTATTGGCTGAATTATCTCTATTTAACTACTTGTAATAAAGAGTGTGACTCTTTTTGTTTGACTGCTGGAAGATATCAAGCCCCATCATTCCCCTTGTCCTTTCTGCCCCACATCTGGGCAGCCTGGGAACAAAAGCCAGGGAGCTCTCTCCTTCAATGCTGATGGGCATTTGCACAGAACTGTTAACCTGCCCCACCTTGTAGCCACCGAAAAGCCAAGCCAGTCTCCATTCCCTGCTGTTTCAAGCCATTTTTGGTCCTCCTTGCGAAGCCTGTCCTGCTGTCCTCAGAAAGCCTTAGTATGTGGGTAATAAACCTTTTCATACCCTCTTGGTGCACATGTGATATCATAAGTCTTGACATTGAACCAAACATTGGGTGTGCATGAGCTCATTCCTTCTCTGCTTGTGACCACAGCACTCCTCAAGTGGGCCCTGTGCTTCTGGCCTCTTGCTGCTTCCTCTGCTTGTGTCAGCCTCTCCTTATCCCCCCTCCACCTGCTTCAGTCATTTCCTCTGAGAGGCCTGGTGTGTACTCTGTTTCCACCCTTACCCTTTATGGCTTAAGTATTCCACCACCTCTGCCCATGGCACCCTGTACTCACTCCAAGCCTTGCACCAAGGACACTGTATGTGGTGGTCACCCACTGCCACAGCCATGAGCTTGAGGACAAAAGAGGTGATAGGTTAGACTGGCTCATAGTTGTTCCCATGGGAACTTGGTAAGTATTCAAAAAATATTTGTTGAATGAATGAATAAAAAAAATGAGTCAAAAAATGAATTGGCTTTGTATCAGCTTCCATGCTCCTTAAAGATGGGCATTTTTGTTTTTGAGCATTTGATTTCAATAAGGTTTATTGAATCTACCAAGATCGTGGATGCCATGTGTATGCCTTTTTAAGTGACACTGAAATGAATGCTTAAGTCAGTCGGTTTAGTCCAAAAAATGGCCAATTGGTAAAAACTGGGCCTGTTGATTTGATTAATTTGAAAGGTTAATTCAGTCAGGAGGAAGAGATCCTATAGCCCACATAAACTCAGTCCAGGTTAGGCCACAGAGGGGAGAGATTAAGAAACTCTCAATGAAGAAGAAAGGCAGCTATTGAAATAACCATCAATATCCTCGCAGTCCCTTCTCATTGGATGTCTCTTATCAGCCTTATAAAAAATGCAAATTTGCTATTACCTTAGAATTTGAGCACACTGCTATTCCTTAGTGTACACATATTTCAAAATGCAAAATTGTTTCTTGATCATCACCTTTCAGTCCATGTACGAGAGTTCACTAAAAGTAACCCCAATACATCTATAATTTCTATTTTTAAATTTCAGCAAAAGAAGAATATGTTTTTATTTTCTGACTCTTTGAAGATATGAATAAGACTTCAGTCCTTAGACATCCAAAGGGATCAGCATATTCTGATAATTTCTTTTCTCATTGAATAAACTCATTCATAATTTCTCTGAGAAATGTCCATCCTGAATCATCAGTTAAAGCTCCATCCAGAAGTTCATTTTGTTAGGTACCCTATAATTTTATTAGCGGTTATAAATCTTATAGTTGATAATATCTTTAGACAGCCTAAAACATATTACATTCACCCCAAAAATGCAAAAACTAGAAGGATTTGGATAATAGTAAAGCATTTCAGTACCTGGGACCATGTATAGAGTCAAAATACATATAATTGCCTACAGGATAATTCTGGTATTTGTCTCAGTGGATCTTCTGTATGATCAAAATTTTATATGTACTCTTTCTTTTTGTGCCCTCATAGTAAGCATTATAATAACCTCTTATTTATTAATACTAATGGAAGGGAGGTATGTGAATAGCCAGAGAGAAAAAAGTTTCAAAATACTTGATACGAATTCCTCAAACACACTTTTTATTCTCACTTGTTCATGAAACTATGAACCCTTCTCTTGTTCCTCCTTCATTTCACCTTTTCTATCTTCCTGCCTTAAATCCACCCTCTTCTAGTTTGAGGTGTAATAAACAGGAACAAGATCCTGTGGCCAGCTCAGCGGTGAAACCATACCTTGTGCATTCATGTCACTCAATGAGCCAGGCTGTGGCCAGACAAACAGCCAGAGTCCTGGTGGGAAAAGCAGGGTCATGAAGAGCTGATACTATTTCTTGCATTTATTTGATTTTATTTTCTCCATAGAATGCCCCCTCCATGCTGAAAGGCTTTAACACTTGCCAAAATATTCTTATAACAGAGATTTTTAAAAAAAGGAAAATGCAGATAAGGAAGGCAGAAGATCATTGTACCTAACACTTGGGAAGAGGAATTCAACATTGCATTTAGCTCTAAGCTCCCTGGAAATTAATGCAAGAAGGAAAACCCGAAGTGTCATTAAAATTCTCATTATTTGAATTTTTAAAAATAGCAGGTGTTTAGGAAGCATGTGTTCATGGCGGTAAATTCTGAAAGAAACAAAAGGGACATGAATGACACAGTGGAAAATCCATCCTCAAAACAATAAGCACCAAAATATCCTTCAATTGTTTATATTTAGAATTTTCTTTTCCATTTTGAGGATTAAAAAATTTGGAGTCATATGCACAGAATCAGAATGAGAAGAATACAGACTTCATACTTAGTTCCCCTCTGCTGGCATTTCCCTCTCTGCCGCGGGGTGGTCCAAAACAACACAGACACGGAGCTTAATGGAGGGGTTGGGGGTACTATCTATCACTTCAACACACTGCTTTAGTCCATAAAATTCCTAGAGACATCGCTATCTTTATGAGCCATCACACAGTTTTAGTAGGACATTTGAGGTTGGACTAAGTCCATGTTTGGCTGCTTATATTAAATTGTCATTCCAATATTGGGTGTATTTCAACAGGGCTGGCATGGAACACACTCATCTTCACTATTACCAAGCCAACGTACCCAGACCTGTCTCTGCATTTATGCTGCCATACCCACCCCATCGTTCACCCATGGTTAATGGCACTAAAGCTGGCTCAGTAGGAAAATGAGTATCTGAAGTGTTCGGCCACTATATTCTAAATCCAGACAATTTATAAACCAATGCATCTTCATTAGAAAGCAGTTTTCCCCACAGAATATTTTTGTTTGGTTTGATCTTATTTCAAATTTTCATTTTGTTTCCGCAGTTTAGGCCAGAATGGGGGTAGAAGTTCCAGGATGCCATGTGAAAGACCAAGATAAGGGTGCTGTGATAGCACCCAGAAAATAATTGAAATCTCAAGAGAGAATCTGTTCAGCCACTCTTCCCTGATTTTTCAAAGGCTGCCATGGGCCAGTCTTAACTTAAGTGACTGATGGTGCTATAAACCCTGCTTTATTCAGCATATGCCCAGCAGTCGCCGATGACAAGCCAGCTGCTTGACTCCGGCCCGCCAACCCCTTGCAGCAGATCCCTTTTTTAATCCATGTCACACCTCCAGATGTGTTTGCAATTCACAAACCTCAACAGCTATCCCTCTAATTATGATCGAGCCTTGCTGAAGCCAGAGTCTACCACAGACACTCACGCTCTTGTTACTATGAGTCCACACCTTCGGAATGGAGGTGGTAGGAATCATTTCATGTAAGCAACAGTTGATGTGACTACTGCTCACGAGCGACAGTGCCTCCACTAGCCACCTTATCAGTTCTATGTATGACTCCAAAGATGTACATTTCCAGCTAGTCTCCCTCTTCGGGTGGCTGGTGCAAAATTTTCCTTCAGTGTCCTGCTGTCAGTTCCACATCAGCACAACAAAATGCAAACTCACTGTTCCTCCTCGAAAACAGCTCTACCAATTTCCCCCCTTCTTTTTTCCAAGAGAACGAAATCATCATCTTCAGACCTGAGTGAATTCCCTTTCCACTCTGCTCTCTGTGAGCAGAAGCGGGCAGGACCCTACTTCTCCTTGCAATTCTGGGATAACGTAGTTTCTTACTACTGTAGAAGGAAACATCGAAGCACCTTCCTGGTTGGGGCGAAGGTTTCCTCAATGTCTTAGTCCATTTTGTGCTGCTAGAACAAAATATCTGAGACCATTCTTTATAAAGAAAAGACATTTATTTCTCACAGTTCTGGAGGCTGGGACATCCAAGATCCAGGCACCAGTATCTTGTGAGGACCTTCATGCTATCATCACATAGCAGAAGAGCAGAAGAGAGTTAACCCACACCTATAAGCCCTTTTTATAACAGCATAATACATTCATGAGGGCAGACCCCTCATAACCTAAACCAAAAGGCCCCATCTCCCAACACCACCACACTGGGGACCAAGTTTCCAGCACATGAATTTTGGGGGACAGATTCAGACCCCAGGACTCAACACCCAACAGAACCCAGTAAGTATTATTAGCCTCGCTGAAAACTTCATGCTCTGCTTCCACACACACTGCTTAACTCCCACTATATAATTTTTAAAAAAAAAACAGTAATAACTAGTAAAAAAAAAAATACTATTATGTAAGAATCCTACAGTGTTCTGTTTTTTCCTGTGAAGATTACTTCTATATATTTTTAATATTAAATTTCCATTTGTTTCTTCCTTTTTTTTCCCCTTTCCTTAGTGCTCGCTCAGATTTGCAGATGTCTTCAGAAAATACTTTACCTGCCTTTGGGGGTGCTCCAGTTGGCAGGATCAGTGGTTCCTAACACTGGGCATCCATAACTTTCTCTGATCTCTTCCCTGAACTAACTCCCACCTTCTCTGCTCACCAGACCCTCCTTGCTCACTGCTTAGGCTTTAGGTCTGACTTATGCATTCAGAGCCCATTCCAAATTCCTTGCCTTTGGCCACTGGTCTGGGCAGGCTGTACCGTGGCCCCAGTCTCTCTGCTGGCTCCAAGCCACAGCCTTGCTCTGATCTGTGGTGTCCAGGCTCAACTCAGTTCCAGACTGTTCATCTGGACTCCAGCTACCTTCTGACTGTGAGCTCCTCAGCCTCCCAGAGCTCTCTGGTCCTAGACCGTGTCTTTCCCTCCTAGTGCCTCCTTGACACTCCTGCTTTCAACTCTGATTCCCATCCCTGATGACCACCACTGTCCCTTGACATCCTTACTTGAAATTTAGGAGTCATATTTGATATTGTTCTTCCTCATTCAGAATGACTTGCTCTTGGCTTCTCTAATCTCCAGAGATCATTGTTTTCATCTGAGACTTTTGTTATAATTAATATTGGCCTAGTCCAGGCCTCTGTCAGTCCTTAGTATTTTCCATACATCTGGGACATAGTTACCAGATTAATCTTCTGGAAAATATTAACACCACTTTAATTGTAAGAAGCCACAGCGCAAGTACCTGTCTATATTCCCTTTTGTTGACAAAATAAATTCCAAACTCCAAACATAGCATTTTAGAAATAGGCCCAGAACTATTTTTCCAAACAATATTTATCTGTACTATTTATCTTACTCAACTGGTCAGCATTGCCATTCCCAAAATATACTGCATGCATCTGTACCACTCAGCTTGCTCATAATGCTCTCCTTCCCTAAAATACTTCATGCCACTGGTATGGGAATTTTGAGTAAGCTAGATAACCCACTAAAAGCTCCAGAGTACTCAATAAAAGATAAAGTTATGAGACAAGATGATTCCTAAAATCCTTTCCAGCTTAGAAGTCCATGATTCAGAGGTAACATTCTATCCTCATCTATATGCCCCTGGTCCTCCAAGTTATCACTGAGGCCACCTGTGTCTGTTGTCACCCCCAGTGAGTATCTCTTCTTCTGACTGTGTTTTGCCCATTCCTTCTACTTTTCGTGAGGCCCATAAACACATACCCTCTTGTATTGCTGTTTAACTTGTCATGGTTCTGTATTTTCTCTCTAATTCCTGAATCAGGGGACCCAGGTATTGCACATCACCTTGTAGTAGTGAGCACCCTATCATTATCCATTGACGGATGCTGAGTGAATCAAATCATTAGTGAAAGTTGCCGGAGAAGTAAATTGGAAATATAGGTACTGCAAGGGGACTCGTTAAATGTGCTCTCACTGGTCTAATTGCATTTAATTAAGTCCCTCGGGGAATAATTGCCCCTTAGGCCACGTCATCCAAGGTCAATGTGACTCATTTTAATCAGAACTTCTCCTTGGGGTGATGGAGCAATTACATAGCAGTTGGACTTGCATCTATGATTTGGTTGAAGCATCATTTTAATTTTGTGTCTGAAACATCTGAATTCTCAAATGTAGGAAGAAGATTTTATAAATTAGGCCAAAGAACAGCCTTTAAGACCTGCTTACATAGTCATCCCAGATTTCCTCCCACCTTCTGTCCCCTTGCTGTGGGCCATCTTTTCAGAAGCCCTGCACATAATGACCTTGGGCAAACTCGGTGTGAGAGGTAACTAAAGGTTAAAATGATATAGTGCTTTTCATAAATATGATTTTGCTGGTTTATCTAAGAATGTAAGGTAAAATAAATTATTATGTAGTACCTTTGAGTCACCACAGTGGCCTTAGCCTCTGGACATGTTAACCAAGAACCTCATAAATATAATAGATTGATATTTTGGTTTTACTCTTTGAATACTTTTTTTAAAAAAAAAATCATTACAATTACGAGCTGTGTCTTGAATCTACAGGCATCTTCTCTTTGATGCCACGTATATGGATTTCATGATCAAAGAAAATGATTACAGGACTTGTGGAGCAACTCTTGTCCATTTTTCCCTCAAGTCTTAGGGAGACGTTTAGGTTGATTTAAAGATTTATCACAGCTATGTGTTATTTATTCATAAAATCTTTTTTATGTACAATAAGTGAACTTTGTTATCACTGTCTGGTTATTGTAAACAGGCAGTAGGCCACTCACTGGATAACAAAATAAAGAATACTAAACAACTTTAGAATCTAGGGGTATCATTTCTTTTTATTAGGCTTAGATGTGGAAGAGGGTGGTGGGATGGTGACACACAGTTTAGGAAAGATGGACTGCACAGAGAGAGACATCACTGGACCCAGGCCAGCATCTGGGGCTAGATGCCAGTTCTGCCCTTAATGTGGTCTGTAACTTTGAGCTCAGCATTTCCTGTTTCTTTAATTTCTTGAACTGTAACATGGTAATAACAACTATTTTATCTACCTTTACTGCATTTTAGAATGATTATTTGCGATAATGTTTTAAAGACAAAGAAATTCAATTGCAATATATGTTTAACCTATTAGCATCAATTCTTTCTAGTTTCATTGAGAGCTTTCCTTTGAACCATTTGGAAATAGCTCATTTCAACCTCATTTTTATCCACCCCATTACAAAATTTAGTAATTTGACATATAAGGAGAATGATAACTATCAGCTCTAAGGGCCATGTTGAGGCACTGGGTGGCAAGTCCATGATTCCTACTATCAAATACATATCAAGTTTCTGACATATGCTAAACATTTACTTTAAAAAAGATAGAATACATGGAATTCACTTGCTTTTATCAGGGCTGTACCTAAATATAAAAGGCCTTATCATCCAGCTTCCTTAATAGTGTCCTCAAGCTGTTCTTAGAATGGGAAGTGTCCAATTCATTATTAAAAGAGTCATTCTCTATGTGCAATGACTATCTCTAGGAAGCCTCCACAACACAAAGGGAGAATGAAAAGAAACAACAAAACAGAAAGGAATAATAAGGATTGAAGTTTTCAACCCTGGAATAAAGTCTGACAAATATCAGGCCATGCCAGAAATAACTTTAAGGTCTGAATTAACCTAGGCATCGCACTTAAGAATAGCCATTGGTTTCAAATAATATTACCATGGTTGGTTCTGGTAGTTTAGTGAAGAGATGCTGAGAAGATGTGATTAAAAACCTTGGCTCTAGCTCTGTGGTTGGCTGGGTAATCCTGAGCAAGTCAGGTAGGCTGGTAGGGGTAGAGAAAATCATGAATCTCTGGTATAAATGTATAAATGGTGGAGATTGGTACTAGATGATTTCTAAGAGTCCTTTGGGGATCTGCAACGCTATGCTTTGTGAGAAGTCTCATGTAATGTATTAAATAATACCATATCCCTGAATAAAACCAGACGCTGCTCATCATTTCTCCTTCCTTTCTGAGTTGTCCCCACCGACCCATCTTCACTTTATATATGCCATATACTCCCTTCAAAACTACCTACCTGGATCTTCACATATGAAGAATTATATAGCACATATTAGATACTTAGCATGTGCTACCTTAAAATATTGTTCTATAATTTAATTTTTTTTTCCTATTTCTTCAGGATTTCTGGCATTTAATCTAGGGGCTTTGCAGAAAGAAGGCATTTGGTGAATAATGATTAGAGTATGACAAAGCTGCGGTTTCTATATAAGATGTATTTCTCATCGATTTAGAGAAGCAGTCTCCATGCATTCGAAGGACAAAGTCCGAGTGAGATTATGGGAAAAGAATGGTTCTTGTCAATAGACATATATATATATATTTCATCCTGGTTTTCCCAGTGTACCGTGTGACCATGGGCAAATTACTCGATATCTCAGAGGTCTTTTTACTTCACTTGTGAAATGAAAACTCCCTTCTGATCTCATCCAAGCAGCAACATTTCCAGGGAGGGAGCGAATTGCCAGGAAAGAAGGAATGGGGGTAACAGAGGTGAGCAGGAATTCAAGATATCAGCTTAGCGGTCTTCAAAAACTATGGGATTTGGATCACCCTAGAACTGATAGATTGCATGTCATATGAGTGCAGTCAGAAAGGGTTAACAATGGCTTTTAAATCAAACTTGGAGTTGAGAAGAAGATGCAGAATTCCAAGTACCGCCACACCACACCCACAGAAAACGCTGAAATTCTTTTCCTTCTCTCTTGTCTCTTTACACCAGCTGCTCTCCTGACCCAGTCTCTGGAGCAGGAGCACTTACTAACCTTTCCCTAGGTAGGCCCTGTGGTGTATCCCAGGATTCATAGGGCTGGAATTAGGAAATTTTTAGAGGTCCTATGTAAGAAAAAGAATGCAAAGGTATATAACTAAAAGTAGGTATGAGAATAAAGAAAGAAATTATAATAAATTACGAATTTTTAAAAGCTGAAAAAATACTACCTTACAAAATCCAGAAAAACACACTTTTTAAATGAAATGCCTATGCACTACACATACCTCTTCTCTACTTTTTGACCATATATGCTTTTATTACCGATTCATATGGCAGTGATTTGTAATGTCTTTTCAAGAAATATTATAAAGATATTGCGTTTCTTTTAGTATGATTAACTATGCTTAAGTCATTTTTTTATTACTGATGGTTTAGTAAAGATTCATTCAAATTCATAGCTTGTTGATAATTCCATGGAAAATTTCAGAATTTTTGTCAATTTGGGAAAATATCTTTCAAATTTCTTTTATATATGAACAGAAAGATTTCAGGGCAGTTCGAATTTCCTTCTGTGTGACTAATCTTAAATACTTACTGAATTGATATCACTTATCTAAGAGTTTATCACCAATTTCCTTATAGTAATGGCATATTATTAGTTTTACATTATCTATGTTGTAATCCTTTCATGGCAAATCAACAAGTGCAGTGGATTCTAAAAATGACTGCAAATTTTTTCCTTTCCTTCATCCATGTCGTTTGGTAGAATCCTCCCATAATAACTCTAGTAATAACTTTAGACTTAGCCATGGGACTTAGTTAGTTTGATGGAATATTGCCAAACATGATGCAAGCTAAGGCTTAAAAAGCACTTGTGTTTGGGGCTTGCTCCTACTTGTTCCTGCTATTGTTGGAAACACTGCAACTACCATCTTGAGGACTTGTCTTCCAAATTATGAGAGACTGTGGCCCCCCAAACTCTCTTATCCCACCTGACTGCCAGCCAACTGCCAAACCTGTAAGGGAGGACACACCAGATCATCAGCCTTCAGATTACCCCACCCCACAAACTGACTATAGACACATGAATGAGATCAGCCAAGACCAGCAGAAGAGCTGCCCAACTGAGCCCAGCCCAAATCACCAACATGCTGAATAATGAGCTAAATAGATTGTTGTTTTAAGCCAGGAGTTGGCAAATTTTTTCTGTAAAGTACCAGATAATGAATATTTTAGGCTTTGTAGGCCACCTGTGATCTCTGTTGTCTCCTCCTCCTCCTCCTCTTCTTCTTCTCTTTAAAAATGTAAAAACTATTCTTAGCTTGTAGAATATAAAAATACAGGCTATGGACCAGATTTGGCCCATAGAATATAGTATAAGCCATTAATTTTAGGGGAAGTTTGCTACACAGAAAAAGCTAATACTCACAGAAAGAAATTTAAATATTATCCCAAATGCATTCATATGATTCATTTCTCTTCATTACTGAATTCACGATAATCCCAGGGCATGAACATTTCTTCTATTCAAAATGTATCTCTTCGACTTAATGAATTCCTGTTTTTGATATGGTATGAAGATCTTTATCAGATTCCCTTCTTAAGATCAGAATAATTTCTATTGATTACATTGCTCATCCTTATCTCTTATGTTTCATATTCCATTAATTTTACATTAATAATCGCTCAATTCTTTTGATAAATAAAGTTAAAGGTGACAAAAAAAGATACTATTCATATATGTCCAAATCAGGAGTCTGAAATTTCTCATTTGTTTCAGTTACATACTCCAAAACATCTTTCCCAATAGCAGTTAACATGTTGTCTTTGAACCTTACCAACATTTTGAATAAAGTTTTGCAGCTTGTTTGTGTTTCTGTTCTTTTTTCAAATCCTGAAAAATGTAACAGAGATATTAAAAAAAAACATTGTATTCATGTCCTAAGTCTTGAATACATTTTATACATCTGTTGATTAGAAAAATGTTCCATAGACTAGTCTTGCTCCATGCATTTTAAACCTTGTTCCTCCTCTACGAGATACGTAAGGCACAGTAAGACAAATTAGTAACGCAGTACAGCCTCTGACCTGTACCTTTGTGTTTTCATGGCAAGTGACCAGGCACAGTGGGTGGCAAGACTATTCACAGAAGCCCTTTCTAAGCTTGGACAGTAGCAATAACTTAACTGTACATGGAGTTGACTGCATATCACATAAATATATCTCACTAAACCCAATAAATGTCTCCCAAATTTAACTTTCACTTAGCCATAATCTAAAAATGCTAATGACCACTCCAATACCACCCAACAAAGGGAAAGTGTGATGGAAGGAAAATCAGAGTGGAAAGAGACAGCAGAGATTTAACCAATTATATATAATTAAAATATCTTCCCCCATAATTTTAAAAAAATATGTGAGCATACTAGGAATGCTTCTTGGGATAGGTCCCAGGCAAGTAATGGGACATGCAACTTCAGTGTTATTAGCTTCTCTATAATAATCTACCTCCGTAACTTTCAGATCATTTTAATCACATTAGAGGAAGCAAACATGAGCTCAAGTGGGTGAGAGACATTTATTGTCCAATTCCATTAACAGAGAGATTTTATCTACAAAAATGGCATCTTCCCCCGAGTTTTCAAGCAGTAAAAGTATTTTTAGCATGAGTAAGTTGAATGTATGTGCATATAATCTCCACGTCAAACATTCTCAAGCATAGCTAAATATTTCCATGTGATTTTTCCCACCTTAAATATATGAGCCACATTTTTAACTTTAAAGCATCTACTTAATTAAATTTGTATTTGCTAATATTAATACGTCATTAGAGCTTCATTCATCAACTCTATCTGGTATCTATTTGTAACATCGGTCACAGATGACACAAAGGGTTGTGTCTTTGTAAAATTATTCCCACAATCCAAATGCTATTACTTACCAAAAACTCTCTCTATTGGTCAACAATGTGAAAATGCTTCCCCTTGGCCAGGTTAACTTAAAATATGGTTTGGGAAAAACAAATAAATTTCCATGAGATTTTCCTTATCTCTGTTTCCCATCTGGCTTGCTGTTATAAACATTTAATCCAGTGTTTGCTGCCAATGTTTCCCAGAAAGCCTTATAATTGCTTGGAATTTGTATGAACAGTTCCAGTCTGGTGCACAATTAGGGATGCACTATAAAATTTTCATTGCTTGATTTAGTTGAAATTATAAGATGGATAGGGAACAATAACACCCATAGTTATAGACTATAAAAAAGACTACCAGAAATTTGCAAATAATAGTAATGCCAATAGATTATTTTGTTTTGTAGTTATAAGCCCCCAAACAAAGAAATCTTACATCCACATAGACCTAGAATATTTAATCAGAGACTTTATATGTGAAAACAAATACTTGAAGTTTAGAAATTTACAGGGACCAAAAGGAAAAGAGAGAAGAAGGACTCATTGCCCTATGCTTTCTCGAGTAAAAAGGCTTTGGTAAAAATACTTACTGACTCCTATAAGAAGCAATATTTTTCCCTGATCCTTTATACCCAAGGAAACACAGAGGTAAGTAAATAATGACAAAAGGTGATTGGTATCAATGTCCTGCCAAGATTTGGCAGACTAATCTAATTGACATTCTTTATTTCTGAAATAAGCTAATTGTGCAGAAGTCCTTTCTAAAGGACTTCTCGTAATGCTGTGGACTATAATTTCCACTGCTTCTATAGTTCTCGAGGCACCCAAATTGCTTTACCATTGGCAATGCCATTAGAGTATATCCATTAATTTAAGAGAATGGTAGTTGGTCTGTGCCAGTTAGTGTCTGTGAGTGTTTGTGTTGCCAGCATCTAATTGAAAAGTATGCAGTCCCGCTCTTGCACTTCAAATGTTTCAGCTCTGTGTGCATATAAAGTTAAAAGAATAACACTGCTGGGCTCTTGGCCTAAAAACACACTTGAGTGGAGGAGCCAGGTGAAATGTAGATAATCCAAATGGAGGTAAACCGGGATTTCTGAAACCCTCATGCTGTGGAAGGCCTGCTGGGAAAGGACCAAAATGCATTAGCTGTTCAGAGTCTGCTGGGGTAGAAAAGCCAATATTATAGCAATTCAGTATCGGATCCAGAAGTGTGATCAATCTCTCTATTTATCATCTGAGCTGTCAATCTACCTACCTACTCACCTACCTAAGTACCTAATGTATGGGGAGATATTCACCAGCTCTACTGGCCCATTTACAGGTGAAAGGACCCTGGGGAGACAAAATATCCCTGTCTAGGAAGTGGAGAGTTCCCAACAGCGAGAGGCTCTGAATTTGTAATGGAACTTGTGAGAATAGATTAGTCACATTTTGGCTCAAGAAATCATTTAAACCCCAAACTTCCAAAGCCCTGAGGATTGAGGATGCGGAAAATGTTTCCAGAACTCTGTACAAAGTAAATGTTGGTATTTACATATTTGACATGTCTGACCCATCCACTATGATGCTATTGCTTAGTTTTCCATGGGTCTTTTTGTGTACATGCCACAACTTGCATGCATCAAATTAGGTAGTTTTATACCATCTTTCTGTTGAAGTAAAAATGGCACATTCTAAGATAATTCCACCTTGATTTTGGTGACTATGGTCATGATGACATGATTTCCTCTTTTGGTGAATTTTAAGCAATAAATAAAGGCACATTGTGAGCAGATTCACATAGTACTGACTCTACTATTTATTAATAATACCTGGTTGATATTAAACAAGATTTGCAATCTTGTGAACCTCAGTGTCTTCATTGAAAAATTGGCCCTAATGGCTGTAGCCCACCATATAGATTGTTCTGAAAATCCAATAGGTAATGATTTTTCTGTCCTATTACTTTTCTCTCTCCATATTAATTGTATGAAGAAGTATATAGAAAACAACCTGCTTCTTTCTTTTTATTTTAAAATTAACCTCATGATTTGATGTCAGGCAATTCTGTCATTATTGTATTACACTATAGCTGTAAGACCAAGAGTCTTTTAGAGTCTCCTTTTTCTCATAGATAAAATAAAAATAGTAATTACATCAAAGAATTGTTAGAATTATTATACAAGACTTCACATGTGCATATATGTGTGTATGTAGACATGTGTGTGTATATATATGTACTTTGTACAGCGAGGCAGTATGCAGCTTAATATATAGTAATAGTAGTCATTATTGCTGATATTTTTATATGTATAATATTGTAAACATTCAAGGTAGCAGTGTGTTCAAAGAGAACATACATTTTTGAGTAGTTCAGGGAACAAAATATTTCCCATATTTGGAAGGAACCTTATGATTTGCCAAATATCCAGAAAACTTGTCGTGGCTATAAAGATACATCTAAAATTTGGCTCACATTAAAAGCTAAAAAACTTGGAAAATAGTGTCACCTATATTGCAAATTACTGGATCAGATATCTCAGGCCAATTTCTAACCTTTTTTTCACTTTTGAAAACAGATTCAAAAAGCCTTAAACTTGCTATCCTGGGAGGCAAATATAGTCACAGTCAGAGATACGAGTGTCATCTACGAGAATAACGACACAATTCCAAATTTACTTTTCATTTCATTCCCTTCCTGTGAACCCACTGGACTTCCAGTTTGTAAGAACGTTAAAGTGTGAGAAACCACGAAAGTTTCTCAAACCCCTTTATATGAAGCTCTAGAGATTTACTTGGAGATGAAGATAACCACAGAATGAGGACAACATTTTGAAGTTTCTCAAGCCAACTTATCCACAGAAAGGACTGATTGGGAAGGCATTCTAAATGTTCCCTCTCAAGTTTCCTCTTTGAAAGAAAAGAAGGTATATCTCACCTGTAGCTTTAGAAAGCCCAAGAGTTTTCTTGCTTTGTAATAAACTTCTTCAAGAAACATTTCTGAACTGTAGATGTCTGTATTGCAAGGTGGTATCTGTGACTTTAAATGTGAGTCTATACAGTGTTAGACTAAGTCAGTCATTCATTCTGCCCCTTTGAAAATGTAAGAGAAGGGTCTAAAGTAACAGCATAGTACCCATCCCCAAGAGAAAGAACCCTGCCTGTACAATCACCTCATAGAAGCTTCCTATTAGCACTTTTGAATACACTGCCCTGGGGGATAACATATAGCAATCCCTGAAAGGATTCTGGAGTGATACTGCTGAGGTACCCTGGGAACTATTGCTGGGTCTGCTCCAGTCTGCACTTGATCTCTATTACCAATTGCTGACCTTGAGCAAGCTGGTTAACCTCACTGTAATTCAGCGTTCTCAAGTATAGAATAGGCTCCATAACATTTGTAACTTAAGTCCCCAAACAGGATGTTGTGGAGATGAATGAAGCAGTGTTTCCAAGATGCTTGGTGGTCTAGGGTGCAAATGTGCTGAAACAGAGCTCAGAAGTCCTAAGCATGAATCCTAGCCTTGTGATTTGGACCCAGTACAGACAGCATCTGAACATCAATCTACTCCAGCACCCAAAGACTGTGTCCAGCCTGGTAAATCAGTTTGAATGCACAGGTTTACTGCAGTTCACCACTCACAGCCTAACTTGTTTGTAATGACACAGACTCCTCCTACAACCCTTGTGTCCCTCTGCCATATAGTGTCACCTGCTTTTAAAATACCAAGTGCCCTTTCCCTTTTATTCTTTACTTTGGGCACCATTTTATTGTAGTTTTCCCCTGATACTAAAAAAAAATTACGTACTGTTAAGTATATGCACCTTTAATGTCATTTAAAAATATAAACTCAAAAGCAAGAATGAGGGAAATCAATGGGATTTTAAAAGTATTAAAGGTCAATGCTATTTAACCCACATTATATTAGCCTGATCCTTACAAGAAGTTTTGATGACAATCACTAGATCAAGTTAGGAAGTTATTTTAATGCTAATGCCTGTTTATAGGCTTTTAGGATAAAAGTATATTCCTTGGCTTCCTTCCTTTAGTAACATCCTGAGACAGACCTATTTGAAATCTCCTCTTTAATCAAAAGTAATCA
Organism: Propithecus coquereli; assembly: GCF_000956105.1. Classification (NCBI taxonomy): domain Eukaryota; kingdom Metazoa; phylum Chordata; class Mammalia; order Primates; family Indriidae; genus Propithecus; species Propithecus coquereli. The sequence goes on along the minus strand of NW_012139080.1, from coordinate 3,121,896 downwards.
TGGTGCCTAACTATCTTTCCTCAGCACACACCTCCACCTCCCTCTCACCTGCTCATGCCCCAACAGAAGCACACAGACATGCCCAGAGAAATAGTTACTAGCCAGGGACAGATTATTACAACTGAACAGACGGAGGCGCATGTCAAGATGTAGCTGCCAAAAAGTATCTCCTCTAGTGGGGCCTCCCTTACTGACTTTCTCACTGTTCCTAAAATTTCCAAATAACTCATTCCCCTAGCAGGAAATTGAAGATTGTCAAGATACAAACATTTGTATATGCAGCAATGCTAATATCTCATAGGTCATGGGAATGAGAAGGGATACAGGTCATTTTGGTAAATGGGAACAGGAGAGATGTGTCTATAGAATGTGATGCTACTAAGCTGGCATGTGTGTGAAGCAAGAGAGGGCTGCTATATAATAAATTAACAGCAACAATAGTACATATATGGAAATGATGACATAAGGCCAAAGACAGCTTGGAGTTCCACCACCATGATGACAGGGCTCAGTATTATTATATGTCAATTGCAAAAGTTAAGGGAGTACAAATATTCTATGTGGTAAAGAGATGACTCAAAGGGATCCGAATAATGTCATTCAAATATCTGTAGAAATCCCAGTCACTAGAGTGCTTAGACTGAGGCTGGATGACAAATGATGTGGATGCTGTAAAAGAACATGAGACCAGTTTTTTACACTATAATCCTATGATTTTACAAACTTTCTGATGCCTGACTTACTCTGTGAATACTTACATTGGAAGGTGAGTGGGAAAGAGCATTTATTGAGTACCTATCAAGAGCATTGCATTCTGTGTGTTACCTTATGTAGATGTCTTAACTTCATTTATCAGATGAAGAAACTGAGCCTTGCAGACACTGAACAAATGGACTAAGACATATGCTCAGCTAGTCAATGCTGTACCCACAATTTGAAACTAGGTTTTTCTGGCCTCAAAATCTATGATCTTTTTACTAAATCATCCCCCAAAGAAACTGAACCCTGCCCATGGCTCATGGTGCACTGATTCAACAAATGTCCATAATTTCCAAGAATTGTCACTACAAAGCAGCCCCATGGGGAGAAGGTAGATGAAGAAGGCAGTGAGCATGTGCCACAAGTCTTTGGGAAGTCCTGCTCTGTGGTAGCCTGGAACACTTCTTTTACTGAATCATCATAATCAAGTGGTTCTTCCAGCCACTGCATCAGAAAACAGAAGTGCAAATGGACATTCTTCAATCTGGTTCAACCTTTCTTCAACCAGGTGCTCACCCAAGGAACCAAGAATAAGAGATAGAAATATAAGGAATACCCTAAAACCACGAAGATGAAAAGGGAAGATTGAGAGTCTTGCAAGACACAAACGTTTCCTCACTGCTGACAGCCCTGCCACTATTAAAAGTTGGTATATTAGTCCCTAAGACATTTACTGCCATCTGTTGGAAAATTAGTATAATGAATACATTAATCTAAGATGACCACAAACATGAATATCATCACATAATTTTGTGCAATATACAATCTGCAACATACAATGATGCAGACTAGGAGTCTTCATCAAGGATGATGATGCTTGAAGTAAGCCTCATGAGCAATATTATTACCACTGTTTTTCACAATAATTTATTAAATTGGATAGTAAGGACTTGAGGAAATGAAAAATTGGAAAAGGTGTGTCTAGTTGTGAGGTAATTATTCAATCATTCGCTTATACAGAAAATATTTATCAAGTGTCTGTAGTGAGTCAATCTTTATTCTAAGACCTAGCATAAATCAGTGGATAAATAACACAGCCCAAATTCTCTCCCCTTACAGAGTTTACATAGGGAAGAATAACATTATAGTTAGGTAAGTATGTCATGTATTAGATAGTAATAAGTGCTAAAGTGAAAAAGCCAAGGATGAGAGATATGAGAGTGTTGAGTCATATGTAATTTGAGAATAAATCTAGGAGTTCACACAGGGCTGGGAATAGTTTTTGTCCCTATTTGCCATAGTGAAAGGCTTTATAATATGAAGGCTTCGAATAGAGTCTTCAAAAGAGTATTACCTTAGTACTGGGACTACATTAGCTCTAAACTAAAGGCTGCTCTGAACTGCCATAACAAAGTTCGAAACAAAAACTTGAAAGAATGCAACTGGTCCCAAGTAACTTGACTTCGTGCCAAAACAAAATCCAACATAATTTAAAGGAAAACAACCAAATACAGCAAACGTCAATGAAAAATTCACAAAGCCTGGCATCCTATCAAGAATAATCAGCATTGCAAAGGGGAAAAATTGATCCAGAACCAAGAGAAAAAAATTAATAGAAACAGATCTTAAAGGGTCAGAGATGACAGAATTAGGAGACAAAGGCATTGAAATAGCCATTATAAATCTGTTCAATCTGTTTAATAAAACAGAATTATGAGAAAAGAAATGGAAGATATTTTTTAAAAGATCTAGATGGAAATTCTAGGGATGAAATACTTGACATATGAAAACATAAACAAACAGGTAAACAAAACTAGGTTGGATTAAAAGCACATTAGATATTATAATAGACATGAATGATGAACTTAAAGATATAAAAATGAAATGAGGTACAGAGAAAGAAAAAGAAAAGAGTATCAGTGACCTGAGAGAATATCAAATAGTCCAACATTTGTATAATTGGGGAGAAGGGGGGGCATAAAAATATTTTAAAAAAATGGTTGAACATTTTTAAAATTTGATGAAAACCATAAAATTCACTGTACTGAGTTTAATAGCTTCTTCCCCAATACACACACCAAATTCATGTCCATCCAGAACCTATGACTGTGACCTTACTTGGAAGCAGGGTCTTTGCAGATATAATCAAATAAAGATGAAGTCATATCGGACTAGGCTGAATCCTAATCCAGTGACTTGTGTCCTTATATGAACAGGAGAATTTGGACACAGACACCGGAGAGAAGTCCATGCGAAGAAACAGAGGTTAGAGTGATGTATCTACAAGCCAAGGAACACTAAGGATTACTGGCAATCATCAGAACCTAGAAGTCACAAGGAAGGATTCTTCCTGAGGGAGTATGGCCCTGCCAAAACCTTCATCCAGGCTTCTATCCTCTATACCTGTGAGAGAATAGATTTCTGTTATTTTAAGCCACCCAGATTGTGGCAATTTGGTATGGTGGTCTTAGGAAACTTACACATTCACAGACCCAAGAATCTCAATGAACCCCAAGAAGAATTAACAATTAAATTAAAAATTATGCTGACTGCTGTCATAACTATTAAAAAAAATTATGGTTGTATGGTAAAGGAACATAGGAGCCAATCTGAAAGAGCTCCGAAAGGTCAGAGGTGGAATGACTTGAGCAACATAAATAATGTAGTTTTAGATTATAACTCAAGTATAAATTAAATATTCACAAGTTTAGTCTGATATAAATGAATGACTTAATAAATAAATTGGATAGACTAGATAAAGCCATACCGAAGAATTCCAAATAATTTGTATTATAGATACTGCCCCCTACAAGTATTAACTTTTCATTCCTTAAGTAGTGATATGCCCTCGATTTTGAAGATAATTTCACTGGGTAAAGAATGTTAGATTATTTCAAAAACAAATAAGATACTTATTTGTTTAAGACAGATCTGTAAGAACTCATTATGATCGTGTCTACACTACAAAAAATATTAGGTACTTCTTTAGGCAGAAGAAACTGACATCGCAAAGAAATCTGGATTTGCATGAAGGAATGAAGAATGCCAAAAATGGTAAATATGTGAGTAAGTGAAAGAAATTTTTTTTTTCACTTTTAATATGTTTAAAAGATAATGGCTTATTTAAAGAAAAAATAGTAACGATGAGTTTTGGAATTTACAATATGTGTAGAAATAAAATATATAATCATAACACAAAAGATGGGGTGTAAAAGTTTACTGTTGTGGGTTTCTGACATTATTTGTAAAGTAGTTTGAAGATAGGCAATGATAAGTTAAAAAGGCATATTTTAAACCCTACAACAACCCATGCTGCACAGAAAACAAATGAAAAACAGTAACAACAATAAAACTCAAACAGTTATAACTAATAAGCCAAGGGTAGAGATAAAATGGAATAACTAAAGAAAAATTTCAACTAATCTAAAATAAGTCAGAAAAGGAGATAAGAAATAAAGAGAAGTTGAGAATAATAGCAGACAGATAGCAAGACAATGGATTTGTACCAAATCATATCCACAATTAAACTAAATTTAATAGTTTGAAAACTTCAGATAGAAGGCAAGAACTGCTAGATTGGATAAAAAACAAGACCCAACTATATGCTGTCATATAAAATAAGGTCTGTAAAGACATATATAAGTTCAAAGTAAAAGGATAGAGAAAGATATTCCATGTTAACACTAATCAAAAAAAGTTGGATGTGGCTATATCAATATCAGACAAAGTTGAGGCTTCAGAGAAAGGAATAGGACCAGATATAAGAGTGGATATTTCATAATGACAAAAGGATAAATTTATCAAAATGACCTAACAATTCTCAAAATACATGAAGCAAAAGCTAAGACTTTAAAGAAAATAAAGACAAATTCACAATGATAGCTGAATATTTCAATATTCCTTTCACATAACTGATAGAGCAAGAAAACAAAATCAGTTGAGAAGGCTTGAACAACTCTAAAACAACTTGACTGACCTAATTAACATTTATTGGATACTCCATCAACAGCAGAATATACACGAAATATTCATCAAGGTAGACCTATTATTAGCTATAAAGTATCAATTAATTGAAAAGAAATAAAATAATGGAAGGTATGTTATCTGTTTACAGTGAAGTTAACCTAGAAATTGCTAACAGAAAAATATCTGGAAAACCCCAAAATATTTGGAAACTAAATAACATAATTCTATGTATGTCATGGGTCAAAAAAGAAATCAAAGGGGAAATTTAAAAGGATTTTTAACTCAATGAAAATAAAAAACACAATATATCAAAATTTGTATGATACAGCTAATGCAGTGCTTAAAGGGACATGTATAGCATTCAATGCTTCTGTTAGGAAAAAAGAAAGTTCTCAAATCAATAATGTAAACTTCCATCTTAACAAACTAGAAAAAGATGAGCAATTAAATCCAAAGTAAGCAAATAGAAATAAATAATAAAAAGTAGAAATTGATAAAATAGTAAATGCCAATTGGATAACTCAGTAAATAACCCAAATCTCTGCCCAGTGGAAGGATTTTCTCTCATGATTATCTTTCAGGGCCACCTCTGAGCAGGGTTGTCATGCAGCAGCTTGCCAAACCACCATTTGAGAACCAAGCTTAACCACTTTCTTTCTCCACCAGTCAAACCTAAGAGTCCCTCCCCAATGTGGTCATAGGTGTGAACTGAAAGAGGCCGTTCTTAACAAAATGGGGATTTTGGACCACCTCTTACGTGGCTTACTTGTGCTCACCAGCCCTATTCCTACGGAGTCCCAGATACACCCATATTGACTTAAAAAGGATTGCTGCTGCATATGCTTAATGCTATGAACTTGTGGGTTTGATAAAATCCACCTCATAATGAGCCATTTTAGCCACATTTTCACTTGACATCCTATGGCTAGATATGCCATTTCTACTAGAGTCCTATTTCACAGTAAGAGCCGGGTTTTGAATTATGTATAATTCTCTGCTGCATATGGCATGGCCTTGTGCCAGAACCCTAGCTGTCTATGTTATGATTTTCCCACTGAGATTTGTCATAAACTCTGCACAGCTTCTTTTTCCACCATAAATATTTCTAATTCCATAGGATTTGCCAGGTCCTATGGCTTAAGAAGCAGGGCTGCTTGCACCACAGCACAGACTTGCTGCAAAGCCCTTTCCTGCTCTGGACCCTACTCAAAACTGGCAGTTTTTTATGTCATCCAGTATATGAATCAAAGCCATATTGCTAAATGTAAAAAATATCCTGGCCTACCAGGGATGGTGCTTCCTTATTAGTAGTAGGAAATGTAAGATGTAATAATTTATCCTTTATAATGAAGGGAAAGTTCCACCATGCCTTTGACAACTTGTCATCTCCCCAAATTTCATCGATGTGGTAGGCCCGTTTGTTTCTATGGAATGTCTCCCACCCTGTAATGTTCATGTGTCTTTGTTTCTTTCCAATGTCTGGTGGCCAGGAGAGGAAGGGGAGGAAGATCTTGAAGGGGGAGTGCTAGACCTTAATAGGGAAGAGCTGCCACTTCTGCAGGCCCAGATAATTCAGAGCTACCAGAGTTTCAAGATTTTTGAGTGCATTGACCCAGATGTCCCATCCAAAGCCTCAGGGTCCGACTCCTTTCTACCAGGGTCCTGACCATTGCAAAGAGATCTTGCTGGGCCTGGTAATCCAACTTTCTCTGGAGCTCTGCTACTCTTATAATTAAATACTAGGACCAATCTTTACCCTTTCCACTCTCCAGCTTTGGGATAGTACTATTAAATGTTGCCTTGTAGGCCCTCTAAATTTTCAGACTTTTGCTTTAAATTGGTGGTTAATCATCTGTCTTTCATTGTCTTTCTCTACTGCATAAATTGTACTCAGCAACAGCTGTCCAATTCCACTGTCGTTTTAATTACCATTTCCCTGAACCTCTCAGATGCCTGAGATACTGAGTCCACCAGTGCATTTCCTTATATTCACATTCCATCTCAGTTCACCACCAGTGAAAGCTATAGCATTTGCATTCCTACTGCATGCCGGGCCTCCCAGGATTCCACCTGTGACAAGCAATGGGTTCTCATCGCCAGTCAGCCAGTAGGTGACCCATCTCCCAAGTCCTATTTTATAGTCACCTCCTTGGTGAGGCCAATCCTCATGTAACTCTCTTAGTTCAGGTTCCCCGGGAAGCATCCTTAGAGATGGAGATGTGAATGTGGGAAACAAATGCTCTCAGGAACAACACCTGTGAGGGGATAAGGACTGGGCAGAGGGAGAAAAGGAACTGTCATAGAGTCACACCAGAGACCTCAACCCACACCAAGGAGTGTTCTGAAGCTTGGATGGCCCTTCGCAGATCTCCCAAAATGGGGCAGGGCGGGGAAGGCTTTTGTATCTCCACAGTGACAAGTCATTGAATAGGGCTGTTTCCAGGGGGGAAGCACAGCCTTGGGTGAGGCAGCTCCTTTCCACAAAGGGCAATTCCCCTGTAAGCTGTCAGCAGGCAACCTGGAAACTGCTGAAATGAATACCTCAGTCTTGAAGGGGGGATCTGGGCTGGCCACAACAGTGCCCACCACAACATCCAAACACCTTGACATACCTAAAGGGCAGAACCATAAGCCTAAGACCTCAATTCTGAAAAAACAAACAAAAATCCCTGCCTAACAAAACAACTAAACTTAAACCTATTAGATTGATGCAAGGCAGTAAATCAAGCACCTGGGCAGGGAGGTGAGAGTTAAAGTGTCAAGTTAATTTAGATTTGGAGTGTGATTAATCAAAATCAGGAGTGCAGATTAACAAGGGAGACCTTGATTCACTGACAGGCATTACTCTGCTGAACTGAAAGGTTTTCTTTCCTCCAGCCATCTGTTTGAACCTCCACCTCCTGAATATAACCTAAGTGTCTGGAAATATAACCTAAGTGTCCTCTTAGAAAGCTGGGAAAAATTGAACCATGTTAGTATAATACTGTTGTATAGCTTTCGCCATTTTTAAATTTGTTTTTTGTTTTTGTCCTTGAGCCCCCTGAAGTAGTCTTGCAGTTACTTCTGGAAGGTTCCAGAAGTGTCTCATAAACAAATGTAGTCCATCAATAGGTCTACCTGCCATGTCCTTATTTTATTTTTTAGTCCTTCCTGGTATGGTCTATGGCCAAGTCTCACAAATGCTTCTGAAAACCAGTTAAATTCCTTACCGTTGCTTTTGTGGGCCACTATTACGTAGCTTTTGCTCTTGTACCCCATCTACTGAACACCAGGATGAGTGAATCAGGGATGGCAATCTGGTCCCTGGAGGTCGTCATGCTTCTAACTGATGTTCCCTGCAGAAGCAGAAACAAAGTGTTTCTCCGTTCTGTGTTTCCCCAACCCTGTGATTGGAATGAAAGTGGTGTCACTTTTGTATCCATGCATCTCAGAGAGCGCTACTTTGCCTTCTCTTTCAGCCCATGGACTCTCTTGACCAATGAGAAGCCATCCACTGTAACTCAGAAAGAAATAAACTCTAAGATCAATCCTGTGTCTCCTTCTATCCTTTCTCTACCTCTGTGTGATGGGCAAAATAATGGACCCCAAAGATACCCACATCCTAAGCCCTGGAACCTATGAATGTTATGTTACACGGCAAAGGGGATTTAAGGTTGCAGGTGGAATTAAGGTTGCCGACCATAAAATAGGGAGAGTATCCAGGATTATCTAGATGGGTCTTTAAACATCAAGGAGAGGCAAAAGAGTCATAGTGAGAGAAAGAGATGCGAGGATGAAAGCAGAAGTTGGAGTGAAACAATTACTGACTTTGCAGATGGAAGGGGCCATGAGCCAGGGAATGAGGCAGCCTCTGGAAGCTGGAAAATGCAAGGAAATGGATTTCCTCTTAGAGCCTTGAACACAGCCCTGCCAATACTTTGATTTTTACCCCAGTGAGGCCCATTTCAGACTACTGGCCTCCAGAACTGTAAGATAAATATGTACTGTTTTAAGCCACCAAGTTTGGGGTAATTTGCTGCAGCAGCAATTGCACACCTGGACTCCAGCTCTTTCCTATTCTCATCAATAACATCCTCAGGCAAGGTGACTTTGCAGATGAATCTGGTAGGCCTGTCCACTAGCCTGCCTCATGTATCCGGACGTGCTGAGACCCCTCCAGTCTTTAAGGGAAATAGGTCCCCGTCTCATGACAGGTCTATCTCTTTACCAATCCACATCTCTATTACTATCAGGTAAGGGGGTAGGGTAGGGCCTGGAAGATTCATTTGTCAAAGTACTCCAGGTACAATCCTGGTGATGTGAAAAAAATTTTTGGAAGTAAAGTTTGGGGAGTTGAAGAAACTGTACAACTCTGTGGATTTTTTTGGTACGGTACGTGTGGTAATAGAAACTAAAAGT
>NW_012139080.1:3090020-3112783 GCF_000956105.1 Propithecus coquereli | reverse complement strand
TGATTGAATGGGTATATGAGCAGAAATTAATTTCTCATGGATTATTTTATCCCATAAACCTGTGATCTATTTTTTGCATTGATTTTTATCAACAGGAGTTGGGTTCCCTAAACCAAATATTGTAGTTGGCTAGCAAAGTCACTGGGTAACGGCCTCAATATGAAAGAAACACACGTGGAAAATAGTTGTTGTATTTGCTGAATCTCTCCATTACTAAATTATTTGAGATATTCAACTGAACCCACAAAACTGTTTACATGCATAAAAAAATAGATAAAATCCGTAAAACATTTTGAATTTTAAAAATCGCCCGTTTGTTTCAATAAATATTTGACTAAATTTGGTTTGCCTTTATAAGCCCATTTTATGTGCAGCTTTTGCTAAATAAATCAATGCAAATATTTTGTTAGGGTCTATGTTTGTAAACAGCACAGGTTTTCATGTGGTTTCTTGCAAGCCAGATTTTCCAAACTTCAGCTATTCAAATACCACCTTCACGATTTTTGTCATGTCTGCATATGATTGTTACATCACTTGCTAATATTTTATTTAAGAAACCCAACTTTATTGACTTAAATTGATATTGAAAGGAAAGTATATATCACGACCAGAAACGGAAAAAAAGTTATCGCTTGCTGGAAGTGGAGAGTAATGACACATAACTGTAATGAAAATAACCAATGATTTATTTTTTGTCTGTTGAAGTTTTGAGCTTGGAGACTTCTCCTTTTTGTTATTGAAGTGAGTAATTAGCAGGTATTACAGGATTGGTAAAGACATACAACCCCAAACTAATAATGTTTTTTCCCCTAAAGCTAATCAGAAGGATTGAAAGAAAGTTAAAAAAGAAATAATGTTATTACTATATGATTCAATGTACTTTATTATCATGTCTGGATGCTGGCTAAAATAATCTCAGGAACATCAGGGATTTTGGAAATGCCATTTCAAACCATTTAATTTTGCTTTCTGAATTGGTTCCTGTCGTTGTTATATATCAATACTGCTACCTTGCATAGGCTTTTATGTACTCTATCTTAGAGACAGTAGTCTTCATCAAGCACCTACCTTTTACAACTTTTGAAGGTTCATATCTTTACATTTAATTTCTAGCTCCATGTGTATCACCTTATACAAGCCGACCCAACTCCAGTTCTTCCTCTTCTGATAAGATTCCTATAATAAATTCACGCTATGGCAACCAGTCAGATATGAGGAATCACTATATTCTTTATATTGTCACCTGCCGTCATTGTCTTATCCAATTCTGCTCTGTTTTTTTTTTTTTAAATAACTCTGGCTTGCCCATACAGCCTCAAAGGAGTCACTGAGGCCTCAGCAGCCTGGGATTTACTGGGAACGCCTCCGACTTGTGTACTCTAGCTTCTTTCTTCTCCAAGTGTGGTCCAGGGGCCAGCAGCATCGCACTGCCTGGGAGCTAGTTAGAAAAGCAGATTCTCAGTTGCCACCTTGGTCCTACTGAATCAGAATTTGCATTTTAACAAGACACCACTCCCAGGTGATTCTTCTGCATGTTGAAGTTTGGGAAACACTGGTCAGCATCATTCTCCCTCTCTAATCCTCTGTTCATCCTGGTTTCTCAACTAACTCCCTCCCAAGCCCCCTCCTTACCCTTGGACTTCTCCATCTCTTCCTCATGGTTCTCAACCCTGGTTGCATGCTAGAGTCACCTGGTGAGATTTATTTGTTTTCTAATTGTGATTGCTGGTCCCCAGCCCCAGAGGTTTTTTGGTTTTGTTTTTTAATTAGTTGGAAGTAACGTCTGAGTATGTTTTAATTGCCCCAGATGATTCTAATGTAAGGCGAATATTGGAAACTGCTAAAACACTTTGAATGAATGGCTGGTTTGGACTCCTGGCATTAGCCCTCTGGCTCCACAAAGCATCCAGTGGTAAGATGTGTCCTGCCCAATAAAACTCACTGGGCCCAGGTGAGCCCCGTTTGATGTCCTATAGCAACGGCAAGTAATCGATCAGTTTTCCCCTCTGAACAATCCGCAGGATGAAATCCACATGACTAATGCAGCATCAGCAGCAATGAGGTGCTTTTTCACCACTCATCAAAAACAACCATGTTTATCGTTGTAAGTGTGTAAGTTTTGGTGTTAATCGATTTAGAATTTGTTTAGAACTGGTAGCCCATTATCTATCTAAAACATAATTTTAGACACATGAATGATATAGCTTTCATAGAAACTGTAACTCTATCCAAAAGGAGAGAATTTTGTCACTGTAAAATTTAGACATAACCGTAAAGGATTTAAATAACACCAAGAGTGGGGAAAAAATGTTTAGAAGCAAATAAGAAAGTTTATTTTGGAAAGATTTGTGTCATAGAAACCTCATGTCATTAAATCCTAAGATCCCATCCGCATATTTGTCCCCAGCAGACAGTTGGGATCTGAAGATGCTCTCAGATGAATTTGGTCTCCCTTGGAACCCTCTACAAAACGTGTGCCTCAGAAGGGGTGGCTCAGTACCAAATGCCACACTTGCTGCTCTCTCTCCCTCTCCCTCATCCCCCAGAGGCTGTTACTTAGGCCTCTAGCTAAATCCCAACACCTGGTTGTACAGACCCTTGGCCTTGTGGTTTTCATCAATTCCTGCCTAGTCCTTTTGGTTTCACAGATTCCCATCCTGGATCCCTGGAATGATAACAATGACCACTCCTAGCTAGATGCTGTTAAGAAAACACCAAATATCATCCCATTTAATTTTCACTGTGACCTTACTTTGATTTTATAGATGAGGAATGTGGGGCATAGAGAGATTTATGTAACTTGCTGTATTAGTCAGTTCTGCACAGATTATGCTGTGGTAACAAACAACCCCAAATCTCAGTAGCTAACAGGACAAGCTGGTGATAAATGTCAGCTGTAGGTCTGTGGTTTGGCCCTGGCTCTTCACTCTGGGATCCAGGATGAAGGAGCAGACCCTATCTGCAACATGCTTTTCTCAGAGCAAAGGGAAAAGAACAATGAAAAACAAAATCATTCAATATATCTTAAATTCTCTATTGGGACATTTTTTAAAATCATTTTTGTTCATATTCACTTGTCCCAGCAAGTAGTATGGCTATGTCTGATCTCAGTGAGTGTAGAGGAAAACCCCCGCAAGTCTAAAGTATTTAACACCTAGCTACTGTAACTCCACAGACTGTGCATGCTCCTCCCTGATTTAGCTGTTTATTCTCCTTGGATATAACTTCTGGTCTGAGTGAGTTGTATCCCTGACAAATACGTCTTCAACTTAGCCGAACTACAGGTGTCTGCCCTCTGATCAGCTCTATTCTCCTGCTGTGCAAGGCCGGGATAAGTTTGAGTCTATTTCTCCAGCTTTTGCTCCACATATCAAATAAAGGTGTTCCCATCCTCGACGTGATGGATACAGACAGCTTCTTTACTGCTGTAAGGAAATTCACAGGGACCAAATTTTAGCAGCATGGCCTTAAACCCTAAAGAACTATATTTGAACTTGGACAAGAAAATTTTGATGATAATTTCCAGCCAGAAACAAATTCTTTCTTGGGTTGGTTAAACATGCTCCTCGGAAAGTCTTGTTTATTGCTAGTCTCGGGGAAGTAAATTAGTGAGGTTCTATCAACACATTTGGATCATCTCAGAGTGGGTGAGCCCCTCCCAAATCTACCCACTCATGTCATCTTTCACCATCACATACAAAGGCCACAGATTTAAAACTTGCTGTCTTTTTTGCCAGTGTGAGGTAGCTGCAGAATCTTTTACGCTTTATTTCCAAACAGAAAATATATTTTGCTATTATATGATCCACTTTTAATCATGTATCACCCACAATTTAATTAACCATAAATTAGGATTGAATTCCTCTCTTGTAGGCACCAATTTGGACCCTTTTTTAATATCAGCATTTGAGAAAGCCACCTTCTAACTTAAAAGTTGAGTTTATTTTTTAAAGAATGTTTTTGGGAAAGAAAATAATAGTTTAAAATTATCTTTGTTATGATCTCTTTGCAGAGTATGACCTCATTGTATTACCCTTTAAGGAACAGTGTTTACTTTCTCTGGTATACATATCCAACAAGTCTCAAAAATGTCATCTCTATAGTTAGCATTATACTAAAACTTATGTCTATTAGAGATAATGTAAGTAGACAGAAGTATGTAAATAAAAACATAATTTATAGTTTTAAACTCAAAACAAGGCTTCCTTCCAAAAGAGCAGTTATTTCCATGCTAACTTGCCTCCCAATAAGATCTTGTACACATATTAGGTTGAACACTCAGAAACTATCATTGCAATATTTTTTTTCCACTGGGTGGTGAGTATATGTGAAATCACTATGAGGTATAAAAATCCTATTTAATGTTCTTTTTTTTTTTTTGTATCTTGAATCTTAAAAAAAGGGTATATATCAGGGGCCTCAATGATAGAAGAAGACTTTTTTAGAATGCAATAATCATAATTAGGTATTTTCTGTGTATGTCTTCTATGAATTTTCATTATGTATTTTTGTGTAAATAACATAGAAGAAATGAAAATTAGGAAATGTGCTTCTGACCAAAGAATGCTTCTCCTTCAATTTCCTGAAGATTTAAGGCTATGGCAATTCATTCTTACCCAACACTTAACAAAAAGCAGTGCCCATTTAGACGTGGTAATACTGGCTTGACTCCTGCTGTAGCTTTATAATTTTCTATACAAGCAGGAATCACTGCAGTAGTTTTGATTAAATGATTATCCATAAATCTGCTCTTGAGTGAAACGACAAATGTTCTCTGGAAAAATGCAAGTAGACACTGTAAACTTGGAAACTTTTTAGGATATGAGTGTGCTCCAAATGGCATTATGTATTAGTAATAGTAATGATTTATGAGTCAAACATCATAATCTACTTCCTATAGAGAGGAGAAACTAGCTTCATTGACTAAAAATGATGGGGGAAAAAGTCAAAAAGATTTTTTTTAATACAAGGAAAGAACTTGAGGAAGTTCAAAATTTTCTTAAGTACTTGTGGGAAGTATGTGGGTGTGTGTAGGCTGGTATGTGTGCCAGAAAGGGACATCTTGGAAGGAGATGTAGAAGGCCAGGAAATTATCTCTTCCACCTTTTTAGTTTCCACCACTCCTTATGTTAATATTTGTTGTTTGAACAAGAACTTGTTTTCTTTGAACAACAGAAAAATGATTTAGGCATTTAGATAAAGAAAACTTCACACATCTCGTTTTAATTTATATGATCTAATTGCTGAGACAATTGTTATCTCTAAAGAGTAATACTCTGTTCCCTGACTACATCATCTTCAGCTGCATTTTTCATCCCTGCATGACGAGACACCAACAGGGCAGAACTCAAATGCCCAAAGCATGAAGAAGCTGCAGCCTGCTTCCAGAAATATTCACAACTTAAAGCTAAATAAAACTTTAACTTTTGCAAGTAGTAGATTTTAAAAAAACACATACTCCATGTTTTGCATGGAAAACAATAGAATTATTCAAATATCTAAGTATTAGGTTGTTCTAAAGATTTTTGTTTACTTTTGATTCATAAATTAAAATTGTGTATGTTCACTGTGTACAACACGATGTTTTAATGTAGGTATATATGTTGTGGAATGACTAAATCAAGCTAATTGTTCTAGAAACTTTTGATCTTAGAAAATCCTAAAACGATGTTGATTGTAGATTAAGAGTTCAAAGGAATGTAGTGAAGGAGAATTAATTTATGTCACTGATATTGAAACAAATTATTTGCCTTTGAAGTTTTGGGGCTTTTACAAATACAAAGATAAAACATATGGGTTGCTACTTTATTTGCACACCATATAATAAACATTCACTTTGGTTGGATGTAAAGTTTTTTTATCAAAGCATAATCACATTGGAAATTTATATAATGATAGTCTATTAAAAAATATTTTTAAAAAAATAAACTCAACAGGCTGGACGTGGTGGCTCACGCCCGTAATCCCAGCTCTCTGGGAGGCCGAGGCGGTTGGATCGTTTGAGATCAGGAGTTCATGATCAGCCTGAGCAAAAATGAGACCCCGTCTCTACTAAAAAAAAAAAAAAATAGAAAGAAATTGGCTGGACAACTAAAAATATATAGAAAAAATTAGCCAGGCATGGTGGCGCATGCCTGTAATCCCAGCTACTCAGAAGGCTGAGGCAGTAGGATTGGTTGAGCCCAGGAGTTTGAGGTTGCTGTGAGCTAGGCTGACATCATGGCACTCTAGCTTGGGCAACAGAGTAAGACTCTGTCTCAAAAATAAATAAATAAATAAAAAATAAACTCAACAGATTTTAGGAGAGAAGTACTTGGGGACCTGAATTTCATTTTTGTTTTACTATTAACTAGCTGTGTGATTAGCTTGTTGATTTCTGGTGAACAAATCTAAATGCCTCAGTTTTCTTTCCCATCTATAATGGAAGACAGGGTCTTGAGATTAGGACTCCCTGTGGTTAATTCTAGCTCAAATTTGAATTTTTTTACTCTAAGCTCTTAGTAGGCATAAGTTGGGGATTGAACAGAGGCCTAAAATCTCTATGAAAATAGAATTTGTTAAATCGGTTAATGAAGAATGAATGGGAGATTCTGAGTACATTTTCCTTTAATGGCAGCAAGCAGGGCAAGGTCAAGAGTACAGAAGATAAGGGTAGAATTGGCAAGGGTCTGGCCAAGAACGGAAGTGAAGAAGGAGAACCTTTCTCAAAGATGTCACCATCAAGTTTTAAAGAAACATCAGCAGAAGGATTTACTGTAGCCATGGCCTTTCTTCCCTAACACTGGTGTTGACTTAGGGCCTCATGAGAATGGACAGTATGAGCACATGTGGCATCCAGCAGAGGACATTGAAGGGAAGAATACCAAAACTCTGCTACTTGGTATTGACATAACCCTTGGAGTTTACAAACCATGCCCCATATTAGCCTTATGATTCTTCCCAATAACTTTATGACTCAGGTAGGGAAAGAATGCAGTAGTTAAGCATATGGGCTTCAGAGTCATACAGTCCCAGGCTCAAATCCCATTCCATCCCTCTTGGCTGAATTGACTTTGGACAGTCCATTCCTTTAACAAAATGTGTTGAACCTGTTATTATATTAATATGGACCAAGTATACAGAAGACAGGCAATAAATAAGTAAATGATAATTTTAGATTGTGATAAATGCTCTTAAAAATAAAATAGGGTTATGAAGTGGAGAGTAAAGGAGCCAGGCTAAACGGGAGTGGGTTTCAGGGAAAACTACTCTAAGGAAGCACCATTTGAGCTAAGACTTAGATGAAAAGGAGCCAGCCATAAAGATCTGTTGGAATTGTGGTCTCAGCAGAAGAAACAGCACATGCAGATGCCCTGTGGGAAGGAGCTTACCTGGCCCAGGAAAAGCAATTCAAACAATGTCCCTAAGTTCTGTGAAAGAGAGGGAATACAGTGATGAAGCCAAAAGGTGATCAGGGGCTAGGTCATACGGGGCTTATAGGACATAAGAGGACATTTAGATTAGATTTTTTTTAACTCAATGCAATTAAACCATTGGAGGGTTTTTTGCAAATGGCATGACATTATTTGGTGATTTTTAAAGATCACCATTAATATTCCAACAAAGTGGATCGAAGAACAGTGAAAGTGAAGGAAGAATTCTAGTTCTGGGACTATTTCGGTTGTCCAGGTAAATAGCTTTCTAGCCTCACCTTTCTTATTTTTAAAATGGGAATGATAATAGGTGCAGCAAAGGATAGTTATAAGAATTAAATGAGAAAAGATAAATGAGTAAATACATGTCTCTGCAAATAGTGAGCATTCAGTAAATAGGAGTTGTCATTGTCCCTCATTTATATGCAAGAAAACTGGCTACCTTAGACATTTTTTTTTTTTTTTTTTTTGAGACAGAGTCTCACTCTTTTGCCCGGGCTAGAGTGAGTGCCATGGCGTCAGCCTAGCTCACAGCAACCTCAAACTCCTGGGCTCAAGCGATCCTCCTGCCTCAGCCTCCCGAGTAGCTGGGACTACGGGCATGCGCCACCACGCCCGGCTAATTTTTTCTATATATTTTTAGTTGTCCAATTAATTTCTTTCTATTTTTAGTAGAGACGGGGTCTCGCTCTTGCTCAGGCTGGTTTCGAACTCCTGAGATCAAACAATCCGCCCGCCTCGGCCTCCCAGAGAGCTAGGATTACAGGTGTGAGCCACCGCGCCCGGCCTACCTTAGACATTTAATGACATTGTCAAGGTCAGACAGCTAAAATCCACAGATGGCTGGAGACTGAATACAAGTTTAATGTAAGTCTACATTCACATGATCAGAAAATGATAACTTGAACTTATAGTTCAATTCAACAAATGTTTGACATAGAATAAATGTGCCAGCACTGTCCTAGGACTTGAGGATACCAAAGTCTCTTCCAAGAAGCTCCAAGTCTAGTATTAATAGAAGTGACAGATATAAACATAAACAATTTTGAACTGAAATAAAATATACAGAAATAGATATATGCACCCACAGAGAACATTTCACATAAGAAAGCATACCTGAGCCGGGTTTGGGGTTGCAATAAATGTTCACCAGACAAATGCAAGGCAGCAAGAACAGCACAAGAGAGGCCACAGAATGAGAGCAGCTTGTAGTAGGTAGCAAAATCTGAGTGATTTGGAATTATTGGTGTAAGTAGCATATAGGGAAAGAAAGAGGAGTTGAGGTTGAGGGAAAAGGAGTTGGGTAAGGGTATAAAAATTACCAATAGGAATGATAATAGAGTTGAGGGTGGAAAGTACCACTTCTATAGGTTTGAAGTGAGTAGGATATCTGGGCTTCCAGTGAGAATCGAGGCAATAGTGACATTAAATAAATAGCAATTCATAGAAGTTAAACACAGTGCTTGACTTACACTGCTTCGTATGAGCCCGATAGCACCTCCATGAGTACTCAGAGCACACGGTACACATACGTGGAGACTGAAGCTTAGCTGAGTCAAGTACCTTGTTCAATGCCACTCAGATAACACATAAAAGAACCAGGAGGAAATCCTAAATTGCTTACCCTTTGCTCAAGCTCCAGCTGTCGACTACATGCCTTGTCTATGTGGACTGTGTAATAGCAAAGGCAGTTGAGAAAGAGCTAGTGGCGTAGTGTGGATGGAGTGGTGGACGACAGGACACTGAGGCATGAAGGAAGATTCAAAGGGAAGGCAGAAGGTGGGGCAGAGAAATTAGCATCTGTCTGGATAATACCTGAATATAGATTAATGTCCGGGAATTGGGAAGAGAATGACATAGTGCCTGGAGGACAGTAGGGACCCAAAGACTTTTGGAAGTAAGGAAAGGAGGGAAGAAGGATGGGTGGGAAAGAAACAAGACAAGAGAACAAGGGAGAAGGCATAGGAGAGGGAAGGAGAGAAAGGAAAAAGGAGAAGGGAAGATTAACTGGCAGACAAGCTATGGCGGAGATTATGGTCAGTACATGCAGATGACTATGCCAGGGAAAACTTCCCTGTGAATGGTAAAACAGGGATCTGAAACTCTGAGTGGATAAACATCAGGAGCTGGTGATAATTCAAGGCAGATACAATAGTGGGACTGACGTGGTTTGGAGCGGGAGAGGACTGGAGGACATTTTCCTCTCCATTGTTCCCCCTCTTTCACAGCACTCAGGGATGTTGGCTGAACTCTGTCCCTTCTTGACTATATTTCCTGAACCTCAAATAAAGATGTATATAACCTTATAAAGAAATTTTCTGTCACATCCAAGTGGGAAAGATAATCTAAACATGTAGTTAGTTGGCATTTTTAGGGTATTTCCATGATAATATAACTATAGTAATATAGAAGATTTGAAATTGACACATATCAAAAATATGTAATAACAATTATTTGAGTGCCAAGCATTGGTCTAAGAGCTTCAGTCATTCAATTCTCTGCACGACCCTTTAAGTAGATTCTTTTAACTGCACTTCAGATAAGGAATCTGTGGCACAGTGGGGTTGAGTAACTTCTCAAGGTCACACAGAATAGCAAATAGCAGGGCTGGACCTGAGTTTTGTTGTTTCCAGCCAATATGTGAAATTCCCAAAGAGCTTGATTACATTTCTTTCGGTTCTCTTTAACGGCAATGTTATCTCAAAGAACAGAAAAGTTATGAGTTTTACAGGTTCTGTTAATTTGATCTACCATTTAAAATATTTATACATAGGTAAGTAAAATATTACCAACCACCAGATAATTTAGGGAAAGTGCTTTGAGATCTTCATAGGAAGCTGACATAAATGGTACTCACTCCCTCTTTCAAAATGAAAAATATCTTGCGAAACAAAGGTGAAAAGTCCCAAGCCAAATTCTAAAGTAGGTAGTATTTCTTTCTAGGTTGCCTTACAAAATATTGGCAGCCAGACATATTTCTCAACCCTAGAAGACATAAATCTTTCCAACGGAAACCAAATTTCTTTGGTTTGGCTGCCAAACTATGACTTCAGCCTTGAATCTCATCTCAGAAAATTGTAAACACCCATTTCCTCTCCTGTGTTTAATTTTATGCATATCTTTCCTTCCCAAAGACCATCCTTTCGGGTGGCTGTCTCTCCCCTGTCTTATCCTGCCTGCCAACCTGTGAGTGCTGACCTGCTAAGAGATGGCTTCCGAGGTCAATTCAAGCCCTCTGCATTCCCACCTCCTGCTCACTCACTCCCCTCTGTTCTACTTTCCTCTACTGTCTACTTTTTTTTTTTTAAGACTAACGGTTCTTGGCTTTCAGTTCACATTCCATTGGGGGTGGCTGATTTTGCTCTGGAGATTTTTTCCATGGACCTGCTGCTGCCTCCCTTATCACAGTGCCCCTTACTTTGTGCCTATGCAGCAAAAGGATTCAGAGGTTTCATTTAGAAATGGTCTTATCTCACTTACCTAGTAACCAAAGACTAATTGATTAGGTCCACCCATGAGCAATAGGTCTACACAAATGTGCACACATATCTGAATCTGTATGGTTTCAGGGTGAAGGGAATTAAGGAGCCCAGGAAGGCGAAAGGGGGAAGGGATGGTGGTCACGCTCCAGAGATCCAGATCGACAGATGGCTATCTCCTGGGACTTTGCATGAAGGAGACAGTAGGGTGTAGAGGAATGAGCACAGGAGCACTGGACTGGGAGACAGGAGACCAGGTACCAGCCCAGGTTCTGACACCAGACAAACCAGCCATGTGACACTGGAAAGAAAGTCATGCCATCATCTACTCTGGGTATCAATTTTTTTCATATTTAAAGCACTGGACTAGGTAGAGTCTAAATCTGGATAAAACTCGCAATCACTTGGACAGTTTTGAAGTCTCAAAAGAAATATAGAAATTAGAGCTTCAATACAGACATGTATTATGCTAAGTGAAATAAGCCAGTCACAGAAGGACAAATACTGCATGATTCCACTTATATGAGTTGTGAAAAATAGTCAAACTCATAGAAACTGAGAATAGAATGTAGGTTGCCAGGTGATGAATGGAGGGGGAAATGGGGAGTTGCTGTTCAGTGGGTATAAAGTAATAGTTATGAAGGAGGAATAAGTTCTAGAGATCTGTTGTACACTATACTCTAATTAACCATACTTTATTGTGCACTTAAAATTTTGTTAAGAGGCTACTTTGTTATGTGCTCTTACTATCGATCAATCAGTCATAGCAATGGGGCAGAAGGTAATATGGATCTTCTAGCACATTTCAATTCAACTCATAAATGGGCCAGAGTGAGCACTGATAATCCAGAGATTTCTATGTGTCATCGTGGATATTACATAACTTTCTAGAATGCCAAACATGTGCCATAAAAATATGTGCAGGAACACAGGCTCTGACAGTTGTTGAATACTCTTTTCCATCAGACCATGAATCTTCGTTTCCATGAATCTTGAAAAGAGATTGCCCAAGATCTTTGAAATAAATTTACAACAGAAAATAAATCCATCACAGTTGAAAAGTGACTCAAAGGAAACAAGCTTCCAGAAGGGGAAAAAATAAAGCAGCCGCCAGACCCCACACCACGCCCATAAACTATTGCACAGCTGTCACCACCTTCAATGATGACGTTCTGCCAAACCAAAGATCGAGGTATTTCTGGGTTGATATGCTAAATTCCTCACCCAGACATCTCTGTAGACCCTATGCATTCCAAAAAAGAGGAAAATTGGTTTCTCTCCAGGGACAAAGAGTTGGTAGAAAAGGGAAATTTTTAGGGCGTGTGTCTGCTGGCAGAGCTCTAGACAGAGGTAGTATCCTCGGGAATTCTTTCCCTTCCAAAAGACTCTCTGGGTTTGTGTTGACAGCTTATCTTCAGAATACAAAGAGAGTGTCCAGGAAACACAAAGACAGTCATCAAGAAGCCGTCACTCCATTGAGAAAGTGGAAAATGTAATAACAAAATTAAAGAATTTTGTTCAAAAGGCCTATACTTTGTTTTTACTCCATATACTCTGTATAAAATATTATAAATTGCATTCTCAAGCAATCACTAGGATACTTCTTTTTGCTTTTTGTGAACTAGCTGTTAATCTCAGATCTAGCAGATAGTACTGAGTCCCACAATTTGAATCAGAATTATTTAATGAATTTTCTCATTACCCTGTGAAGCTTCCTATGAGAAATAATTTCTATTAATATTTAGGTTACAAACAAGTGTGCAAGAATGGATGGATTCTATAGTAACCCCACAACCATGAAAATTCAAGCTACATCATTGAACAAGTCTTTATTAAACCTAACACCTGTTATGTATCAGGCACTGTGCTAAACAACAGAGACACCTAGATGAATAAAATGTGTTAATGTCTTCTTTAGGAACACGTTGAATATTCCTCCTTTGCCACACCATAATCTTTGATCTATATTAGAGATACTCATTTTCTGTTTTTAGGAACCTCATGAAAAACCTTAATATAAGATATATAATTGTAATGTCCCTATAGCCAGCTAAGAAAGGATAAGATAATTAGGAATTCCTGAATTTTCTCTTTGATTAAAGGAATTCATTTATTTGGTTATTTAGCAGTGAGATGTAGCACAAAAACTATAAAGTAAACAAATCCTATACATACAGTGCAGTAAGTTTTACTTATATGCACACCTGTTGACCACCTGGTACCCTGATTCATGAAGACAGGGTACCAGCCTCTCAGCCAACCCCCTGGGATTCCTGCCACCGCACAGACCTGAGCCAGATGGCAGGTGCCATATTGTTTCTCTACCTATCAGATCAAACCCAGATCAAACACCCAGAAGCCTTTCTCATACACTGTCTCAATCAGTACTTTCTCACTAAATGTAATTGCTCTTTTGATTTCTATCATCATATATTGGTTTCACCTATTTTAGAACTTTATGTAAGTAGAATCAAATATTATGTACTCTTTGTCTCTGCTCTGTTATTCAACATTTTGTCTGTGATACTCATTTGTGTTTCACGGTGTAGTATTTTGTCTTTTTCATCACTCCTAGTATTCCATTGCATAAATCTAGCACACTTTATTCATTTTACCACTATTGAACATTTAGATGATTCCTCATTTTTAAATATGTTGGATTATATTGCTGTGAACATTGTTGTACATGTCTTTTGCTGCATATATGTGTGCTTTTCCATTGTTACCTAGGAGTGGAATTGCAGGGCCAGATGGCCATGTGTTCACACACATCACCAAACAGGCTTCCTAAGTGATTCTAGAAGCTTATTCTCCCATCCGCAGTGAATGAGTTTCTATTGCTCTGTATTCTCACTTATACTTGATTTTGCCTTGTTTTTGTTCTTAATTTTAGCCATTCTAGTGGGTATGTTATGACAGTTCAGTGTAGTTTCAACCTGCATTATCCAGGTGACCAATGATGCTGGTCACTCTTTCGTATGCTTTTTGCTCTTTTGGTGAAATGTCAGTTCAAACCTCTTATCTTTTAAAAATTTTCTGCTTTTCTCTTATTAATTTGGAAAGTTCCTTATTGTTTGCTATGTTATTTTGTACATACTCTATTCTGTAACTTGCGTTTTCACTCTTAGTGATTATCAGTTAGTGAACAGAAGTTCTTACATTTAATGAAGAAGAATTTATCAATCTTGCCTAGTATAGTTAGTGTTTTCTTTGTCTTATGTAAAGAAATTTTTTACATTCCTCAAGATCATAAACATATTCTTTTATATTGTCTTTTAAATCTTTGTTACTTGTGCATAGTATGAAGTATGAGATAAAGGTTCTTTAAAAAATTTCTATGGATATTGATCCAGCACCGTTTACCGAACAGATCATTCTTTTCCCATTGCATTGCAATGGTGAATCAGGTGACTATAACCATATGGTTCTTGCTGTGGTTTCTCTGCTATGTTCTAATTATTTGCCTATCCTAACACCAATACCACAATGTTTTAATTACTTTAAATTTATAATAAGCCTTGATATTTGAGAATAAAAGTATATTAACTTTGTTCTCATTCTTCAAAAATTGTTTGAAAATCAGTATATCATTTTCCACAACTTCTTCCATTGAGATTGTTTGCACGTTAATTGTAATTTCAGTCTATGGAATTAATATTCTTAAAATTTGAGTCTTCTAATTCATGAATATGGTATAGGTTCCATTTATTTAGGCTTCTTTAATTTCTCATAGCAATTAATTTCTCTAGATTTTTTTTAAAGCTGTCTTATACAGCTTTCCTTATATATTTTTTCCTAAATAATTTATGTTTTGCTGCTAGAATAAATGACATAATTTTAAAATTTATTTTAAAAGATTCTTTTTTGTTATTAGAATATGGAAATATAATTGATTCTTATATATTGATCTTATAACCAATTACCTTACTAAATTTACTTATTAATTTGAGTGCTTTATTTGTAGATTCTTTTGGTAATTTTCTTTTTTTTAATTTCAGAATATTACTGGGGTACAAATGCTTTGGTTACGTATATTATCTTTGCACCTCCAAAATCAGAACTACAAGTGTGCCCATCCCCCAGACAATGTCCACCACACCTGTTACTTGTGAATTTACCCAACTTCCCTCCCCTCTTCCACTTGCCCGACACCTGATGAATGTTACTTCCATGTGTACACATAAGTGTTGATCAGTTAGTACGAATTTAATGGTGAGTACATGCAATGCTTGTTTTCCCATTCTTGTGATACTTCACTTAGAAGAATGGGCTCCAGCTCCATCCAGGATAATACAAGAGGTAATTGACCATTTTTCTTTGATAATTTTCTTATGAGCACAATCAGGTTGTCTAAAAATAATGGCAATTGTAATTTTTTCTACATTTCTGCTCCTTATTTCTTTTTGTTTCTTTTTCTAATCTTATTTCCCTGGATAAAACATTCACTATAATATTGAATAAAAGAAGTAAAAGGAAGACATGCTTCTGTCATTCCCAGTTGCAGGAGGAGAGCTTTAGTTATTTTGCCATTAAATATTATTTTTGTATAGATTTTTTTGGGTAGTTACTCTTTGTCAAATTAAGAATACCAAAAGTTCTTATTCTGAAGGGTTTTTCTCTTACTGAATACTTTTCAAAATTCTGATGAGCTGGTCATTTGAATTTTCTTTTTTTTCTCTTTTCTTTCTTTTATTAGTGTGGTGAATAACATTTATTTCTTTTCCTGTTGTCACACCAATTTTGTTTTACTGGAATAACACCTACTTGGACATAATATATTGCTGTTTTTTGTATTCTTGTGTAGAATTTGCTAATATTTTATTTAGAAAATTTGCATCTATTTTAATGAGACATGTTGGCCATTACAGTTGATAAATAATGTCCTCTGGTAGTAAGGTTATGCTGGCCTTGTAAAATGAACTATGGCAGTTCTTAGAGGGAAATTTATAGTTCAAAATGCATATGTGGCAGAAGCAAGATGGCAGGCCAGAGACACCACCAGCCCGAGCATCTCTGTAAGAAGGAGAAGTTTTAGATGAAAGAGAAAAAACCAACAGACAGACAAACATAAATCAAATGAGAGTCTGAAGGAAGGGTTCCTGATCCTACAGGAGACTCCAAGGGAAGACGTTGCAGAGCAGAACTGGAAGGAGAAAGGCATCGATGGGGATTAAGCCCTGAAAGGCTTGGAGACCAGCAAGAAGGGTAGGTGGAGTGGTGAACTTCCCCCTCCCTCACATCGCCTACTGATGGGGGGCCCCTGAGCTAGTGAAGAGACGTTCTGTCCACACGAGCCCAGAGACTGCTGCTGCCAGTGAGTGGGGAGATTCATGAAGACAGGGTACCAGCCTCTCAGCCAACCCCCTGGGACTCCTGCCACCACACAGACCTGAGCCAGATGGCAGGTCCCATATTGTTTCTCTACCTATCAGGCACCTTTGTCCTCTCCAGATGGTTTTAACCTCTCAGGTTCTGTCGTGCTTGTCCCCACACAGACATTTCCAACTCCAGTCCAGACTTCGGGAATCACAGGGATCCCATGAGTCCCAGGTGACCTGTGTGACTCCAGAGCCCTGTCATTCTGGGTGGACTGCCTCTTGGAGAGAGGGTTGGAGATGACCAGAGTGCAGACTTTCCTCTACCTAGACTCTTTTTCTCCCCTTCCTCTCCCACACCTTTGGCTGCTGAGAAAGACAACTAAGCCACAACATGGAGGCTTCCACAGGAAAAAGGCCTCAGACTTCCTTTTTAGGGTCCTGCAGTGGACTGAGGGATGCTCAGACTGTGAGCTTCCTGCTCACTGGCCCTCCTTGGTGATGCTTGCCCGGCAACTCCAGCAGAGTGGGGCAAACCCCAAGGCAGAGGGACATTGAACCAGCTTGGGCACTCCATGGCTGACTTGGGACCTGCATCCTTGTCCCTGGCATTGTCAAGGATTGATCTCCAGGGCCCCAGGGAAGGGCCCACTGGCCATATCTCATACACCCATGTCTGGATAGTATTGCCCTGGGGTACAGAGGGGATATTTGTGAATTAGTCTCTCCAGGTATGGGTGCCTGCAGAGACAGATCAGGGAGGAGAGTACAGTGTGGGTCCTAGCTGCTGTGTGCTCAAGGGGCACCCCTCCACCCATGGGAGGGCAGCCTCCCACTTCAAGCAGGAATCCTGGGAAGGGAATCCCCCTGACCCAAATCATAGTCATTGGGGAGCTCAGCTGGCTTGAGATCCTGCCTGCCAGTAGGGGCCCTGGAGAAACCAAGGAATAGGGGAGGATGGAAAGGAGCAAGGCCTGTACTAGACTGTGAGACCATGGGTCTCAGACAGCCCCACCTCACTTTCTGGTTGAGTGGGGCCACTTCAGTCCCTTCCTGGTAGCTTTACCCAGAGGCAGGGGAGAAACATAAACCCTTGCTAAAAGCATTTGTGGAGCTTGAGAGCAGGCTCACCCAACCTAGCCCTGCCCAGCCTCTCTCCCTGACTCGTCCATGCTGAGGTAGAGCATAAGGACACACCTGGAAGTCCTAGGGCCCTGCTCACCATGTGGGGTATTAGAATGCTTCTCCTGAGGAACTAGAACTTGTCACAGGACCTAAAAACAACATTACAGGTTGTTTCTTCTAGCAAGCACTACCTACTGACAGGGAGGTCAATTTGCATGCCCTTTTATAGCATTTACTGACTCATCATAGACCACGTGGTCAATTCTCACCTACAAGCATCACCTACTATTTCAGAGATTAAACTGGACATGCCATTATCTAAACAAAAGAAAATCCAAAAATAAGAAGCAACAACTGCTTCACATGAGAAAGAATCAAAGAAAGAACTCTGGAAGTATGAAGAATAAAAGCAAAAGGACACCCCAAAAGGGAACACCAGCTCTCCAGCAATGGATACCAACCAAAATCAGAACATCAAAATAAAAGATGAAGAATTTTGAACATGGATTGTAAAGAAGTTCAATGAAATACAAGAAAAAATGTAAACCTAACACAAAGACATCACAAAAGCAATGCAGGAAATGAATGAAAAATTCAATAAAGAAATGAAATATTAAAGAAAAAATAAAACGAAACTTCTGGAAAGGAAAAATTCATTTAAGGAATTATAAAACAAAGTGGAAAGCCTTAATAATGGGTTAGATCAGGCAGAAGAAAGAATCTCAGAGCTTGAAGACAACACCTTTAATTAAATAAGTCAGTCACAGAGAAAGAGCAGAGAAATAAGAGGAATGAGCAAAGCCTACAAGAAATGTGGAATTAAGCAAACAGGCCTAACATAAGAATTATAGACATCCCTGAGGGTGAAGAAGAAAACACACAGGAATTGGAAAACTTACTTGAGGAAATAATCAAGGAAAATTTCCCTGGCCTTGCCAGAAATCTATATATCCAGATAAAAGAAGCTCAAAGGACTCCTGGGAGATTCATCACAAGGAGGCAAACACTATAACACATAGTTATCAGACTGGCCAAAATAAACACAAAAGAGTCCCTCCTATGAGCCTTAAGGTGAAAGCAGTAGGTAACTTACAAAGGAAAACCCATCAGGCTAACTGCAGAATTCTCAACTGAGACCTTACAAGTAAGAAAGGATTGGGGCCCCATTCTCAGTCATCTCAAACAGAGTAATGGCCAGCCTAGAGTTTTGTATACTGCAAAACTAAGGTTTATAGATTGGGGGAAATAAAGACTTTCTCAGACAAGCAAACACTGAGGGAATTTGTCAAGACAAGATCTGCCCTGTAAGAAGTACTCAGAACTGCATTATACACAGATCAGCACAATAGATACACATCACTGGTAAAATTACTCAAAAGCTAAAGGTCAAAGGCCAAATACCACAATGGCTCAAAAGATAAAACAAAGCAACAAAGTTCTACTCAACAGGATGAACAGAAATCCACTCCACTTATCAATTCTTTCAACAAATGTGAATGGTTTCCATAGGCTGGCTGAATGGATAAATATACACAAGCCAAGTATCTACTCTCTCCAGGAAATGCATCTAACCCACAAGGACTCATTCAGACTCAAGGTGAAAGGATGGAAAACAATATTCCATGGAAATGGAAACCAAAACGAAGCTGGTGTAGCAGTTCTCATATCAGATAACTTAGTCTTCAAATCAACAAAAGTAATGAAAGACAAAGATGCTCATTATATAATGGTTAAAGGAATCATTGAACAAGATGATATAACAATTCTAAATATTTATACATGTAGCACAGGTGCACACATTCATAAAGCAAGTCCTACTTGATCTCAACAATGCAATAAACGGCAGCACCATAATAACTGGGGACTTCAATACCCCTCTGACAGAACACGACAGATTCTCCAAACAGAAAATCAACAAAGAAAAATGGGCTTAAATAGAACTATAGAACAAATGGCTTAACAGACATTTAAAGAACATTCTACCCCAAAACCAGTGAATATATATTTTCATCCGCTCCTGGGACATTCTTTAAGATTGATCACATCCTGGGCCACAAAACATGTCTGAATAAATTTCAAAAAATATATAAATTATACCATGCATCCTCTCAGACCACAGTGGAATAAAATTAGAAACCAACTCCAACTGAAACACTCAGCTGTACACAAAGTCGTGGAAACTAAACCTACTGCTGAATGATAGTGCGGTCAAGGAGGAAATTAAGATGGAAATCAAAAGATTCTTTGAACTAAGTGATAAAGGGGACACAAGTAATCAAAATCTGTGGGATACAGCTATAGCAGTCCTGAGAGGAAAATTCATAGCCATACATGCCTACAGTCAAAAGACAGAAAGATCACAAATCAACAATCTAATGAATAATCTCAAAGAACTGGAAAAGGATGAGTAAACCAATCCCAAACCCAGCAGAAGAAAATAATAACCAAGATCAGAGCAGAACTAAATGAAATCGATAATAAAAGAACTATACAGAAGATTAATGAAACAAAATGTTGGTTCTTTGAAAAGATAAACAAAATTGACACACTTCTTGCTAGATTAACCAGAAGCAGAAAAGACTCTAATAAGCTCAATGAGGAATGAAAAAGGAGAAATTACAACTGATAGCACAGAAATACAAAATATCATCTCTGAATACTATAAAATCTCTATGCACAAAAACTTGAAAAACATGGAGGAAATTGACAAATTCTTAGAAATGCTCTGCCTCCCTAGACTCAATCAGGAAGAAATAGAATTTCTAAATAGACCAATATCAAGTACCTAAATTGTGGCAGCAATAAAAACCCTTGCCAAAATAAGTCCTGGACCAGATGGTTTCATACCTGAACTTTACCAGACCTACAAAGAAGAACTGGTGCCTATCCTACAGAAATTATTCCACAACACGGAGAAGGAAGGAATCCTTCCTAACACATTTTAAGAATCCAACATCACCCTGATACCAAAGCCAGGAAAGAACTCAAAAAAAAAAAAAAAAAAAGAAAGAAAGAAAGAAAAAGAAAACTACAGACCAATATCTCTTATGAGTATAGTTTCAAAAATTCTCAATAAAATCCTAGAAAACCAAAATCAGCTACTTATCAAAAAAATAATCCATCACAACCAAGTGGGCTACATTCCAGAGATGCAGGAATGACTCAAGATACACAAATCTATAAATGTAATTTGCCACATAAATAGAAGTAAAAACAAAGAATTTATGATCCTCTCAGTAGATGTGGAAAACACATTTGACAAAATTCAGCACACTTTTATGATAAGAATGCTTAACAAAATAGGCATAGATGGGACTTATCTCAAAATGATAAAAGCCATATATGACAAACCCACAGCCAACATCATACTGAACAGGGAAAAATTGAAAGCGTTCTTGCTTAGAACTGGAACCAGAGAAGGTTGCCCTCTATCACAACTTCTATTCATCATAGGGCTGGAAGTCCTAGCCAGAGCATTCAGACAAGAGAAGGAAATCAAGGGTATCCAAATGGGACAGAAGAGGGAAAACTGTCGCTCTTTGCTGATGATATAATCTTATGTCTAGAAAACCCTAAAGATTCTGCCAAGAAATTACTGGAATTGATAAATAAATTCAGCAAAGACTCAGGTTAAAAAATAAATGTACAGAAATCGGTAGCATTCATACACACCAACAACAGTTCAACTGAGAACCAAATCAAAACTCAATAACTTTCACAATAGCAAGAAAGAAAATAAAATACCTAGAAATATATTTAACTCAGGAGGTGAAAGACCTTTACAGGGAGAACTACAACACACTGAGGAAGGAAACAGCAGAGGATATAAACAGATGGAAAACAATACCATGCTCACAGATGAGCAGAGTCAAAATTGTTAAAATGTCTATACTACCCAAATAATCTACAGATTCAATGCAATCCCTATTAAAATACCAATATCATTTTTTGTAAATCTAGAAAAAATATTTCTATGCTTCATATGGAACAAGAGAAGACCCCGTATAGCTACAGCAACCTAATCAAAAAGAACAAATTGGGAGGCATCAATTTACCAGACTTCAAGCTATACTGCAAGGCTACATTAACCAAAATAGCGTGATACTGGCACAAGAACAGCAGAGACATTGACCAATGGAACAGAACTGAGAACCCAGATATAAAACTATCCTCATATAGCCATCCGATCTTTGACAAAGCAGATAAAAACATACACTGGGGAAAAGAATCCTTATTCAATAAATGGTGCTGGGAAAATTGGATAGCCACATGTAGAAGACTGAAACAGGATCCGCACCTTACAGCATTCACAAAATCAACTCACAATGGATAATGGACTTAAACCTAAGGCATGAAACCATAAGAATTGTAGAAGAAAATGTTGGGAAACTTCTTATAGACATCGGCCTCGGCAAAGAATTTATGAAGAAGACCCCAAAAGCATCAACAAAAAAAATAAATAGGACCTGATCAAATTAAAAAGCTTCTGCACAGCCAAGGAAGCTATCATTAGAGCAAACAGATAACCTACAGAACATGAGAAAATATTTGCATGCTATACATCCAATAAAGGGCTGAGAACGAGAGTCTATATAGAACTCAGGAAAATCAGCAAGAAAAAAATCAAACAACCCCATTAAAAATTGGGCAAGGGCATGAACAGAAACTTTTCAAAAGAATTTAGACTAATGGTGAACAAACACATGAAAAAATCCTCAACATCTCTAATCATCAGGGAAATGAAAATCAAAACCACAATGAGATATAATTTAACTCCAATGAGAACTGCTTTTATCAAAAAGTCCTAAAATAACAAAAATGTTGGTGTGGACGTGGAGCGACAGAAACACTCATACACTGCTGGTGAGACTGCATACTAGTACAACCTCTATGGAAAGTAGTATGGAGATATCTCAAAGAACTAAAAGTAAAACTACCATTGGATCCAGCAATCCCATTACTGGGCATGTACTCAAACAAAAAAAAGATATTCTATAAAAAAGACATTTTCATTCCAATGTTTAAAGGAGCACAATTTGCAATTGCAAAGATGTGGAAACAACCCAAGTCCCCATCAATCCATGAATGGATCAATAAAATGTGGTATATGTATACCATGGAGTACTACTCAGCCATAAAAAAATGGTGAACTAATTAATACTTCTTGTATTATCCTGGATGGAGCTGGAGCTCATTCTTCTAAGTGAAGTATCACAACAATGGGAAAACCTACACCACATGTATTCACCGTTAAATTGCTACTAATCGATCAGAACCTATGTGTACATACGGAAGTAACATTCACTGGGTATTGGGAAGGTGGAAAGGGGGAGGAAAGGATAGGTAAACTCATATCTAATGGGTGTGGTGTATGCTGTCTGCAGGATGGGCATGCTTGTAGCTTTGACTCGGGTGGTGCAAAGGCAATTTAT
>NW_012139080.1:3069980-3088167 GCF_000956105.1 Propithecus coquereli | reverse complement strand
TTGTATCCAATTTTCAATGTTCTTATAGAACAGTGAGTCTTATACCAGCTACTGCTTCATAACTGAAAGCAGAGTGGTTTTTAAAATATTTTTTTTCATATTATCTCATTTAGACAAAATATGAGAAAATCAAAACATCCATAATAAGATCCATTTTCCAGATGAAGAAATAGACACTCAGAAATAATGATTAATGATTCCCTGAGAGGGTCAGTCAGTAAGCTACAGTGCCATATCAGCCCTAGAATCCTTGTTACCAGCTCTCAGTCATTGGCACTTCCTACCATACCAGTGTTTATCAAAATTTTGTCATTGGTAGATGACTTAATTCTTTTAGAATAATTCTTTTAGAATAATTGTTACTATTAATTTTTCTAAAAAGGTATCATAATGTAAATAGCAAATACACAGCATGATATAAAATATAAGTATCATTAATATTATCATTTCTTACCAAGAATTGGATGGTTTTGTTTGGTATCCTCCACAAAGATAAAAATTACTCCTTTATCTCAAACTGTAAGCTCTGTATCCAGTTTTCTTTTCTTAATATTTATATCAACTATGCTACACTATCCTTTTGTGATATTATACACCATTGAGAATACTAGCATGTGTTTGGAGATTCTGCCAGGGAATTTGACATATTTTTATTTTATGGTGAACCAAAGCTTCTGGAGAGAATACTCCAAACATAACATTCATCTCTCTTTCACCAATGACGTCAGTGAGCAAAATGCAAACAAATGTTGGAAATTTCAAAGTTTCAAGTTGGGAGATGCAATAAATGGATTATTACCACTACCCTTTAGTTATGTTAACACCTAGAAAATATTCGTTCATGGTATGTTGATTAATTAAATATAATTTTCAAATGAAGTCGAGAAATCATTAATTTCTTTTTCTGGCAAATGAAGCAAAATATCAAGTGTTGAGGAAGTGTCAAAATACCGGATATTGTCTTTGCAACCTAGATTAATTTTTGTGATAAAAATTAATGTGTTATAATTTATATTAAGTGATGACATTTCAGCTTTGAAATAATAGTTTCAAGCTATTAGAGAAATAATCGTTTCCAATGATGTGATTGCTAGTCACATCACTTGAATGACCATTTCAAATAATAGGAAAGGTCTTTACTGGTATTATTAATATTATAAAGACTTTTTATCATTTTGAGTATTCATGAGTGTAATTTAACTCTTGAGATGCAAATTAAAACTACAATGATGTCCTTCTACGCATCCACAAACTAGGGCGAATTTAAAAGTCTGACGACACCAAGTGTTGGTGAAGATACAGAGCAAGAAGCTCTCACACAGAGCTGGTGTGAGTGAAAATTGGTTCATTATTACTGTATTAATTTACATTCCCATCAACAGTATACAAGGGTGCTGCTTCTTGCACATTCTGACCAACACTTGTTATCTTTCAACTCTTTAGAGGAGTGTCCTTATCCATACACACCTGTGACAAAACAATATCCTATGACCACATAATACCAAAGAATTCCATTCCCAGGTATATACCTAGAGAAATACATTCAAATGTATATAAGAAAACATGTAAAAGGAAGTTCATGGTAGCAGTTTTAGCAATGGCTGAAAACAGCTCTAACATCCATCACAAAGTCAAAATGTTAGGATGGGTAAATTCTGGTTGTTAATATAATGAAATTTTATATTACAGTTAAAGTAAATTAACTAAAGCTATGTACAACCTAACTGAATCTTACAAACATACTGTTTATTGAAAGAATTTTTAAAATTATAACTTTATATCAAGTTTAAAACCAGTCAATATTGGCCATTTTATTTAGGGTTACATATAAAAGCAATAAAAGTACAAAGAATACCAAGGAAGAAAGAGCCATACATATCAAGATAGTGTCTGAACCTAAGAGGGATAAAGGGAATGTGATCGGGAAGGGAGACCCCAGGGCAGTGGGGTGCTTCTGCAGCGGAGATGAAAGTTTATTTCCTTACTTAGGTGGTGGTTAAAAGGGTGTTCACTTTCTGATGATTCATTATATTGTGCATGTATGTGCTATGCACCTTTCTCTATCTATGTTGTATTTCACTATTTAAAAAGTTACCACACTTTCCTTTTGGAAGCCAGGATACTTCAGTTTGGAAAAGAAGAATCTCGTTTCCCAGAGTACGTTTAAAGATATATACCACCATCTGATCATACCCACAAATTTCCATACTGTATTTCCTTCAACACTGAATCAATATTAGAGGCATATTGCTCATCGCCAGCCCATCTCTGTTAGTAGCAAAGAATGTAAATTGGCAGCCTGTCACCAAGTCCTTTACTGTGTGGCAATGCTTTTCCTTGCTCTACACATGCCTAATGCCTGGTTATAACAGTATCATACTCTTTTCCTAATCTATATCATGCGGCCAAAAAACATCAACAACAGACTGAAATTTTGTTCTAGCTTGGATTTCAAATAATTAACAGGAAAAAAAAATCATCAAGCACTTCTCCTCAATGTACACACCACATATGAGTCAAGATCTGATTCATACCATATATATAGGTGGTTTTGCCAACTGAAAAGCAAAATATCTCTGACAGGACATATATTCTATGCCATTCATGTTCCATGGTATACAACTGTCCTGTGATAGGGAAGTTTTACCAATGCTTATTATGCTTTCACTTTGAGTTCATTATTTGTTATTAACTTCGAAGCAAGTTTTCCCAACTACCTAGAAAAAGTATGATTTGTACCTATACAAGTACTACTCACTTTATCTGAGGTTTGGTTCTCTGAGGTTACATTTCAGTAACCTATGGTCAACTATGGTCTGAAAATATTAAATGGAAAATTCCAGAAATAAACAATTCACATGTTTTAAATGGTGTGCTGTTCCGAGTAATGTGATGAAACCTTGTGTCATCTTGTTCTGTCCTGCCCAGACGTGAATTCACACAGTCCAGCATATCCACACTGTCTGTGCTACCATTAGTCTCTTAGTAGCCATCTCGGTTATCAAATTGAAAAAATACAGTATATATGGAGTTCAGTACTGTGTGGTTTCAGGCATCTACTGGGGGTCTTGGAACATATCCACAATGGATAATGGGGAACTACTGTACTCATTCTTTGTTACAAGGAATGTAACTTCTGATTTATGCTTCTATAGTTTTGATATCCCCACTTTCCTTAGCAATAAAATCCAGCAATTAATTGTGGGAAAATATTTTTATAGGACATAAAAATCATTCTTTAGCCTGAGAAGTACATAGTACTTGCATGCGAAGCTTTGATGGTTTTATGCCGCTGTTTAACCAAGTTTTATAAAAGGCAATCTGCTACACACTAGGGTCAAAATGATTGCTAGCCTTATTAAATAAAATTTTCCTTTGTTTATTTTTGGATTTCCTATTTTCACTTTTATATCCGACTGCTTCTAGCTGCTTTTCCCTCGTCTCGGCACATATGTCATCACATTCTATGTTCGCTCTGAGAGCTGGTCACTAAAGCTGATTATGGTGGTGGCGTATTTCTGTCAATACTTTTATAACTACCTTTATGTTTTCATAAACTACTCTTATGTGATTGTTCCTTTTCTAAAATTAGAAATTAAATAATAAATCCCAATAGTGACAATGAAAAAAAGGCAAATGTAACAAATACAAACAGTAAGACACTAATAATATGAAAATAAGTTAACCTAAACGCACTGCATCCAATTAACCGAATGGAAGCTGAGAGCTGATCAGCAGAGTTTTGGAGCACGTGGGCCACTTTCAGGGTGCTAATGACTATGAAAAACATAGCAGACCTCAGTGAGAATTATATTTAATCTTACATTTTAAATGTGTTAAATATTTGTGAAAAAAGGTTTTTTAATTTTTTTTTTCCTCTGAAATTTAGAAATTATTTGCAGCAAAACCACCAGAGGACACAAGTGATTTATGGACCATGCTTTGAGAAACACATTTTATGTCATGCTGTGATCTTCAAAACCCAAACCCAAACTTTGAAAACCAAAATAGCCAATCTTAGTGCCCATGAAAGTCTAATTTCTAGCAATTCAGTTCAAAGTGCCTCATTTCTTAACTTGCTCTGTGACAAATTAAGCAAGAAAGTGTGGCACTTCTATTTGCCTGAAACAATTATAAAGGTTATGACTAGTATTTTCTAAGACTTAAATTTAGTTCTCAGAGCTCCACTTTATTTTCTACGACAGTCAGTCTTGTACTATTAATAATCTATTAATAATAACACTGCCAGTCAAAGGAAGTTAGTGAAGGGAGACAGCTTCACTAAAGGATGCCCCGGAAGCTGGAGTTTTGGGGATGTCTTCTCTGCAATGCAGAGATTTTAGGGAGAAAACAGTATGTGAAAAGTCAGAACACTTATATCAAGAGCAGAGCCA
Source organism: Propithecus coquereli (assembly GCF_000956105.1). NCBI lineage: Eukaryota > Metazoa > Chordata > Mammalia > Primates > Indriidae > Propithecus > Propithecus coquereli. Next base: position 3,083,773 of record NW_012139080.1, on the reverse strand, counting down.
CAGGTGGGACAGGCCACCCTATGAGTTGGGCCCCAGACACCAAATCTTGTTTTACCAAAATTTTTTAATTTTTTCAATTTTATCACATTGCCTGAAATGAACAAATAAAATGAAAAGATTCTTTGGGGTTGATTGACATACTACTTTGAAATGCAAATAGCCTGAGATGATTAAGAGGTTATTCATACCTCATTGCAAATTATTTTGGTCACCAGGCCTTCCTTTTGATGACACCAAGATATTTTGATTAAGATGAGTGAGGGGCTGTACATAATTAATTGGTCCTACATTTGAGACAACAGGAAAGGAGGGCTTCACAATAAAACAGTTTAGGGAAACATGAAACTACTAGGACCTGCCAAATGGCTGTGAGAAAGTGAGAGAAAAATTATAGATGAGTGTGTGGAAGATGGTACTAAGCTAACTTGGTCTCTTCCAAAGTGTTGCTTGGGATAACCCTACCAGTAATGCAGGAAGGAACTCTTTTTTCCTCCTTTTTCTTCTTATTCCTTTACTCTTTGGTCTCATATCCCATATAAATGGGAACAGGTTTGCATCTTAGAACACAAAGACTTTTTATCCTGATACAATACTTTAAATACATTATGAGTTATGTTACGGGTTAAGAAGTCTTTGTGGGAACGTACTCCCCATTTATAACATTCCCTCTGCAAGAAAGCACAAACAGAATTCCAAACAACTGGGTTATAAATACACATTTGAAACACAACCCATTTTTAAATAAAATATTCTGTGTTTGCCAAAGTAACTAGCATCTCATTGCATCTCTTATCTGCCCCCACTTTCCTGAGAACATCCTGATGGTACGTGGGAATAGGATAACAGAATATTCCAATTAGGAGGGGTCGTATAATGAAAAAAGGATTGCCAAAGGAATGAAACTGTTTATTTTTTTTCTAATTGAAAAACCCACGTGACCTCATTCCCTAGGGACATCTTTTAGAGAACTATGAACATATTTTGAAACCATATCCCAGCTAGGAGAAAAAAAAAATAACAGTGAAGTGAATGAGGATATGGTTTCAGGATTTCACAAGAAACAATAGAGTCAAATCAATCAGTAAAAACTCTCATTGCAAGGAGAATAGCTCAATTAAGGAGAATGGAATGAACCAGCCTGGGGGGACTCATTTGCTCATCATTAGCTCACATGGAGTTCTTGGCACTCTGCTGTCTCTTTCTTTAGTTTCAGCCACAACTTCAGTGTGTAGCTATTTAAAGGTATCTCCAGGTTGGGTATCTCTGCTCACTCCAGTGGTGCTGTATGGGAACTAGGGGAGCTGGCACAGTGTTTCTGTAGTTATGACCGAGACCAATTAAAGCAGTGAAGGTAATGTCTTGCCTCTGATTTACTACTTCCTAAAAGGTGTAATACAGAATGTGCCACCCTCCTCCCAACCTTTACTACTAGAAGGAGAATTTGGGGGAAAAAAAAAGACAAAATTAAAAATGGTCATAAATTTTTCAGTTGCTTGGAAAAGTGTGTATATAAAGGGGTGTGTGTGTGTTGCCTAGCTGTAGTTATTTATTTAGAATTTTATAGTTCATTCTAAAATCTTTGCTAAAAACGTGTGTAACAACACAGGTTGGTAAAACTGACCCCTCAACTTAGTTCAACAAATTCCTACTGAATGCACTTGTATTCTCCCAGGCAGTTGGATGTATTAGGAATGAGCACCGTTGCCAACAGCTTGAACAATAACCTGGCATAACATCATGTATCTGCTGGACTAGCTGTGATCCAAATGACACAAAGGAAACTAGGCTGAAGTATGGGGCTTGCTATACAAAAATAAATTGTGCTGAAGGAAAACAAAAGGGAAACATTAAGACCTTCAGAACAGCCAGTTTTTCTATGGGGACAGGATAAAAATCTCAACTTATTAGTCAAAAGATTTTTTTCCCCTGACGGGAAGGAAATGGCCTGCTGTCCCGTTGTGTGAGGAATACAATGTGCTGAGTGGGAAAAGCATGGAATCTCTTTGTCATGAATTACTCTAACTGACCTCAATCAAATTAGGAAACCACAAATGAGAGGAATTAACTCATAAGCGAGAGGGTCACCCTCTATATAAAGGAATGATCTCTTACTAAGGCCTTGATTTGGAAGACTCATTCAAACAGAAAGTACAGCCCGCCCTGGTGGGTACTGTTTCGTTTGACTGATTTAAATGCAGTCATAGAAGTACAATGTCATAACTTTCCCTCTAGACAAACAGGTTCTTTATGCCACTGTTTCAGTCAAGGGAGTCAAATAATACCTTTTTTATTGCAGTATTTTTAGACATTGGATACATCTGGAAAAATATTCAAGCAGATAATTAGATTGCATTAGCAATGTGTCTGTTGTGGTTTCCCTGATCCCAGAGAAGGCAGCCCTTTATGAAGCACTTGGCCACAGTATCCACGAAATCTACTGTGTAAATTGGCCCACACTAAAGCATGTGGAAAACATTTTTTGGCTGAAATTCGAAACCATTCATGTGGCTTTGAGACTGGGAAGCTCGGGCTGCCAACATCAATAGAACTTTGTACTACAAACCCAAATGGTCATTTAGACATGTGTACTTCTCTGCTCACAAATGCACTGAGGTCAAATATTTTTTAATCTTGGGAATTTTTCCTCTTTATACAGCCTCATATTTCATGCAGGAAATGAGACTGAGTACAACAAACACAAATCATGGAGACTGACAGAGCATATTGGGTTCAAAACCCAAGCCTTGACTCTAATTGCTCTCCAAAGGCCCCTGGCTCAAGGTAACTGTTGATTTAGTTCAGCTGTTTTCAATCAGCACTGTAAGGTCTCACTAAGACAAACTGGTGAAGCCGCCTTACATTTGTACCCGGGGCTCCCTTGGGTGTAAGTATAACACAGTTAGCATTTTAAAAATTGCGTTTGTCTGTGCCCTGCAGGCAGTAATTACAAGCAGGCAAATCTTTTGTGAAAGATGGTGTGACCTTCCTTCTGGTGAAAGAGTGACGATGGCTTCTAGAGGAGGAAAAATAATGTTTCCATTCAGAGTTCAGAGAGGAGGCCCGCCTCTTTTCAAATGGTTGCCAAACTCGACAGCCAGTTTGTTGTTGTGTTTTGGTGAGTATCAGAGTAATTTATTGCTCGAGAGGGCCAATTTCTTGGTATTACTTAGCTGTTGAAGGATTTTAAAAAGCATACTATTCTGAACACATAGAGAAGTGATTGCTAAATCCTTAGTTTTTCTATGCAGCCTGCAAGTAGTAGTAAAAAGTTGAAAGATTTAAATATGTATATTTCTGCTTGGAATAATGTTCTCAATCTGTTGTTGACTGTGAAGTTGCAGAGTGGACTTTAAAATGAATACATTGGATTATCTAGCTATGGGCTTGAATTTGCATATGGGAATCAAATGTAAATGGTCTGGACTAAAAGACTGAGACTAAGGACAGACTATGTTGCTAATAGTGCCCAGGAGAGCTCGGTTCCATATGTAGTTAACAGCTTCCCAAGGACAGACAGATGCTGGGAGACCAAAGATTTTTTGTTTCGATAAGTTTCTGGTTACAAATTCGAACCTTCATCCTCATTCTCTCTCTCTCTCTCTATATCTCTTCTCCAGCACCTGGAAGAGTGCTAGGCACACAGTAAATGCTAAATAAATATTGTTGACTGACTGACATTGATGGAACAAATGCAATATATGTATATATTAAAAATATGTTGTCTTGCTTTGAAGACTAAACATATATTTCTATTTTGTAAATCACATAAATTGCCCAAGGAGTCTTAACTTTCCCAAAAGAAGTTATTCAATTAAATATTGGCTCATCAAGTTAATTAAAATCAATTTAATAAACGTTCATTTTACATTCAATTTTTCAGGACTGTTCTTTGCAGAAAGGAGCATGTGTGTACATGTGTATACATATGAGTGCATGTGTTTATGCCTGTGATAATGTGTGAATGTATTTGGGGGTATTTTTATATCCATTACCTTTCTGAAGTTCACATTGTTCCTCCAAGTGCATATGTGCATGTTGGTATGTGTACACACCTATGTACATGCAGACACACGTGCATATATGTAGGTGTGTATAATGATATAGTCACTTTCCAGCAATCCCTATTATAAGGCCACTTCTGTGGCTACTAAATTTTCTAGAATTCTGTTACTCAATGAAACAAATACTCCAAGTAGGTAAGCTATGCTTTAGCTACAAGCAGAAAACTTTTAGAAAGTTATATTGAATTCCTTTAACTGTAAGAGTAATAAATATCAGCTTCAATTAAACTAATTTATCCAAAACCATTTATTACAGTTTCCAAATGTACATAAACCGGGATGAATATTACACATTGAGAGAAGCTGGCACATTAAAATATATTTATACCTTCTCTAGATAAAACATAATAATGTATATGATGGCTTGAACAACTTCAGTGTTGGTTTCCAAAGTAAACTGGCTGGAAATCACATAAGTAACTTGGCTCTAAAGAAAAGCTCCTGAAAGGAGTGGTTACTAGGTAAATTGCAGAAGCCATTATTTTAGATGCATTTTCTCTAATGCATCTAAAATGTCTGAAGGTGATTGTAGAACTCTCACCTACACTGCTTTCAGGAACAGCAATTATGAAAACCACATCTAAAAACATTCTTTCAAGTGTGGAGTCATGGGATCTTGTGTTCAGAAAAAAAATTAGAAATGGAGGCTTTCTACCCTCTAAACATTGAGTTAACACTCAGGCGGGTATACGTTTAAGTTCTTTTGTTGTCACTAACCTCAAGCAAGTCATTTACTTCTCTGGGATTATTATGAATATTAAATGAGGTAATATGCAAGGGCCTTGGAATATTGGAAATACTCTGCCATATTTTCCATATTCTATAATATTAATTTTTCTCATTTTAATATTTCTGAAAGCAGGAAGTATCTTACAATTTATATACTTTATTTCTTTTTTCCCTGAAAAATGATTAAGTTAATATATGCTAAAATTGTGGAAGTACGTTCTATTGGTTCTACCCCCTTCTTTCTTTTCCCCACCCCCATCCACACCCCCATGAACACTCCCAGGGCTTCAGTTTTGGTTCCCGATGGACAGCATTGCATAGTGACCAAGAGTTTGGGCTTTGGAACAAGTGATCTCTGTTGGATTTCCAGTTCCACCACTCACTAGCTGGTGGTCTTGGGCAGTTTATTTAACCTCTTAAAGCTTCGGATTCCTCATCAGCAAAAAGAGGCTTGTCATATGAGACCAACAATGTTAGCTGAAGAATTTAAAACGTTAGCACTGTATGTGGCACATAAGAAACATGTAGTACATGTTTGTTAGCAGGTTTCACCATCGGGCCTGGCTTGTAAGGATGACAGATGACAATGTTTGGCAGGGTATTTAGAATACTTGCTTGGTTCCTGGATCATCTCGTAAAGATATTTGCCAGTCAGAGCACAAACTTCACTGATCTGACTCTAATTGGAGTTATTTATAATCACCCGGAGCCCCCACTGCCCGGCAGCTCTTCCCGAGAGTTCCCATTCGCACTTCCTTGATATTCAAAGTCAGGTCTCACATGTCCTTTGGCTCATGTCCTCTATTTCTGCTGTCACTGTGCTCCTGGTGAGGACCTCCCACCCCCCAGCTGGGTATGGCCCTCCTTCAGGGCATCTGTTTCTTCTGTTACCAACACTCTTTCTTTAGAAGGAGAAGTTACACACCTCCACTTAACTTCACTGTGCCATTGTGAAGCAAGTTCTTTCCTTAATTCTCCACATTATCTTTATGACTAGACTGTAAATTTTTAAATGACTTAAATGAATAGCAAGGATGATAGAAGGGAAATATTCTGAGAAATCGACAGGGTCACTTTATTTCTAGCCTCTGACTTCTTCCCACATATTCAAGATCAGTGCACTCCTTTCATTGGGAGTATTTGGAACACCTGGGTTTTGGAGTCCAAGGCCAACCATAGCAGAGTTCAGACAGATAAGGAACATCTTTCTTTCTCAAGCTCTAAAGATTTATTCTGGTCATGTTCCTGTCCCAGGAATGATCTACTCTCAGTTGACTTACAGTAGGAATACCCATCCCATAACTCAAAAACCCACCTGTACCAACTGGAATGTGATCTTGCTCCAGTAAGATATTTACAGAGACCAAAGTGCTCTGGATTATTCAATCTTATATATCATAGGATATCAGAAACCCAATTCAGGCTGGAAAAAGCCAAAAGCTATTCATTTAAGTCATTTAAACACTCTACCCTCCAAGCAAGACATAAACACCATATCAGGAGGATCTTCCTCCAGTGTTTACCTGTCTCATCTCCTGCAATTACCTGCTCAACCAAGAATGAAACCAACTCCACAAAAACTACAACTATCAATTTATAAGAGCCAAAAGGTATTTCTGCCCACCAGGCAATCTTTATCACATCTTCTCCCTTCCCTTTCCCTCTCACATCCCACCCCCTACCCTAAAATAGCAAGGGCATTTTACAGTCTTGACCCTGTATCAGCCATACCCAACAATTCCCATTACCAAATGAGGCATGTAGCTCCTCAGCCTAAGACCTCATGCATCCTGTAAAGATGGCGCCTGTCTGGCTCTACTTGTGCTTCCTTTGCAAACATGGCTCCCCTGTGCTGGCATTCCCCATGCTGCAAGACAGAGAAAAAAGGCTGACTTGAGACCTGTGGTCGTTGTCACAATCAACATAATACACAAAAATACTTTTGGGTTGTTGACAGTCCACGAAACTACATACTATTACTATTTTCTCTTTCTCTTTTCTTTTTTGGCTTCGAAGCAATTATTCTGCTTCCTTAGATCCAAAATCATGCCTTTTGCCCTCCTGGTTTACACACCGTCTTCAGCTTAAGGAACTATTATTAATAGTTGTTACATGCCAATGTATGTGGGTTAAATAAATATAATTTTTCCTGTTAGTCGAGAAAATATCTTCTCTGTTTTCATGGTTTATACTTATCATTTTATTCAAAACATGGTTTGTTCCATCATGACACTGAAATGGGGACAGGGACAGGGGATCTGGAGACCTGAGTTTTAGGAAGCATTGGATAAGAACAGTGGGAGCCTGGTGAGTCATTTAAGCTCTGCTTCAGTTTCCTCCAGCATTCAATTGGCTGGATATTCTTTGTTGTGCAAATATTTTCTGGCTGATACCTGAAGTTCTGCTACCCATTGGGGAGAAACTTGTTCTTCCCTCAAGTCTTTAACACTTGCTGTTCCCTGCAAGATTCATTCCTTACAACTTGAAATCCATGAAGCAAAAGTAGGGGTTCTGGAAAGCAAGTAGTCTGCCCAGGTGAAAAGGTGATGTCAGGTGAGCCTCCCTTGCTCATCTAGAGGCCAGTCCTCACAGGAGGAGAAGTCCGTCAGTCCAGGACTCTGTAAACTGCAATTTCACTGCAATTTCTTTGAAATCACCATAGTGTAAATTGGTAGAAGACTGAAACATGGGCAAGTTAGAGACCCAAAGGCTCTCTTAGCCCAGCTTCTTGAATTCCTCCTCCCTTTCATGTTCTCCATCAAAAGCAGTGGTTCTCAATCCTGAAAAAACATCCAACCACCACCCTCCAAAAGTTCTGATTCAATGGTTCTGGGGTGCATCGTAAGCACTGGTATTTTTTAAAAAGCTCTGCGGGTGATTCCAGTTGCAGCTGTGGCTGAGAACCGCTGCTCTGCAGCCTGTCCATTCTCCCCTGGAAAGCCATGCGTTGCCCATGTGCAGTCCCACTGGTAGGTGGAGTTGTGCCCCTCATCTCATTAGGGTCTAGAATATAGGAGATATGCAATATAGTTTACAAGAGGGAAGAATGAACGAAGAAACAAACTGTAAGAGGGAAGATACAATAGAAAGAAGAAAGGGGATGAGGAGGGGGATGGGCAGGAAGGAGTGATAAAGGACAATTTGTCTCTTGCAAACATTAGGCTTACAACTCTTTTCACTTAAATTTTTTCCATGACAGAGAACTTCAGAGTTGTCTTACCACTACTTAAAAAAAAATACTGCTTTCATTCTGAAATTCCTGCCTACATGGGCCCAATCTAATTTTTTAGACATTGCCATGGGAAATAATATTTTTCTTCTTCTGAAAGCCTGAAAAGGGAAGACAAAAACCAAATGAGAGAATGAAGGGCTGCACAACTGGGTGGCTTTTTGATTATTCTAGGCCCTCATATACCCATGCCCTGACTACAATGCAAAGCCCTGTTCTTTGAAAAGACATATTTGACTTTGTCAGAAAGAACAGCTCAGCAGTAGAACCAGTGTATATCTCCCCAAATTGTATATTTTAAATTGATAACTCTCCTCTGAGAATAATTTCTATTATGTCAAATGCACCCAGACTAAAGACTTATTCATTTGTGACCTGTGATTGGCTAGACATGTTCTCATTAAATTGGATTGCATTTAGTATATGTGAGAAGGGCAGGTCTAAGTGATAAAGGGTGCTTTTCATCATGAAAGAACATATTTTACAGGGCCGGAGTTGCTGGTGACTATGAAAATTTGCTCCCATAAGACCTTCAAGGAAGGGAAAAATAATCCTGAACATCAACCAAATGTCTAACATGTGTAAAACAAGTGGCTTTCTTTGTCTCCCACTGTGCATAATGTGGAAAGAATCAGACAGAGTTCCAGGTTGTGATGCATTTGAGCAAGAGCCCTGACTCACATGCACTAGGTGGCTGGGGTGGACTTGCTCAGCCTGGCCTAGCAAGGATGGAGTAGCAGGTCACATGGATGGCAAGGTGGAATAATGGCTAACCGCACAGCGGTTGGGGTCAAACTCTCCTGTGTCAGAATTTTCTCTACCTCTTAGTAGTCGAGTCTCCATTGAAAAGAGTGGAGAGTGGAAGGGAGAGAAAGGGATGGGTAAAATCACACCTAATGGGTACAATGCACACTGTCTGGGGGATGGGCATGGTACAAAAGTAATTTATGTAACCAAATCATTTGTACTCCTGTAATATTCTGAAATTAAAAAAAGAAAAAAAACAAAAAAATTGAAAAAATTAAAATATTAAAAAATTCTAAAAAAAGAAAAGAGTGAAGAAAGGGAAAAGGTACAGAGAAAGAGAGAGAGGAGTGTGAGAATGAGGGATTGGGGACCCTGAACCAAGCTGGCCTGGGCTTCCTCCTTAATGGCCGTAGGTCCAGTATCATCTTAGGAAATGCTCTTCATACCAGAGGCAAACATTACTGAGAACTAAGTGGAAAGTAAGTTATAGTTGATGAGATGCTGTAATCAAAATATATATTCTATTATACTGAGAAAAACACTCAGCAAATCATATATAGCAATGGCAGATACTGCCCATAGCAGCAAGTTTGTGTAAATTATCTGGCCGTGCAAGTCATATAGCAGCATAATCACAGAATATTGTTTCATAAAATCACAGGTGCTGACTGCTTTACTGCAGTAAATTTCATCTTTGTTTATGAAACATCTTCCCCATCAATTTGTGTAGGACATTAGAAAGAATTCTGTATTAGAAAGACATGAGTTCTAATCCCAACTCTGCCATAGGCAGAGTTGATGTTGAAAAGTTACTCTTTATGTTCTTCAACGCAGGGTTGGGGTTCCAGAAAGTAAACGGAGAATTGGATAAGATGGGTTTGAAGGGGCCTCTTTAAGCCCCAAGAGTATTCCTGGTTTGTCATAGAATTTTCATTTTCAGAAAGGTTATAAGAATGTTTGTTTTTCAAAGCAAATATCATAATTACATACAAGAGTTTGCAAGGTTCATGGATGAACAATTACATTAACAGAATGGCAGGTGATTGTTAACCTTGTCTAGACTTAATTATGAAGTCGGTGAGAGTTCATAATTGTTGGAGAATTTGTGAAGCTGAAAATCCTAAGTTTAAGCCTCAGACACTGTTTCATAACAGATGGCAAGTTAAGGTTATAACATAATCAGAAACCACTCACCTTTGAAAGAACTAATATAGTAGAGAATTATTGCCGGCATAACCCAGAAACATGATAGCTCATTTTTTAAGGTTTCCACCCCGCCCCCCAACTATTTCTGGTTAACATTTTAAAAATGAGCATACATTTAAATGCAAAGATGTCTTCTTCTATTAAATATTCAACCACCATTTGCCAGTAATCAAATCTTCATGCTCAAATAATCTTTATTAAGTACCAATGTGTATACTGTGGTGTGTTAGATACTATATAAAGTACACACACACACAAAACCTAGAATGAACACAGATGTTCATATAAATAGACAGGAGGGTATAATAAAATTCTTCAACGAAGAGAAATGTGGCAATGTCAGGCAAGAACCCAAGCTGATAAATGGTTAAAAAGTATAGTAAAAACGCCTAACAAGTTCCTATTCGTAAAGCTTTCTTGCATGACACATACATGTTTTTAGGTTATCTATACGGGCACATTTTACCACTTCTCTTTTAGGATGCTCTCCCTGTTAAGAATTTGTAGCAGCCGCTTTTTACTAAAGACCCTGAGAGGGCTTTACCACACTTTCATTATACATAAGCTTTCGTGCTCAAATTTTTATGGTGTTGGGTGTGTAAATAACTCTTTGGGCATAATGGTCATATAAACTCTCTTTGAAAAGGAACTACTGACTGATTTTTGTGCTCTTCCAGCCTCATAATTACTTTGAACTCCTTCAATTTATTTAATTAATAATCACATTTATGTATTTATGCATTAATTCATTCATTAATTCTTACAGTTATTCAACAAACAATCCATGTCCTAATTGCTGATGGTCCATCTTAGAAAACACTTGCTCTTTGCTTTCAAGAAGCTCACAGCCCAGGGGAAGAGGGTGCAGGTGGGCAGGAGGCATGTTTCTGAAGAGGCAAGATTATGTAAACCATGCTCTACTGGTGGTATGCCCATTAGACCAAAAAGAAAAGGCTACCTAAATAACACTTACAGTCTTACAAACAACTGAAATGAGCTGTGTACTAACCAACAAAATATTTTCCCTCTACAGCAGGTCCGAAACAGAATTGCCTAAGTGGAACACAACCCAGGATAATTCTCATGGACAGTTAATAGTTTCTCAGAACTGGTGTTTTTCGACCATACTGCTCCAGGTTTTACTCAGCAGACATCAGAGCCCTTATCGGTCCAATATAGGGCCCAACACCTACACATGTGTCGAAGGGGCATAGGAAACTGACTGTTGACAGGATCGTCTGCGGAGTACTTGTTTTTTTTTGTTTTTTTTTCTTTTTTGTCTGCAGGGTACTTGCTCAAAACACAAATACAAAAACTTCCCTACTGGAAATTCTGATGTAGTAGGTCTGGGGTGAGACTTGGGAATCTATTTTTTAACATGATTCCCAGAAAATTTAGATTATTAGTCAGATTTGGGGAAATGGGCTTAAATAAATTCAGAATTTATAGCAACGTACATAGCACTAGGCAGTGGTGAGTAGGTGTGGGAGGGGGGAGATGTATCATCCCTGCTCTAACACGGTCTTCTTATAAAACTTCAGTTTAATCCCCAAACCCAAAGGCCTTAAAATACGGGGAAATAACGTTTAAACACTATGGAAGAAAAGAGAAGACATATTTTATTTTACACTATTCATGTTGTTTCCTATCCAAAGTCTTTCTCCTAACTTAGATTGCTTTCTTTGATCAATTCCAGTGTGAGCCTTTGAATTATTTTACATGGCTAATTAAATGTTAAATGAAATAATTTATTTGAGGAAAACACTAATGCCTATCCAGATGTGTGTCATTGGTTCGTAATGTACTTGCTGACACCTTGACGTCTCTCGCCTCTTAGTCCCTGGCCTAATGCACTAGCTCTGGGCGAGACCCTACTCCATTGTAGCTGATGCTTTAGCACGAGGCCCTCATCTCAGGGCCAGTCAGTAGAGGTCTTATACCGGGACCCGTGGACTGGAGTTTCCTATTCTTGCTTGGTCAGACAGAGGTTAATGGGATGGTTATCTCCTGCAAAGATGTTTAATAAAGCTAACGCACTTTTAGTATCTCTTCAACTTTGTGCACTCACTTAAGTAGTAATAGGAACAAGGGCATGCACTCACCCATGGGTCAAGTCTAAAAAGAGAACTGCGTGCCAGACCTTTGTATCGCAAGCTGTTTCGGAGGCCCTTCTGCTATAGAGGGGACTTGATATGAGCTTTCTCATCTTCCCTTTCTTCCACTGCAAAATGTTGCCTTTCCTCTGACCCTCAATCAATGCCTCAGGGAGATTCACAACATCCCACAACTTCTAGTTATTAAGAGTTGCAATGAGATGCCTGACTCCGTTTTCTGATGTTTGACTGCTGACAGCTTTTAAGCCTCACACTGGCTCTTCCTGTTGTGTCCACATATGGGTAAGTTGATAGGAAAACCTGGTGCTTCCCCTTTCTGCGCTGGGAAGGCAGAGTCAAATCAGGCAAACTCCTGCCTAAGCACGTGCAGGCAAACTCTCACCTTGTTCCACCCCTTCAGTCCAATAAAAACCCAAGACGGACTCTTTTCTGGGCTCTCTCAAGTCATTTTGGACCTGCTGGAGAGGTCTGCCCTGCTCTCCCTAGAGACCTCAATTATGTAAGTATGAGCCATTTTATACCATCCTGTGGGTATGGGCTGTCATCACTCAACACCACAACCAAATTTTAGGTCAGGGCCCATCTGCCTCTGCAGGTGACCATGACAAGTGTACAGTCTAGTACAGTTTAAAAGCCCAGTCTCAGGTCTAATTTAAAGCGTTCCTTTCCCTAGGACAACTATGTTTTAGCCCTAGGACACTAAAGTGTCTGTGTGTGTATGAACACATATGCATACACTGTACATATATGTGCTCATTTGCTCCTCCTCTGCATCCCCATTTGGGGATTAGGATTGGCTGAGGGGTGGATTTATGCTGGGGTCATTTGTTCTCCCTTTATAAAATCTAACTCTACTCACGTCAAGTGCTGGGAAAAGGAATAAGGAAGCAAAGGACAAAGGCCTGTCAGTCACAGGGCATGTGATTATCATTCTTTCCCCTTATTTGACCCTGCTTCTCTGGCTAACACTGCCTGGCCTCAATGCCATCTGTGTAGTAGGTGTTTGAATGCTGGCTCTAGCCTGAGGCACATTTGTTAGTTTCTTGGAGGTCCTCCCATTGCAGGATTCTAGTTTCACTGCCTTTAGCTCTCACCTCGAGCTGTAACGCATAGCTTTCTTGCTTCTGAGGCTCCTTGTCTGGTGGACAGCCTCCTGAGATGGTTACAAGAAGAAGGCTCAAGCTGAGCTACTTACTTCAGTGCCATAGAAAACACATGCGTCCATGCCATGCTAAAGGTTAGGCATGCAGACTGCTCCACAGCTCACCCACCTCTGTTGGTTATGACTGTGATGCAATAACGTCACCAAATATTCCATATGCTTCCCTATATTTCCCAGTCTCTCCTGCAGGTAAGGGAGGTCCATGCGACCAGATTTGACCAATGGTCTCTGAGTGGAAATTCCATATGCCATGTCTGATCAGAGGCAATTAAGAGAGGATATGAGTTCTCCTCTCTCTCTCTCTCTCTCTCTCTCTCTCTTTCTTTTACTATATACTTTGAAGGCCACATGTCAGCATCACAAGATGGCCTAGCCTGGAACTCCAAGTAACTATGTGAAACAGGACCAATCATGTCCTAAGGACTAGGCAGACCTTCACTAATCATGTCAGACATAGAGCGTAAACAAGAAAGACCTTTTAGTTACTTACATCATCAAGATTTGGAGGCTACTTTGTCACCACAGAAAAACCCACCTTCCTATCT
>NW_012139080.1:3067834-3069565 GCF_000956105.1 Propithecus coquereli | reverse complement strand
AGCCATCAGAGGACACAGCAAAAACTGATTCACTCTATGATTAATTTATAAAAGATACAGAATACAATTTTTAAAACTTGGAAAAGAGAGATAGATATGTAGAAAATGAAGAAAATAAAATATCACCTCTATCTGTTAGACACAGCACAAAGGGTAAAAGTCTCAGGAAGCTGCTGGACAAAGCTGGTGCAATTTACTATGCAAGACAGGCTTCCTTCTTCTTCATGTTACAATGGGGCCCAGAGTTATGTGTGAAATTCAGCTTTCCGACTCAAATAAACAGGTCTGCAGATTAGAAACAGCAAGAGAACAAGACAGCATCCTGGTGAAGTGGCGCCCAACACCTAGGAAGGAGACAGCAGAGTTGTTCATTCATAAGGCATCTGAAAAGCAGCAAGAGACAGCTTTAGTCTAATACAGTAAATTATGTTTGTAATAAGGACCTTGCATCCTTCAAGGCATCAAATTAAAGAACATATTTTATTTAATGTACATAAAAATAGTCACTGCACAAAAAGATTGGTGCCAAGGGAGCTGTATCAATACTTCAGTTCTGTCCTCAGAGCTCTGATTCCTTTCTCCCCTCTGAGTCTGAGGCATATGGTCCTGTTTCTCAAGAACTGGAGTGCAGAGAACATCACCACTGCCTATCCCTGCCTCATACTCTATTAAATTCTGGAGAAGTGAATAATTATCCACCAGCAATACCTTTAGAATAGCCTTCATTTTAATATGGCTTTCTTGGCAAAGTTACCATCAAGAACTATGAAGGCTCTGAGATTTTACCCTACTTGCAGGTAAGAAGTTATCGTGCACCCATTTCATGGATGATGGCAGAAGACACAAGACTCTTGGGTCATAGGTGATGGATAGTGTATAACTTACAGCAATAGCAGTAGCCAGAGTATCAGTATTTTTGTAGTAGTTCCCTGAGGTGTGACATGAAGGTGTCCCATAGAGGAACATGAAGAAGCCCAGATAACACCTGTCCACGCAGAGGGCTGAATTATAAAAGAGGAACCCTGAGCTTAGGGAACTTGAATCTTTTATAATGAGCAGTAAGCATGCCTACATTTGGCTCCACTTGGAGACATTATCCCTACCTACAAAGGCTCTTCTCTATATAAATATCCTTGAAAAGACAACCCAAAACAAAGGGCAATAAATGCCTTGCTTGTAAGATGTGCAGAAATACAAGACACCCATGGAGAGTTGTCACCCAAAAGTTGCTTAGAAAAACACAAAATCTAAAAAGTTGGTCGAAGCAAAAAGTAATAGAAGCATGTGGGTTGTATTTCAGGTAGCATTCCAAGCCGTGATCAAACTAAATAATGATTTGTAGGACCTTTTGAATACTGGCTTGCCATAGTGATTGGAATCTAAATGCCCTGGACAGATAGATTAGGAACAAATTTTAATGCCTGCCTCCACTACCCAAATACTTACACACAAACAACACAATGTAAGTTTTTGGGAACTGTATCTGTCTTATTCCCTGCTATATCCCCAAGTTTCTAAAACAGTGCCTAACATGTACTAGGTATTTAAGTAGGTACTCAATAAATATTTACCAATGAATGAATGAATGAATGAAGGTGGCCTCATTACTTCGCAAGTATATTGACTGCAACACAACTTTTCTCCGATTAAATCATGATAGCGGTAAGTTTTCTTTGATTAATTTATGAAGTATGTGAAATACATCTTAAGAGTGCCATATTTCTGTGTGGG
>NW_012139080.1:3065037-3067373 GCF_000956105.1 Propithecus coquereli | reverse complement strand
AATGGCTGTAAGTGGAGAGGAGGGACAGTACTTTAGTCTTATGAGAGTAGGCTGACAGGAGAGGGAGGAAAAACTCAATTCACTTTTATACAGTTTATACAGTTTACTCTCTGATATTCTCACCTCAGATAATTCCCTTGCAGCTAGTTAAGAGACACCAACTTGCTGCCAAAATCAGTAAATACCAACTCGGGATTTACTGTTTGTGATTTTTCACAGTTTCCCAAGAGCCAGACTGTAGGAATATTGTGTAACAATATACCAGCTGAATTAAGAGTGGGAAAGAATCCTTAAAATTGATCCTGAGACTTTTCTTTATTCTTTGTTGGTTTGTTTGCTTTGGATTAATGATCAATGTATCTAGGATAATAAGATAAGTACAGTTGACCCTTGAACAGCCTGGGTTTAAACTGCATGGGTTGGTTCACTTATACTCAGATTTTCCTCCACCTCTGCCACCCCTAAGAGCAGAACCAACCCCTCTTCTTCCTCATCCTCAGTCTACTTAATGTGAAAACAACAAGGATCTTCTTTATGAAGATCCACTTCCACTTACTGAATAGCAAATATATTTTCTCTTCCTTATGATTTTCTCAATACATTTTCTTTTTTCTAGCTTACTTTACTGTAAGGACACTGTATATAATACATACACATATAAAAGATGTATTAATTGGCTGATCATGTTATCAGTAAGGCTTCTAGTCAACAGTAGGCCATTAGCAGTTAAGTTTGGGGGAAGCGAAAAGTTATACCCAGATTTCTGACTGCACGGGGGTCAGCGACCCAACCGCGACATTGTTCAAGGGCGAACTGTAGTTTAACAGGTAGCTTTTATAGTTGTATTCAGAAAGTGCTGCTGCATTTAAGGGGTGTCCAGTCTCAAGTCCTGAAAGTTATATCGATTTAACATCATGAAGAGTAGCTTTAGGTAGGTATGTAGTTTGAGCAATATAATTAAAAGAGAACAATGTGTCATATTTACACACACACTTAGATGGCTAAATACATAAATGCACAGAAAACGTGCACAGTGGCATGTGCCCAATTTTTTGTCCTGAAAAGATTAATAAAAAACTGTTAGTAGTGGCTTTTTTTAAGGATAGATACTTAAAAGAGAGGAAGGCTTTTCCTTTTCATAATATGCCTTTCTTTATTCTTTGAATTTTTTTAATCTTTGCTTTATATAATTGCTTTTTAAAATGTATTACTTTTCACTGTGGTAAAATACACACAACATAAAATTTGCCATCTTAACCATTTTTAAGCATACAGTTCAGTAATATCAAATACATTTATAATGTTGTGCAACCATCACCACCATCCGTCTTCATTGTATTTGTATTTTCACCTCATAAAACTGAAACTCGGTACCCATCAAACGTTATTTCCTCATTCTCCCTCCCCACCACACCTCCTTTCAACCACTATTCTACTTCCTGTCTCGATGATTTTGACTACTCTGACTGTGTCATGTAAGTGTCTTCAGATAGTATTTATATTCTTTGTGACTAGCTTATTTCAGTGTCCTCAAGCTTCATCCATGCTGTAGCATGTGGAAGAATTTCCTTCCTTTTTAAGGTTGACTATTATTCCATTGTATGTGTATACTATATTTTGCTTATTCATACTTCTGTTGATGGGCACTTGGGTTGCTTCCACATTTTAGCTACTGTGAATGATTCTGCTATGAACATGGCTGTACAAATATCTCTTTGAGACCCTGCTTTCAATTCTTTTGAGTATATATCCAGAAGTGGAATTGCTGCATCATACAGCAATTCTATTTTTAATATTTTGAGAAAATGCCATGATGTTTTTCATAGTGGCTGCACCATTTTACATGCCCACAAAAATGCCCAAGAGTTTCAATTTCTCTACATCCTTACTAACACTTGTTGTTTTCTGTTTTTTTGGCAGTAGCTACCCTAACAGCTGTGAGGTAGTATCTCACTGTAGTTTTGATTTATATTTATCTAATGATTAGTGATATTAAGCATCTTTTCATGTGCTGATTAGCTATCATTGGAGATTAAAGTCCTTTACCTATTTTTCAATTTTTTGTTTGTTTATTTTTGAGTTTTAAGAGTTGTCCATATATTCTGGTTATCAACCCTTATTGGATATATAATTTGTGAATATTTTCTATCATCTGTGCATTGCTTTTTTACTCTGTTGATTGTGGGTTTTGATGTATAAAATGTTTTAATTTTCATGAAATCCAAGTTGTCTATTTTTTGTTGTTGTTGTTTTTGGCTATGCTACTCTAAGCATAGCCATATCTAAGAAATCACTGCCTAATTTAATGTCATGAAGACTTTGCCCCATTTTTTTCT
>NW_012139080.1:3061507-3062806 GCF_000956105.1 Propithecus coquereli | reverse complement strand
TTCTCCCTCCTCTTCAATTTTTTGGGACAATTTTGAGAAGGATTGGTATTTAGTTCTTCTTTAAATGTTCAGGAGAATTCTGCATTGAACCTATCAGGTCCAGGGCTTTTCTTGTTGGGAGATTTTTGATTACTGATTCAATCTCCTCATAAGTTATAGGTCTATTCAGATTTTCTATTTCTTTGTGATTTAGTCTTGGTAGATTTGATGTTTCAAGAAATTTGTCCATTTCATCCAAGTATCCGATTTCTTGACATACTTATACTCTCTTATATTCCCTTTATTTCTGTAAACTGATTAGTAATGTCCCATTTTAATTTCTGACTTTAATGATTTGAGTCTTCTCTCTTTTTTTCTTAGTCCCTCTAGCTAAAGTTTTTTAACTTTTGTTGATATTTTTGAAGAACTTTTGATTTCATAGATTTTCTCCATTGTTTTTCTATTCTCTATTTCACTGATTTCTGCTCTAATCTTTATTTTCTTCCTTCTGCTAGCTTTGGATTTGTTTGTTCTTCCTTTTAGTTCCTTAAGTTGTAAAGTTAGGTTGTTGATTTGAGATTGTTCTTGGTTTTTAATGTAAATGTTTATAGCTATAGATTTCCCCATTTGCATCGCTTTTACTGTGTCCCATAAGTTTTGGTACATTATATTTTTATTTTCATTTGTTAAGTATTTTCTAATATACCTTTTGATTTCTTCTTTGATACATTAATTGTTTAAGATTGTGTTCAACGTCTCTAATTGTCAGGGAAATGCAAATGAAAACCACAATGAGATGTCACTTAACTCCAGTAAGAATGGCTTTTATCAAAAAGTCCCCAAAAAATTAACGCTGATGTGGATGCAGAGAGATAGGAACACTCATACATTGCTAGTGGGACTGCAAACTAGTACAACCTCTATGGAAAGTAATATGGAGATATCTCAAAGAACTAAAAGTAGAACTGCCATTTGATCCAGCAATCCAACTATTGGGTATCTACCCAAAGAAAAAAAGACATTCTATAAAAAAGACATCTTCACTCAACTGTTTAAAGCAGCACAATTCACAATTGCAAAGATGTGGAACAAACCTAAGAGCCCATGAATTCATGAGTGGATTAATAAAATGTGGTATATGTATACCATGGAGTACTGCTCAGCCATAAAAAAGATGAACTAATACCTCTTGTATTATTCTGAATGGAGCTAGAGCCCGTTCTTCTAAGTGAAGTATCACAAGAATGAAAAAACAAGCACTGTATATACTCACCATTAAATTGGTATTAATTGATCAACACTTATGTGCACACATGGAAG
>NW_012139080.1:3053833-3060412 GCF_000956105.1 Propithecus coquereli | reverse complement strand
AAATAATCACCCTTCCACTATGCAATCTTCAGTCACAATACTATATTCTCAGACTCAAATCCAATCAACTGCAAATAAAATATCAAATCTACCAACAAAAACCCATTTCTATCTTCTTAAGAAAAGAAGAGTTGAATGATGACATGCTCTCTTTGTCATGGGCATTGTTACTGAAGATATCAAGTTGATATATTCAGGCATTGCAGCATACAATAGAAATTTTATTTTTAATTTCTATTCAAGTTTTCCAAGGAAAGTAGCCCCAAATTGCCCTACCTGAGCCAGAAAGTTTCTGCCATTTTTCAAACACATTGCACTTTATTATAAGTCTGAAGGAATTACATTTGAAACTGACTGTAAGTTTGTAATAGGCAGGTGCATTATAGTTTGTTTCCCTAGAATGAAACACGAAAATAAAATATCTCTGGAAATATATTTGTCACATGTTAGGTTATCTGGAAGAGGAAGATAAAATGGAGTATGAAGATGTCAATTAGGGACCTGTATCTGTGGAAGTGAAGAGGAGAAAGCAGGATTGGTCAAAGAGAGAAGTCAAATTGTGGTGCAGGTGCACAAAGCCTTGGCCAAACCCATGGGATGCTCTGAATTATACATGGCATAGAAGTATCTCTGAGTGGACTGAATGGCTGGGATTTTATATCCTTGCTGCAATCAGTCATTGGATTTGGACTGTCCCAGGAAGGGTTTACTTTTGGGTGATGCAGCTTTCTGCAGCTAGGGCCATTCAGAAGGGGCTGAGAGGTGGAGGCTGACTACTGAGAACACTCCCAGTAGCTGTGCAACAAGTCCTTCTTTAAATGGAAATCTAGGCAGAGCTTCTCCATGTCCACCACAATGTCCTGTGCAAAATCATAACTCCTCTGCGCAAGATTCACAAGTACTCTGATAGGTTACTGATCTAGGAAGGCAACTTAGATTTTGAGACAGGGGCTTTTATTTGACTCTAATTCTCTACTGGTCCACACAGGTCAAATGCTTGTCAGGAGCGTGAGAGGAATAAGAAGGTAAATAAGAATGACAGGCATTTGTATACTACATTACCATTAATAAAGAGTTATTCACATACATTAGCCCTTTGACTTTAATGACATACTTAACTTCTTTTTATTATCCATTTTTAGAAATGAAAACCTGAATTTCAAAGGTCAAATGATTTGCTGAGCTTCAACACAGATAATTAGAGGCTGAGCTGTGATCCTCAGACTCCAAATCCCACCATCACAGAGGAAATATTATATATTGTCAGAAAGACCATGCAATTTGAACTCAGATAATTCTGATTCAATCCCAGCATTTCTGTTTATTAGCTGTGTGGGCTTGGTCAACTTTGCTTAAACTCTGTGAGGCTCAATTCCTTACACATAGAGTGGTAATAATAATAGCCTACTTCTTACAGTCATTATGTGTGTTAATTTACACCAAGTGTATAAAGATTCTGGTACCGTGCATGGCATATAATAGGCATTTAATCAATTAAAGTTCCTTTTTACCCTTGTTGAAGTCACATTTCATTTGTGTTTATGAATTGGCTGAGCACTAACTACCAGCATTACCACCAGAAAAGGCTCACTCTTAAAGCTTTAAACACGTAGTTAAAACATAAAATTGTGTTTTATTTCTAAATATAGTAAATCACAAGGCTGAATTAGTATCTCATGCATGTAATGATGTTAATATCATTGATTCTTAAAACATTCCTGATAACGGAGCAATTCTTAACAAATTAAGCTTTTGGTCATCTATGTCTATTTACAGAGTTTTGTTTTTTAGCTTTGATAATAAATCCGATTCGTACAAACTAACGCTTTAGAAAATAATATTGACTCCTGTTGCATGAACAAGACTCCCATAAGGAGAATGATTATTAAATTGCAGGGCAACCTGGATAGAAGCTTTGCCCTAAGGAAGTGCATACGACACATTAGAAAAGCAGCTGAGTCTGTAGAACTGAAGCCAAACTCTTGATGTAGTAAATACGGGAATTCTAGAGTCAGCTTGTGTTAAAAAGTCATACAACCTTGAACAAGTTATATGTTCTGTATTGGCCCCAGTGTCCTTTTAAAAATAGATATTTAGCAGTATGGTCTAGAATTTTTATGATCGTATCCAGAACCAAAATAGTAAAGGTCTACAAATTCACAGAAAAATATGTTTATAGTGAGTGGAGCAAGAAAGGAAATAATGTGGGTCAACCACTGAGTGCTGAAACCCAGGAAGGCATAGACCCCTCTGAAACAGTCCCTTCTATAAAAAGCCTCTGACATTTGTGATTATTTTTTTACATGACCACTAAATAATTGTGTGGGAATCGCCCTTGAATTGGTTGTAAAGTAGCTTCCATCAAACCTTTTCAACATTTGAACCAACAAGAGTATGAAGCCAGGAAAACCTATTCTGGAACAAAGCAAGCCTATGTACCTAACTACTATATTACAAGAAATACCAAGGAGAGTTACATATTAAATGACACCAACGGGATTCAGTCAGCAAAACTCAGTTCACGGAAAGCTTTGGAAGGTTCTATAACAATTAAAAAGAAGAGAGAGGCAGAGATTGAAATGTGAGAAAGGGGAAGCTTATAGATTAAAAGTATTTAAGAAACATATTGAACAATTGCAATTGGAAACATTGTTTGAATCCTGATTAGAGCAAATAAACTTTTAAAAAAATAAGCATTTATGAGATAATCATGGAAACTTGAACAGTGACTGGATGTTTAATGATGTTTAGAAATTATCATTAATGTCTAAGTTGGAATAATGGTTATATTTTGAAAAATAACCCTCATTTTTAGAGATATATGCTGAAACATAATGGATTAAATATAGTATCAGAGTTTAATCAGGGGTAGGGAAGAATGGTTAAAATACAGATAAAACAAAATTGCACATTAATGGATAATTATTCAAATTGGATGATACTATACTCTCTGCTTTTGTGTTTGAAACTTTCCAACACAAAAGTTAACACACACACACACACACATTAAGATTCTGCCTAAGGGGAGAAAAAAATTCTACTAGCAAAAAACTGGACAAGCAAAGCATACATCCAGAACTCTCTTTTCTTAGAAAACTCTTGCTGACACTATGAGCTAAATACGGGTAATTCCTATTAGCCACAAAATTCCCATGAAATGGGATCAAGATTATTTCAAAACCTTCTATGGGAAACGCTTAAGAGAGTCTTACTGGGAACCCATGGCATAAAAGCAAAAGTTTGACTTAATTCCAACAGGAGTTTCTGCAAAAGCTTCTCTATCTCATCAAAATGCTCTTATGAAGAAACTTGTATGGATTTTCCTATCGCTGTGTTGGTCCTGGGTCTTTGGGTAGCACAGAGAAATTCTAAACTCTTTGTAGCATCTGTATCCAGAAAGGGACATTTTATAGAGATTAAAAGGTGGGAAAGCTTTATATTCGAAAACACTTTTGTCCTGATGAAGCTAGTCTATTGCACAGATGAGACAAATCACTATCTCCAGAGATAGTAATTCCTGCAGAGGAAGCAGAGAAAGTGAGAAATTGTAGCCACAATTAAGTTCTTTTTTTAAATTCATGTCTACCTTTATGCAAGGTCCCCAAATTATTCCATAGATGTTAGTAATCAAAAATAGAGAATGGAAATCACCATGCCAACATATATGTGTGCACATCACACACACATACATGCACACTCTCACACAGAGACATACACAGTGCAACAGTGATAGCTGATGGACTGTGATGTTCTTTCCAGCCCCAATTATGATTGA
The DNA here is from genome assembly GCF_000956105.1 of Propithecus coquereli. Taxonomy (NCBI): domain Eukaryota; kingdom Metazoa; phylum Chordata; class Mammalia; order Primates; family Indriidae; genus Propithecus; species Propithecus coquereli. The sequence continues at coordinate 3,056,637 of NW_012139080.1, read as the reverse complement.
TAGCATTCCATTACCTTTATGCTTATTTTAAAATCCCCTTGACACAGATTGATTAAAGGCACGGACCTCTATGAACCTATGAAAAATTTATGGGATTTTGAAAGAGCTTTAACATGTACCATTTGAGCACAAATCATTTCCCGGCTGTCACTATTTTTCCCACAATCTCTCTTATGTTGGTAATATATGTTTAATAATCAAAAACTGATGCTAGGGATTAAAGCATCAAGATGTTACAGAATAAAGCAACGACAACAAAAAAAAAGAAATTAGATTTGTATGATTTTAACTATTCTTTAATCTGCTTCTGGGCAACAAAAGTGATTTGTGTCAGCCGTTATTGCATTAAACTTTAATTTTCTTCCACCGGCACAGGATTATATAAAGGAGTATTGGATTGCACTCAGCATGGATTAGCCGAGCACTGTCTCTGCTGCCAAGGAGCAAATGGATTTCCTTCTTTCTTTGATTTATATTTTTATTGCTGTTTTTCCCCTCCTTCTAATTCCCATTACCCTTCTGTTTGCCAGCACTGAGATACCCTGTAGGAGCAGCAGAAAGACAGGCGGAATTATTGGCTTATTGCATATATTTATGTTCCAAGGCTTCTCAGTCATCTATGTCAGAGGAATAAAGTAGCCTCCAGCTATGGAGACTGCATGCCAGTTTTAAACCATAAAATTAAAACTTTTTTTTAAGGTAAAAACTCACCTCTTACCTTGCTTCAAATCAGCAAAACTAGCTGGGTTTGGCCTCACTTCAGACATCCTGGCTCCACGTCACAGCAGATGGAGAAAACCACTGTGAGGTAGATACAAAATTAAGGTCCCAGGACTCCCCTTTGCTCACAGGAGGGTTTAAGTAGCAGAGCCCTTGAGATTCACGAGGGAGAAGAGGCTCTCTGGCTTTTCCCCTTAGGGTCTTTGAGATACAAACCTGTTTCTGTAAACAAGAGCAAATAAGCTCCCTCTGCTCAGGAAACAGAGGGCTGGTTGTTGGCACCCTGCGTGGAACCCAGAGGGGGCGCTAAGGACATGGCTCCAAGACAGGTGGAAAGAAAGGTGGACTCAGGCTGAACTAAGCAGAGGATGCAGACTAACAGTGGCAAGGGAACAGGGACAACGGTGGGTTCTGTTTGGTCTGCAAAGGTCTCTGGATTTCTGAGGAAGAAAATAAGTCTGACAGATTTCAGTTTGGGTTTTGGTTCTCACAGACTTCTTGAGAATTGAGTGATGAATTCTTGACTCGCAGAAGAGTGGCCATTATAGAGCAGCTCCACAGCAGATGCCAGTTAGCAATACTTGGGAGGAATACAAGCCACCAAACCAGAGCCCAGCTCTTCCGACAGTGAGCAGCCCCTGCCCTCGGGGCTGGAATTTATTCCCCACGGGAACCACAGTGGCTGCCCCAAGCCAAAGAAGAATATACAAGATTAGGAGACCATTTGAAAGAACAGAATAAAGATGAAGAAAACCACTGATATGCTGTTAAAACAAAAAGCTGAGACCTCATTAATGGAACCAAGAGATTTCCATAGAATCGGAAGGGCAGAAAACATTGTTCACGAAGTCATCCTTAAGTAGCTTTTGGATATGAAACACATTCAAAAATTGGGACTATAAAAGTGTGGTTAGATGTGAACTATCTTTTTATGCATCTATTCAGGGACTAAGATAGGATATGTTTCCAAAATCAAGAGTTACTTGTTACTTGTCATTAACCCTTATATTTCAATGTATTTTCACATCAGACACAATGTTATATCATTAAAAAATGAAGTATTCAGAAGCCTCTCTCCAAAGGTATACAATATCTGGCTCAGATATTCAGCAAATGTTTGTTTCATTCCCCTTCAGTTCCATGAGGCTATTAAGACATGCCACAATCATTTGGATAAAGCCACTTTTTAATAGGCAATTTTGATTCTTGATTAATTACAGTGCTTTAAATAGAGTCCATGCCACACCAAGTTTATAGCAAATTCCATTCTACATTGAACAAACTTCTGTTTGGAGGTACTTTTTGGAAAGACTAAATTTGACTGCATCATTTCTGTTCTTCTAATGAATTTCTGGGCAGTGAATAGAATTTCAGATTTCTGCAGAGAATGTTGACTTTAAAGGAGTTTCTTGTGTATAGCTGATTCTCTGAAACTTTTATCATAAGGGATTCTCTAAGCCATAGCACAGGAAACTACACCTGAGGTTGGATGATCATCACTCAGAATCATCTACAGTTAGGATCTCTCTCCCACTTAGGCAGACCTCTATTATACCTTGCTTTGGGGACTAACAGTTACTCATGAAACTGTCTCTAAGAGTCAATGAAAACTTACAATATCTCAGAAAAAAATAGATCTATTGAGGAGAACAACATTTAAAAAATATAAAAGGTAAAAAAAATAAGAGTGATTCTCTACTAATATATTATAGTAGAGTAAGGTCCATATAAAACATTGTGGCTTATGCCTTAGACATAAATTAGAAGTAAAATTTGTCTTCTCTCTACCAGGTTGTTTCCCTACTCAGCAAGCTTTGCCTGGTTTGATATACAGTGCTTTCATTGTCCTTTTGTTCTCTTTTAAAAAACAAAAGCCTTTACCAAGGCTGTCATAAATTTAGTCATACTAAGATACAAATGACAAAAATAATTTTAAGTATTACTTCTTTATCACTACATGGCATTTACGTCACTGAATCTTAGCTGTGTTAATGGTGGGAAAGTTCTTAGAAGTGCCTGTAAGTTTGCTTTTTTGACTAAGCATCCAGCTAGCCTTACATAAATCTATATACATCGGCTGGGCG
>NW_012139080.1:2992651-3053546 GCF_000956105.1 Propithecus coquereli | reverse complement strand
AAAAAAAAAAAAAAATCTATATACATCAAATCACATTAAAAATATTGGGAATTTATGCCTGTTTACAAATAATCAAATGTTTTATTTCAATATTTAGTTTTCTTTTGAAATTATATGTGTAAAATGGTTTTATTTTGTATTTGTCAGGTTTATGTTGCAATAATGCTGTGTAACAAGCATCCCCAAAATTCAGTGTGTGTCCTTTTCTTATTTAACACTAAATATTTGTCATTTTTCCACACCAATTCTCTTACACCGAGTGTTCAATAATTTAATTTTGACACTAACTCCAAGAGTTAATGCAAACCCCACGGGTTAAAGGCTTAGTCCCACAAGACTTCAAACATCAGCCACAAATGGGGTGCTCAGGTATACCTACTTTTGCCCAGCAGATTACAAATACAGAAGTTTCTATTACTCCCTACTCAGGTTTGATAATTTGCTAGAAGCACTCAGAGAAATCAGGAAAGTGCTTTACTTACAATTACTAGTTATTATAAAGGATACAATTCAGGAACAGCTAAATGGAAGAGATACAGAGGACAAGGTACTGGAGGAGGGGTTCATGCAGAGCTTCTATGCCCTCTCTGGGTTCACCACCCTCATAGCACATCAATGTGTTTACCAACCCAGAAGCTCTCTGAATGTCATTGTGCAAGTGTTTTCATGGAGGTTTCATTATGAAGGCATGATTGGTTAAATCATTGACCATTAATGATTGAATTCAATTTTAAACCCCTCTCCCTCCCAGGGAGGGAGAATGCCCACAGTTCTTGGATCTACCTTTTGTGGTATCTTCCGTTTCATTATCCTTGGCCACATCTGAAAAGACCATCAAAGAATATGCCTTTTTTAGGACCTGAACAGCTTTCTCAGCCTGTTTCTTGCCTGTATAAAGTTGGAATCCCAATGTTCTCTTTCATTGCTCATTCTTAAATTCAGGCTGATGTATTTTTGCCACTTTTCTTAAGCTATGAGTTTGATCCAGTCAGTCCTATATGTGAAAAGTCACACCCACAATTCCTTTTGAGGCATCTCTCTCTCTGTCTCTCTCTCTCCCCCCTTAATTACAAGTTCTCTGGCTGTGTCTTCCTTCTGTGAGATTACACCCCTAGTATCCTTTATAGGAGTTACCTTGTCCAACTATAATGATCTCCTGAGTCCCATGTTAATCCACTTAGAGTTCCTAACCAAAGATGTGACAGCCACTTCCATATTTTGACTTTTGCTCTGAGGCTGTGTCTTTAAAGCTGAGCCCCAATATAGTTTTTACCATGAAGTTGATTCTTAGAAGGCCTCTTATACTCACAATATTTCTTAATATTATCTTAAACTGGTGGAGATGAAAAAAGTTGTATTTTTCAACCTTGAAAATTCTAGAAATTCTGAGCATCCTTTATTCTCTCACAATTTTGAGGGTTTTTTCCTGTGTTCCTCTCTTTCTTGAGGCACCACACCAAATGAAACTATTAATAGTAACCATCAGCTCATCCTATCAACAGCATGCCTCAGAACTTCTGTGCCGAATGCCACAAGTCCACTGGGTTTCAGTTTTACCAAATGTTTCACTCCCAAATAACATGGGTTCCCATTTACAGCCTACTTACAACAGTTTCTTTGCTGACACATTTCAAAGCCAGTGCCACATATTTTAAATTGTTGTCATGGCTGCATCCCATTCTTGCTAACGAATTTTTGCTATAAGGTTTTGCTTTAATAATTCTGCTTAACAAACGTTCCTAAACTTAGTGGTTTACAACAACAGCAACACCACTTTTTTTTTTTTCTTGCTGATTATATGAAGCTGAAAGAGTTCATTACTAATAGATTTGCCCTACAGGAAATACTACAGTGAATCCTTCAGGATGAAAATTTAGGACATTAAATAGTAACTTGAAACTGTATGAAGAAATAAAAACTCCAGGAAAGGTAAATTCATAGGTAAATACAAAACCAGTAGTATTGTATTTTTGGTTTGTAATCCTTCTTTTTCTTTTATATATAATTTAAAAGACATATGCATAAGACATAATTATATATCTGTGCCAACAGGCACACAGGTATAAGGATATATTGATAATTTGTGATAGTAACAATATAGAGGGGGGGAATGGAGCTGTATAGGAGCAGAGCTTTTATAAGCTATTAAAACAAAGTTGTTGTAAGTTGGGATGCTAATTTTAATGTCATGGTAACCACTAAGAAAATAACTTATAAATATATAGAAAAGGAAATGAGAAAGGAATCAAAATGATACACTAGGAAAAAATTCATTGAACACAAAAGAAAGCAGTACTGAAGGAACTGAACAATAAAAAGTATGAAAAACATATAAAAACAAATAGCAAAATGGCAGAAGTAAATGTTTCCTTATCAGTAATAATTTTAAATGTAAATGGGTTAAACTCATTGATTTAAAGACAGACATTGGAAGAATGGATTTTAAAAATGATCTAGCTATATGTTATCTACAAGAGACTCACTTAAGATCCAAAGACAAAAATAGGCCAGGCTCAGTGGCTCACACCTGTAATGCCAGTACTTTGAGAGGCAGAAGTGGAAGGATTGCTTGAGGCCAGGAGTTGAAGACCAACATGAGCAACATAGTGAGACCCAGTCTCTACAAAAAAATAAAGAATTAGCCAGGCAAGGTGGCACATGCCTGTAGTCCTAGCTATTTAGGAAGTGGAGGCAGGAGGATTGTATGAACCCAGGAGGTGAGGTTGCAGTGAGCTACAATAGCACCACTGCACTCTAGGCCAGGCAACAGAGTGAGATCCTGCCTCAACAACAACAACAAAAAACAAAAACAAAAATAGGTTAAATGTGAAAGAATGGAAAAAAGATAGTCCATGCAAGTGGTAACAAAAAGAGAGCTGGGGTGTCTATACTAATATCAGACAAAACAAATTTTATGTCAAAAATTATTACAGGAGATTTGTTATAGAAAGTCATTATTTATTGATAAAAGTAGCAATACAAAAATAGAGCCCCAAAATATATGAAGCAAAAGCAAACGATAAAATGCAAGTCAAAGCCACATGAGATACTACTTTACATTTACTAGGAGATTTACATTAAAAAAAAAAGGAAAATAAGTAGTGGCAAGGATGTGGAGAAATTAAAACTCTATTACATTGCTGATGGGAATGTCAAATGGTTCATCTTCTGTGGAAAATAGTTTGGGGGTTCCTCAAAAAGTTAAATATAGAGTTGCTTTATGACCCAGAATTTCCACTTTTGGGTATAAACCCCAAAGGCGTGAAAATAGACATTCAAATATTTGTATATGAATGTTCATAGCAGCATAATTCACAATATTCAAATGGTGGAAATAATCCAAATGCCCATCAATTAATGAATGTGTCACAAATTATGACATACACATGCAAAGAAATATTATTCAGCCATAAAAAAGAATAGAATACTGCTTCTGCAGTGGTGTGTCCCTGTAGTCCCAACTACTTGGGAGACTGAGGCAAGAGGATCCCTTGAGGCCAGGGGTTTGAGGGTGTAGAGCACTGTGATTGCACCTGTGAATAGCCACTGAACTCCAGCCTGGGCAACACAGTGAGACCTTGTTTCTAAAAACAAACAAACAAACAAAAAACAGAATTCATCCATAACACAGATGAATCTTGAAAACATTATACTAAGTGAAAGAAGCCAGACACAAAAGGTTGCATGTTGAGTGATTCCATTTACATGAAATAGCCAGATTAGGTAAATCCATAGAGACAGGAAGTAGATTGGTGGTTGCTAGGGGATGGGGGTAGGCATTTTGGGAAATAACTGATTAATGGATGGGATTTTCTTTTGGGGTGACGAAAATATTTTGGAACTGGGTGGAGCTCCTGGTTGCGTGGCATCGTGAACGTACTAAATGCCACTGAATTGAATTGTTCACTTTAGGTTGGTTAATTTTGTATTTTGTAAGTTTCATTTCAATTTTACAAAATCTTCAAAACTAAAAAGGAAAAAAAGACATTTGATGCTACCCAGCAGTGCACTCCTTGGTTTACACAAGGGAACTGAAACCACCCACGTGCACACATACATATGTATGGTCACAAATATCTGTACACGAATGTTCATAGCAGCTTTATTCATTACAGTGAAAAACTCAAAACAACTCAAATGCCCATCAACTGATGAATGTATGAGCAAACTGTTGTATATCCATATAATGGAAAATTACTCAGCAATAAAAGTAGACAAATTACTGATACACACAACATGGATGGATCTTGGAAACATTTTGCTTGGGGAAAGAAGCCAAATTCAAAAGACTACCTGTGGTATGATTCCATTCATATAAAATTCTAGAAGAGGCAAAACTTTCTAGTAACAGAAAACAATTCATAAGTTATTAGAGGCTAAGGTGACGGGAGAGATTAACTCAAAAGGGGAATAAGAGAACTTCTTGGGATAATAACACTGTTCCAAATCTTGATTTTAGTGGTGGTTACATGACTGTATATATTTGGCAGAATTCACTGAAATTGAAATATCTAAAATTAGCGAACTTATTGTATGTAAACTTACCTCAATAAAGTGAGTTTTTCGAAGAAGGAAAAACTAGTTTTTGTGCTAGACTCTCTTTGTGGTTGGCTTTTATGTCCAACTCAAATCTTTATTTAGATGTGGTATAGTAAAGTTCTGCCAATGATGGCTGAAAGATTTCCTAGATTCAAGGGAAATCCTTTACCCTCTTCATCCAGGTGCTAAAGGGGAATATGAAGATGAATATGCCTTCTGTGCCAATGGAAGATTGAACCAAACAATAAATTCAACCATATGTTCTCGTCTCAGCCTGACCATCTGCTGGCTGTGCACTTATATATATCATCAAGTTCACGGTTCCCATTCAGACAAAAACTATGGGGTAAAAAACGACACATCCTATAAAATTGTTAGCTAATAGCTATGTTGAAAGAACCTAAGTACACTATCTTCTAAGAATAAACTGTGCACCCTGGGGGAAATAAATTCATTCGAGGTACCAATGTAACTCTGAATTTGGAGGAAAAATGCTTTTATATCAGTAAAAAAGAAATGGAGCAGGGGTTGTGTCTCCAAAACTTGACCTAAGAATATCAAGGGGGCAAATCTATTTGTCGGATATCTCTAGGTTGCCCTTGAGGAGAAATTAGATACAAATTAGAGTGATAGCTATCTTTCCATCACCACTCTGATGTCTATATTTCTGTCCTTGTGAGAATTTTTGTTGTTGAGATAAATTGTCCAGGTATATGTGTTTCTAACAACTGCGTAAAACTCCATTCTTTTTTTTTTTTTTTTTGAGACAGAGTCTCACTCTTTTGCCCGGGCTAGAGTGAGTGCCGGGGCCTCAGCCTAGCTCACAGCAACCTCAAACTCCTGGGCTCAGGTGATCCTCCTGCCTCAGCCTCCCGAGTAGCTGGGACTACAGGCATGCGCCACCATGCCCGGCTATTTTTTCTAGATATTTTTAGTTGTCCAGTTAATTTCTTTCTATTTTTTAGTAGAGACGGGGTCTCGCTCTTGCTCAGGCTGGTTTCGAACTCCTGAGCTCAAACAATTCGCCCGCCTCGGCCTCCCAGAGAGCTAGGATTACAGGCGTGAGCCACCGCGCCTGGCCGAAACTCCATTCTTAACTCCATTTTTTTCTTGGTATGAACCGTAATTTTCCCTGAGTGGCAGGAGAAAAATCTAGATCTTATTTTCCAACTTCTCCAAAGGCAGAATTAGATAATGTTTTTTTAAAAGGTGGTATGTAACTGCTATCTGTTTGCCAACCTATTAAAGGTGTGTTAGCCCCATTGTTAAATCCCCAAAGTTCATATCTGTGAAAATGTGTTAGTTCTTAACTAACACATCTAAAAAGAGACGCATTATAATTCAGTCTATTCATTCGTTCCAAAAACATTATCATCAGTGTAAGGCTTCTGACATTTGCAAAGTTAAATACAAGACTGCTTTTTCCAATCTCTCGGGTATTTCATCTCAGCAGCTCCTCAGGACCCCTCTTCCCCCTGCCATTGGCGAATGGCACCCTTCAGACGTTATCTTTTTCCCAATCCAGCACTTAGCACATTGCAGCCACTGTCAGTAAAGCAGCCTGTCAAAGACTAAATCAGAAAGGATGGACCCTGCTGTTTCCTTCACATCAGAGAGAGAATCCCCCGGGGTGACTTTAAGACACAATGTTCACCTGTCATTTCTAGCTCATCTGCAGAATCCGCTTGGGGTGCTTTTCACATCGTCAGGTAGTCACATTTCTTTCCTCGTGCCTTTTATTTATGAAAAAAAGAAATATCCCACAGAAGGCCAAACCAGGACTCTTTTTAAAAGGAAATTCAGCAAGGTACAGCTAGCAAATGAATAATCTGCTTGCACTGTACCACTTTCAAGCAGGCTTAAAATAAAGCAGTTCATAAGGCCAAACTGGAATTACAGTATAACAGACCCCAAATCCCTCTTTAAGCCCAGTGTTCAACCTAAGAGGGAAAATTCCAGAAGGTCTGAACGTTGAGCTAGCTCAAGGTACCTGAAATGCTCAAGAAAGAGAGCATTTTCAGTACCTCCTTCCACGTCCTCTCACTACCTCTTAGGTGCTTTAGCTTATGATCATCCAGCAAACCTCAGATCTGAGAATGCTTGCTAGGCACAAGGTTTAAGGAGGGCATAACTTAGTCTGAGGGTGGAGATTTAAATTATTTTCCAGAAGTGCACTCAAATCTGCCTGCTATAACTGAACATAATTCTTTAAGCTGGTGATTGCCTAACCTGCTAAGTGCTCCTCTAGCTCTCGGAGTTCCTTCCAGATGAGCTAAGTGCTTTCTGCATGCAAATTTCATGATTAGAGATAGGCATTTAATGGAACAATTCTGTAGCTCCATATGCATGAAAACACTGGGTGAGAGGGAACTACTTTCTTACAACCTGCGACTGTTGAAAGGTTGCCAGCTTCTTTAACAGGGAAAAGGCCCAAAGAATCACTCCTACTAGTGGTCACCTGCTTGACTGGACCAAGTGTTCCCTTTTTATTCCAAAACCCCCCTCGCAGACTAGGCCTCCTAAACAGCTGCCCTGCTTTTTGGAGCTCTCAATTCCATCAACTATGCATGCCCCTGCAATATGAACTTTTATAAACTGCCATTTTTCATTCAGATGCTCTCACACTTAAGAATTTGTCTATCAGATCCTACTATGTGCCAGACACTCAGGAAATAAATCAGCAAGTCTCTGCTATCATGGGAGATATATTTGATGGGGAGGAGACAGATAATAAACAGACAAATGAGGAAAAAACATAAAGCATGGGTAAGAGAACAGGGCATTGCGGGGCGGGCAGGGGGTTGAATGCTATTTCAGACAGAGTGGTCAGAGAAGAGCTCTCTTATCAGGGGACACTTGTGCAATATTAAATGAAGTGGGGGCACAAGCCAGGCAGAAACCTCCAAGAAGAGCATTCTAGGCAGAAAAATCAGAAATGTAAAATCCCTGAGAGGGGAGGATGCCTGGTGAGTTCTAGAAACATCTAGAAAGCCACTGTGGCTGGAGTAAAGTGAGTACCAGGCAGAGTGGTAGGAGGTGAGTTTAGAGAGGGAGCTGGATCACCCTCCCACTCATCCTTGCCGGCAGCTGTTTTGCAGGCCTTTCTGTTTTACTCTGTGCAAAGTGGGAAGTAGGCTTCAAATTTATGAAGTTTTAAGTCTATTTTTTTATCTCCTCACAAGCCTTTTGTTTTTATCTCCCATTCATTATTCAATCTTTTATTAAGTCATAAAGTATATTGACTATTTACCTTCTGCTAGATGCTGACCCAGGTACCAGGCATACAAATGTGGAGAACTCAAGTCAACAAAGAAAATGTAGTATGTAAATGCTATCCCAGAAGCACATACAGAATGCTATGGAAACCCCCAGGAATCTCACCCAACCTACAGGGTGGGGAGCTGGGACAGGGAGGAGGTCAGAGAAGTCTTCACAGGGATGACTGAGTGGTACCATTCTCTTGGCAGGCATTTTCATGACACTTCCCACCTTGAATACCTTTTCCCTCCCCTGTCTGCTTATTCAAATCCTACTCATACAGCAAAACCGCACTTAACGCCCTACAGCCTCCCCTGGATTATCCTAACCTCCCTGATTGGACTTTGAATTCTGGGGCCTAACTCCTTGGCATTTTCCAATGTCTCGTTTCTAAGTGCCATGTCACATGAGGTTTGCTTTCCTGATACATTCTAAATATCTTGAAGACTGACCAGGATCATGATTTAGACTTTTTCCCCAAACCCCTCATGCCATCCAGTACAAAGCTTCTCAATAACTAAAAGGAGTGAGCACGGAAGATGTAAGTGGTAGAGGCCCAAGGGAAGCAGGCAGCTTCAAGATGAAGTCTTTGGTCTCTGTAGAGAGCATAGGAAATGCCTTACTGAAAAAGAAAACAGCCAAAAGGGAAGTGAAACATTCATTCATTTATGCACCAAAGACTTAATGAGCATGTATAATGAGCCAGAGTCACCTCGTACCAAATAATGTTCCTCATTTCAAGGGCAGTAAGAATTCCTAGCATTTGAAGGTGTTCATACGCCACTTTCCCTTTGCTCTTTCTATTTTACATGGATTCTCAAGACAAAACTAGTGATTGCAACAGAAATCCTGTTGCAAAGTTTGGTGTAAATGAGGCAGAAAGTGCTTTGCTTGGAGCAGTTGCTCACAGAGAGAGTATGCCTGTTATTAACTTTGCTGATGGCACTTTCCAGCATTGTCCAGAGTGTGACACAGAAGCAGGTAAAGTGGTTAAAAGCAGAACTATGGCTCAGGAAGTGGGTTCAGACCAGGCCCGGCATGGGCACCAGGACCACGTGTTCTGTCACCAATTGGTGTCACAACTTCACCAGCTCCTCCATATGAAGGGTGCTTAGTTCACAGGAACCACATTGTGTATAATCCAAACTTTAAGGCAAATATTTGCATTTAAGTTTCCTCTGAGTAAAGTGGGCCTTGATCACTTCACAAATGTGGGCTTCAATCTCCATGTGGCCCTTCACTGCTCTTCTAAATTTCCAAATTTAAAAAACATGCATTGTTAAGGTAAAACACCTGCATTTGGTGGACACAACTATTATTTTGTTAACTGTTTTAATGCCTTGATTACTACAAGGTACAAAGGACTTAAAAAATCAGGACAGAGATCTGTTTTGATCTACTATACAATCACCCATCCTCTTATGCTATGAATGACCAGTAAATAATTGCTTAATTAGAATGCCAGGTCTGTTGCTTGACTGCATCGACAAGTTATTGAACTGGAATATTCAATTATGTACCCCAGGAAAACAAAGCTTCAGATTAGACTCTAAGACTTCTTCCAAACTGGAGCAGTGAACAGGACTTACAGCTAAGTCTGTAGAAAGCGTCATATTCTCTGCTATTTACCCTGCGGTTCAGCCAAACCTGTCCACTCTCCCTGTGTAGACAACACTTGATAACCAATGTGATTAATATGCTCCTTTTGCTGTGGCAGAGGCTGCCTAAAGCCAGCTTTCAATGAGCTCCGCAAATGTCTTATTTTATGCCCTGCACTGAGCATGTGCCTATGAAGTTGAAGTAAACAAAGGGCATTTGAAAGTGTAGACTAACTACATTGGCAAATACATTCCTCCCACTTTTGAACTAGTCTTCCTGAGAAGGTAAAATTGCAATGTTGCCTGACTGTTCATTGCCAGTCTCTTTGAGTTCATGACGCTTTACACAAGCAGTTATTAGGTGACACATTTACTTCACTTTAACACCTGAACAATGATAGCAAAGCATGAAGGGGACTTAAGGGACTTCGAAAAAAAGAAAGAAAGAAAAAAAATGCTGTTGTGCTTCTGTACTCCTTGTTATCTGCAATTGATGGTGAGTAAAAGACAGTGCTTTCGAGCTTGCTGTACACATCCCCGCACAGGAGACAGATGTAGTCTCTCAAAGGGGTCCACATGGTGCATGAATATTGTTCCAGTTTACGAACGGCTCACCCTCTCTCTCCAGGCTGGGAAAGTGGGCATAGGATATTACATGTGGGGCTCTCTCTTTTGGATCATTCTATCAGGAAAAAAAAAAAAAAGCTAATCTGGAGCAAATCGCAAACCATCCCTGGAAATCAATGCTTGGATGAGCTCTTTGCAGGTAGGGAACAAGATAAGAAGCAAGAGCAAGATGCAGTCTGGTGAACAGCATTGTGATCCACTCTGCAGATTTCAGGTTGAACTTCTGGGAGATTTTTTTGTGCTGCAAAGACATTTTACCAAGGTAGCAAATCCCACACACGTGTATGTGAAAAACCAGGCATTGTTCTAACTTTTGAAAGTCCTCTAGGGACTCCAATCTAGACTCATTTTCTACTTAGTAAGCTCACAGCACTAGACCAACTTCCTGTGGGGTTTAGAAAAAGAAAAGCCAATTTAAGTTATTTGTTATTTTTTTCCGTCTATTGACTTATTGCTTAAACTTTATTTTTTTCTTACAGAAATACTAAGGAAGGCATCATATCATTGTAAAACAAGCCATTTATTAAGGTCTTTTTCTTAAAACCATATATCTATACACATATATGTATACACACACATTGTGTGTATATGTGTGTATGAATATGTGTGTATGTGTACACATGTTCATATGTACATACATATATGTAGGTTTATGCACACTTTTTTTTAAAGGCACATTTTTTTACACAGAAAGATTCACAGTTATGTACATCTGCTCTCCTTTGACCTAGCTCATTGTAAAAAACCATAAACCTGGCAGATGATGGTGACTAATTTTCACCTGTGATGAGACTAATGTGTTTGTACTTTAATATAGACATTTTTATTTTTTAAAACCAAATAAACTAAAATGAATGATCCCACTCTCAGATCAAGAATATTGGCTGCATAAACCAAAAATACAGAAAGACACAGAAAAAAATACAGATGCAATATTCTCAAAATATAAAAAGTGACAAGTTATTTAAATAATTGTCTCATATATTCAAAGAGTATGGAGACTGTTGTTTTGTTTGTTTGCAGAGTACTGAATCATATGCTTTTTCCATGTTAAACGAATGGATTGATTCCTAGCCATGTAGCCCCTGACCCATTTTAGTAGATCCCCCGTCTGCAAAATGGCCCCTTGGCGACTCTGAGGATGAAAACTAAGAAGGAGAGATAAGACATTGAAAATTTACCATATGTTCGAACATGTGTACAGTGGAGCTTGTCTTGGATTGAATGCTATCAACATGGGGATTCTTCAGTTTAAATGTGTCATTTCGTCCATAACTTAAGCCCTCAGCAATGCTTTCTGTCCTCTGTTTTCTTTTTATGAGAGGGCCCTTCGAATAAAGATGTTTTCTAAAACAAAGAACGTATCAAAATTCAAATAATTCACCACATTTGAGGTTCAGTGCATTTCAATGATTCCCTAATTCTCTTTGCTGTACTTTTGATTTTTATTTTTAGCAAAGTAATAAATGTGTATGATTTACATAATTATATAATACTACAAGGCATTAAAAAACAGCTTTCCCTGACCTACCCATTCTCAGCCCTGATTCTAGCTTTCCAAAGGCAACTATTTTCACCATTTTCTTCTGAAATTTACCTCCATATTTCTAAATAACCTCATACTATCTTTTTCTTGATTTTTTTTTTCTATTTTAGACATTATCTTTCAATGTCCTACTGTGGAAGATAAGGCTCTCAGCTTCCTTACTTATCCACCCTGCAAGACATACCCATACACCACCCTTTTATTATAAGTCTATATCACAATTTTTAGTTAAATTAATATCCATAGTTAGTACCTCTTTCATTCTACTTTTCGTTTTTACTAGAATTAACAACTATCTTGTTTTTTTCCATGTATCTATCATTAATACATATTCAAGGGTATAAAACTTCTTTTAATAGACAATACAAGGACTGAGGAAATTTTTTCTATAGAGGACCAGAGGGTAAATAGTTCAGGCTTTGTGGGCCACATGGTCTCTGTTGAAACTACTCATCCCCGCCACTGTAGCAGTATAAATGACTGGGCAAGGCAGTGGTCCAATAAACCTTTACTTACAAAAAATAGCAGGAGGCTGAATTTGGCCTGGGCCACGGTTTCCTACCCCCTGGTCTTTCATCAAGTGATGAGTTCCTTTTGTTTTCTTGAAAATATTCCTCCTTTACATTTTGATCCTCTTGCTTCAATCTGGACTTGATGCTGCCTACAACTGCTACATGCCCTCCATGCTGACTTTGCTCCGTACTTCTGTCCTAGGTTGAGTCCTTTCCTTCCTCACCCTGAGATCTTTCTTGCTTCACATCATCCATTCAATAGCTTTCCAAGAAAAAGTGCATTGAAGGTAAAATTTTCTGAGACCGTGTAGGTACCTCAAATGACTCTTCTATCCCCACATATCTTTGATATCTTTACTGGGTATAGAATTCCAGGTTGGAAATAATTTTCCTTGAGAATTTTGAACCATATCTTTATTTTCTTTCAGTTCTAATTCTAATTGAGAAATATGACTTTATTCTGAGTCTTGATCTTTCCTATGTGACTTGTTTATTCTTACTAGCCATCGTTAGGGTTTTTCCCTTTTTCTCCAATGTTTGGAAATTTTATGATGATGCATCTTATTGTTGTCATTGTTCTTGTTTCCATCAATGTATTGAAGACTCGATGGATCCTTTCAATATTGAAATGTATGTCTATCATTTGTAGGGAATTTTTTGGAATAATGTTTTGGATAATTATCTCTAATATGATTTTCCTTTCTGAAATTCCTATCGGTAAGGACCTCTATAATTCTTCTTTTCCTTCCCCTTTTCCCATCTCTGAACATCTTGGTTCTACTTTTGAAGACAGTTTTCTGACTGTGCTTTCTAACTTCCAACCAGCATGGAAATGACAACAGATAATGAAGTAATTGCTGGAAATATACAAAGAATCACAATTAGAGGATGTTTTTTTGATGGCAAAGTGTCTGGAAACTCACAGAGCCAGTTTTCACAAAGCAGGCAATAACACAGTTTGGTGTGGAAAGAGGTATGCTTCTTTGGAGGCTTCCCAGGGCTTCTCCACAGGGTAGTACAGCCTTGCATGACAACTTTTACACAATTAGTTTGATTATTATACACAACTCATTTCCTAGCCATGCAAGCCTTGACAAAATGTAAGCTTCCATGATTTATCCTTTTCTCATCTATAAACTGGGGATACTAAGTCTCTCTTGAGTGGTAATTTTGAATATCTAATGAGATCACATATGCTAAGGGCCTATCAAAAGCCAGGCCCTTAAAATTTGTAATAGACCCTTAAAATTGGTAATTTCTTCCTCTCTTCCTTATTAGCATATGAAAGGGAAGTTATTTATTGGGAGTCAGTATAATGTGTCAGACAGACATTAGGCTTAAGAATCAGATAAACTAGAAAATACTTTCAACCAACTTTATTATTTCATTCATTTATTCATTACAAAATAATTATTGAATACCATCTCTGCCTCTTAACTGGGTGAGTGAGCTTAGGTAAATTACTGATGTTTCTCAGCTTTAGTTTACTCATCTATAAAATTGAAATAATAATGCCTACATAGTAAAGTGATCGTGAAAATAGAATAAAACACAAAACTCACAGCAAATTATCAGTGGTGAGTATGTTATTATGCTAGATGGTTAGTTTAAGAAATAAATTAGTGAGTGGCCACTTAGCATGAATTTTTTGAAGCTTGGTTTTCTCGCAGTATGAACTAGAATAATGATATTAAAAATGATATTAATAAATATACTTTGCTCTAAATGTGCTTGTACTGAAGACAAAATATGTCATCTAGTCAATCTATTTGCCTAACATTATGTGGCTACTAAAACTAGGTCCTTTTAAGTTCACATCTTCTATGAGTGTAGAAGATTTAAATTTATAAATCCTTGGGGCACAGCAACCAAAGTAAAAAGCTATAGGTGAGGTATTTGCAAAAGCAGTATGCCAGGAAGGAGGAACCTCACCAGCTTTAATTCTGCATTTGAAAGCTAGCTTTTTCAACAAGGATATTTCCCAGTTTTAGCTGTTTCCTCATGATGTGATTTACCATCGAAAAAAATTGACTTCTGAGGTCTCTGACCTATTTCAAGGCTGTCTTATGTCAGGAGGCATCTCTTTAGTGACTCTAAGAATGAGGCTGAGAGATGGGCTTTGAAGTTCTGCCATATGGTGCAACATATGTACAGTTGGTATACATGCCTTGAATGGATAGCAACATAAGATATACTTTATATACAGTGTATCATTACACATGAACCTTTCAAAAGAAGTCCAGAATATGTGTGTGCATGCATATAGTTATAGGAATACATATGCATAAATGTGCATATATATGCATATATAGATACTCAGATATGTTAGTACACAACCAAGAATTGTTTTCATGGAGGTTTAAAATATTGGGAGATGCCTGCTTTGCCAACTCTGCAAGTCTAATTTTGAATTAATTCATTTATTTATTCAAAAATATTTATTGAGTATCTATGATGAGCCACATTGAGCACAGTATTGAATGGCATCACAGGCATTGCAAAGGAAATGATGTTTTGCAACAAAGAATGTGTCACCTTCTGTAGAAGATTTTTGGGAAAAAATGGCTGAACAGTATTTTCCAAATTCCCAGTAAGAGTCTGCTTTGGCAAATGTTAGTCCCATGGTTAAGGGTTGTTAATGAAAAACAAGCATCTATTTTTACTTACAAATTTATATGCAACTGTAAAAGATGAAAACGCTACTATAGTCATGTGCCGCATAATGACGTTCCAGTCAACGACAGACTGCATATACTATACCTTATTTTTACTGTATCTACTCTATGTTTAGATATGTTTTGATACACACATACTTACCATTGTGTTACAATCGCCTACAGTATTCAGTACAGTCCCATGTTGTACAGCTGTGTAGCCTAGGAGCAATAGCAATAGCAGATAGCCTAGGTGTGTAGTAGGCTATACCATCTAGGTTTGTGTGATTAAATGTTAAAGAATTAAACAGTTACATGCATACACATACACACACACAAACACATACACATCCCACAATGAATATTAATAGAAGATGAAGTTGAAAAGGGAACACCACTCTCAGAACTGACAGGATCTGCAAAATGGCCTTCAGCATCCTTGGGACTCACTGGGTCTGTCTTGGAGATGACAGGGACTTGAACACAGCACTTATCTGTTTGTTTTCCTCTCACTTACTTTTCCCTTCCCACCTGCTGAGCACTTCCTTCTCCCATTGGTGCACTTTCGCCCTATGTCTTTTCTTCTGGTCTTTTGCTTGTTTGGTAATGGCTCTGTTTTATTATGCTGAATATCCATTTTCTGTGTAGCATCTAAATAATCTTCAGATAAAGCACAATACAACCAATAAATGCATAAAATCTTGAGGGATGGTGGCAGAGAAAGATGTGAATGTAAAGACACTGCCCTCAGAATTTGGAAAAGAGTCACCTAATCCAAATGTTCAGAAATCCACGTCACCCTAATCATCATATCTACTGAAAATACTTCAACTATTGTGATAAGTCACCTGCAAAACCCTCAAAGGTGGAGTCTAGAAGTTTCCTTCAGTGAGAAGCACTCTTTTTCATAAGCATATGGAAACGCATGTATGTATAACAGAATGAAAAATTAGAGCACATTTTCTTTGAAAAATAACAATTGTCAGCTAGCAAGACAAAAAAGTATTATATATTACCCATTTCAAGTAACAAATGATTTTAATATGGCAATATTTTTAAATCAAAGAAACACTTCCAAGTCTATTAGATTTTCAAAAAGTGAAGTCAAATCCAATTACTTTTCAAGTGATTTGAAGTGCTATCTTTGCTTTCCATTGACCACAACAAGATATTTATGACTAAATTGTTGTCATTCATGGTATGAACAATGCAGTGGGTGCTTTGTTTCTCCCAATGTGTTTATATAGAGCAAGTACACCATATACATTAATTTGATCAATCTTTTCCTATTGTTAAGCCATGAAAGTGGGGTCTCAAGTCTCTTCAACACTATCTGGTCTTCAGTTCTTCAGTTAGAATTGTCATTGCCAAGAATTAATATCTGAGGCCATAAATACAACACTTAGGACCATTTCCATGTTGTTCCTCAAGTCCAAGTATAGGGTAGAATTTCCATGTAAACCAAGTTATCTGCCAAAATATCTTCCAAATCACGGCAACCAGAGGCTTTGATTTTTATTGAGCATCACTGTGAGTCAAAGGAGCTACGTGGTTAAGATTTTTCTCAAGCAGCATTTGACTATCTCCAGGCTGGACAATAAGAATTAACAACGAAGCAGCGGCAGAATAATAGCTACATTGATGGAGTAAATCTACGTCCCTGGCAATGTATTCTACGGACTGTGAAGTAGGTTCACTGTGCACTGGTCACCAACTTGCCTGAGTCCTGTGAGACAGAGCACCCACACATACAACAAGTTACATGAAGTCGACTTATTGCTTACATCAAATAATAGGCAGCAAGAGACACAGAAGCCTAAAATTCATGACAAACCCATCTCCAAGGCTCGGGAAAGTTGCCTGGGGTGGATGGAGTCTCATCTGAGCATAACCCACTTGCACCACAGCTGAAGGAATTTGGAAAGTAGCCCCGCCTGGGTTTTATACCCCACAGTCACGTGACCTGCTGGATTAAGGCACTGAAGGGCATCCTATCTCTAGGGATACTAGAAAGAGCCAGCTCCTCTGGCCAGTCCTTTCCTGTGTCAGGATGTTGCCGTCCCAGAACTACAAGGGAGAAAAGGGGGGCAACTGGGCCACTTTAAGGCCACCCAGACAACTGCCCTGTCCATGCAGGGCATGGACACTACCTGATTTGATGACCCGTGAAGGAAATGGTATTATCACTACTTTGCTAATGAGGAAATAGTCCCATGGGATTAAAGAAATGCGTCCAAACCATACAACCAGTAAATAGAAAGGTTGGGATTTAAACCAGGTTTATATGATTCCAATTCTATGTTATTAGACAAAAATATATATAGTTATTTTTTCCCACCAGGCAGTTATTTCTGGTTCCTTCCTTTCTGTGAACATACTAATCATTCTCCAGAAAAAACAGTTCAAAGTCCTGTATTCTCTTCTGATTTTTTCCTTCCTCCTCACCATAGGCAATTTGTTGCCAATCCTATCTTTAAATGTTCAGTAAAGCTGTCTCCCCTTTTCTATTTTCACTATTTATTTTGCCACTGCCCCTTCAGATCTTTCTCCCTCTCAGCTGGACCCTTGCAATACTGACTTAACCCCGTTTCCCCTTTCGGCGGTCAATTCCTCCTGCATTCCATCTCAAGGGTCCTCTCCCTCAGCACCACTGACATTTGGGGCCAGATAATTCTCTGTTGTGGAAGGTACAGCAGGACAAGTAGCAGCATCCTGGACTTCACCCACCATATTCTACTCCCTCCCCTCCCCTAGTTGTGCCTTCGAGCCTTGTCAAATGTCCCTAGAGTGAGGGGACAGAATAACTTCCAGTTGAGAACCCTTAATATGTCCTAATCACCACCAATAGCTCACATACACAGATTTGATAGCATAACTCCATGGCTCAACATGTCTCAGGACAAATATTCTCAATTTATTTTTTCCAATGTCATCTCTTCTGTGTGAATCCTTTGCTCCAACAAAATTATCCCTATTGTTGTTACCTAAATCCATCCTGTCTGCGTGCTCTTGTCCATCCTATTTCTTCTACCTGAATGCATGAGCTTACCAGTTTCTCCTCCTGAAATTCCATCCATCTTCCAAGTTCTATCTCAAAAGCTGCCTCCTCTAGAGCCTTCTGGGATAGCCCCAGCCGGAAGCGATGCTCTTTTTTCTATACTGCCTCCACGTGGGGTTTGTCTCTTAAGTGCTGAACTGACGGCAACCTTCCTTGAAGGCTTTCTGTATCTATCTTCTTCCATACTACACTGCTAGCTCCTCAGGAACAGCAGCCACATCTCAGTTATAATTTATAACCCTAACGGTGCTTGGTATCTACTAACAATACAATAAATATTTGTGAATTATAAAAAGTCTCCTAAAAATATTCTCCTACCATGAAAATATGCATCTAATGTCAGGAAATTTCCTTTAGTCTTATCTACACAGCAGAAGGAAATGTAGTAAGAAGCTGCCTGTGAAGACAGCGTCCAGTTGCAGGAGTTCCTAGACCTCAAGTAAACTGGGACATGTGCCCCAAATTTGCCAGTGGCATCACCAAGCTGTGTAAGAGACGAGAACAGCCACCATGTTGGGGCTGGAGTTACTAAGTGGCTGAATCATGGCGAGGGTGCTAGCCATATGGGTGGCAGAAAGCAAGTGGTGCTAATGACTAAGGGCTCTCTAGAGAGCTACCTGTCACACAAGGAGGTGACACGTGGTCTCTGTTTGTGGAGGCCAGTTGTTGGCCGAGATATGCCTTTTGTACAGGTGCTATTCTGTCTCACCAAGCCAACTATGTGGACTAATGGAAATGTCTCCGGTTTGACATGAATCCTAGTGGCTAAAATCTCATAAAAATGCACTCCCCCCAAAATGATGGAATCCATAAGGAGTCATTCTTTATCTCTTCCAGGCCTATGGCATAAATTTTGTGGATGGGGAGGGGGAGAAAGGGACACTTAAAAAATTATTTAAGGTCCTAAACACTTGGGCAGGTGACAATATAAGGACTGTTATAGAAAGCTTGCACACAAGGTATATTCTATGAATCAGATGGGCTTATGCTGTAGAAAAGCATGGAAATGACAACTGGTAAACATGTCAATCCATTGACCTTTCAGAGTTTAAATAGAAAAATGACATTTCACAATGTGCTGCACACAAGTCCACCAGATTGGCTGTAAACCAACCCCAAACATACCCAGTTCTTCATCCCAGAAGGTCTTTAGGAGCAGTAACACACATTTAACATACTTCCCGTCAAATGTCTACCCTGAGTGTGACTGTTGGCTCAACATGCCCTGTACCAGCCTGACAGGCAACTGTGGGTTTGTGCTCTCCAGCCTGCTCTGAGGACTGTGTATTGCAGCGATCCCAGTCCCTCTTTCACCTTGATTGTGGGTTTCAGTGGCTGTACGATTGAAATCTGCTCCCCAGGTGGCAAGGTGGAAGGGGGAAAGTAGGTCTGATTCAGGATTCTTGCATTTGAAATTGTATTTTGAAGGAATGTAATGCACACCAATAATTGTAGAACAGAATATCCTTTCTCTGAGCCAAGCTTCCAAGAAGAGAATATTGTTTATAGTCATTCTTGTCATATACTTCTCCTCCTCAGCCCCCCTCCGCTTCCACCCCCCCATGTTCTTTTGTGATAATTGCATTTTCTTTAAAGCACACTTTCTTATCCATATTGTATGTTACTAGAGCTCTTTTATTTGGGATTTTTCACACATCCTTCACATCTTCTTTGCAGCTCCAGTCAATAAGCGCTAAGACCTAAATGCGCCTTTGCACTTCATGGCTATTCCCTTATCACATGCATTTTCTGTTGCCTCAAGGAAGACCTGTACAATTTTTGTTATTGAAATCTGAATTTTTTCCCTCTCAAGCAGATGGAGGATGTGTAAATGTGTCTAAAGATTTAGAAAAGCATTAAATCTGTTTTTCGCCCCCCTTCTTACAAAGCCCTGGGAGTCAGACTATTTTTCAGGCACCCATTAAAACCAAGAGAGGAGAAAAACAGCAATAATTCCACAAACCAGAGAAAACTGCAAGAATATGTTACCAAGCCTCCCCTGCCATACAGACCATTGTTTGATGGGAGGGCATCAGTGTGATATCCAAGTCACCTATGATTGAGTTACATTATTCCATTATATGTTGATTGAAAGATGGGAAGCTTTTATTGTTGCTATTTGTCAAAGCCTCTTACCAAGAGATGTGTGGGACATAATGCTACACAGGAAGCCTCAACTTACTCATCTGCTACACTCACAATCTCCCTCATGAGATGACTTGGTGGATATTAAAAGGTATTTCCCAGATAAATAATTCTATCTTGGGTGGTTAGGCTCCCTGGCTCATGCACAAAGGCCCCACTAACCTTTACCAGGACATTCCTCCACATTTATTTTATACTTCTAATACACCAAGCTACTCTATGTCCACATGATACACCCAATCAAATTGTTTGTGTGTCCACGTGCATACAGAGTTCAAACACATCCCTTGCTATGTTATACTTCCAAGGTTTTGCTCATCCTAGTCTCATAGATGTTAACATCTTTCCCTTTTCTATTCCTATGAGTAACTCTTGTACATCCTTTCTGATTGAGCTAATGCACTGTCTCCTACAGGAAGCTTTCTATGATTCCTTCCTAGCCCACCACCTTCCAGCTGAGTTATATCGGCTCTCTGGGTTCCCCTCAAAAACTAGGCATACGCAGCACCGTAACATAGTGCTCGCAACATTGGAGTCCTATTAACTTTCTTTTTCTTCTGCTACACTTAAGTTTCTTGAAGGCTTGGTCACTGTTGTGTCCAAGAAATAGTAGTTGTTCAATAAATTTTCTTAAATGGCAACTTGATTGGCGGTCGCCCAAGTCCTTTCTCTAGGAGTCCCCATCCAGCGCACTATCTCCCTCTCTTCCTGCCCAACACAAACGGTGAAAGAGCTTCTTGGCGTTTGCAGAAGTTCTGAGTTATTATCAGCAAAAGAGTCTTTGCGCTGTACAGCTAGCTTTGGGAAATCCAGTGTCATGTGAGGTGAGAGGCAAAGAGGGGATCTTAAGGAAAATCTAAAGGCAGCAGAAGTACATGCTCTGGCAGGAACAGCAGCGGTCCTAGGTATCCACAAGTGGATACAAGAGTCTCTGCAGAGACAACTCAGGGGATATTTGGTATCACGTACCTGTTAACCACCACAGAAAAGTCAGGTTCCGTAGCTGGATGGCTCTATAAGGAGTAACAGCAATGCCCTAGACTTTGCTTTAACTCAAGAAAGTCTAGCAACACTTATTTACTCAATTATTTTCTAATCCAACGTGTGAAATAAACATTTCCCATGAGCCATCTATTCCATGGAACTTTCGCTTATCACAGCAATCTCTTCCTTCTCAGAAATGTCATAGTTCTTAGTGGTTTTGTCCCTAATTAATGTTTTCTCCAGGTGTCCATGGTACTTTGGCTGCCGCTCCCTTCTGGCATTTAACTGCTACTCCATTAGAGCACTCAAGGAGAGTAGGAAGTCATAGAATCTCGATCCTGGACAGAATCCTTGAGCACATCTAGTTTATCACCCTATTATACACCTAAGGAAACTGACATTCAAAGAAGTAACATGTCTTGCTCAGGTACTCACATCAGTTAGAAGCAGAGCAGGAATGAGAATCTATACAACCTAATTTCAAGTTCACTATTCTCACTGGTTGTACTGCCTCTTATTTAAATTCTGTCATACTTACACTGAAACATGCTTTACCTTCTCCTTGAAGACTAGATATCTGTCTGATTTACCTTTGTATGAGTTCAGGTCTGGCCAGAAAAAAGAGAGTGCATTAAAATTGGGTAATTTATATGGAATTTTATAAAGAGCCTATTTGCAAAACCGTGGCAGGATTTATGTTTATGTTTTCCTTAAGCAACACAAGAAGTACTCTTGCGGTACTCTTGGCGATTGTGGGGGCCATTACTGGGCCTGAAGGGGCAGGGTAGTGAGCACTTACTGGAAGCTCAGGAGGGCGGCTCTGGGAGTAAACAGCCCATCTAGAAGGGCCCAGCAAGAAGGGCGCCAGGAGAATAAGTATTGCAATTTCATTCTCTTCCTACCCAATCTCCTGCCGGTGTCTCCCATTGGCTAAACTTAATGGAAGCCAGAAGGCAAGGGCTCCTGGATGGATATAATCAAGTGGGAGAAAAGTGGATAATGGATCTGGGGAAAAACAGAAGATACCCAAGAGAAACACTTAGAAACCTGCCTTGCACAGAGTAGAGGCCCAAGAAATATTTTCTTAAAAAATAAATCAATGTATTTAATGACAAAAATTTCATATCGTTATATTTTGGGTGTGATGTCTTGATTATCTAACTCAATTATAACTCCACTGAGGTTTTCCTTAGACTGTACAAGGCAATGCTGCACCCAGAGTAAGCACTGAATAAATATTTGGGGAAAGAAAGATTAGCCCAGACAAATAAAAAGTAAAATAATTTTTTTTCTGGGCAAAAATTAGGCAGCCTCTTTACAAACATGCATGAAAGCCAAGGTCAGCTAGTGAAATAGATTCAACATTTCCAGACACTCTCAGACATGAAAATTCCCTGTTACTTAATAGTCTTCAGGATTTTTCTACAGGTCATTTTTACTGACTGTGGTCTCTAAGTTCACTTCATTTACTCTAGAAAGCTTGAAGTGCAGGGGAGACATGAAACTACACACTCCTCACAACATTTATTGCCTGATTAGGTGGAGATACTTTTAAGTTACAAGACTGTTTACTGCACAATTGGTTTCATTGTTCTTCAATTCCACTAGGTATTAAATATATCTAGGTGTTTAGTGTGACTAACACATATACTAGAAACACATACACTAGGGTGCTTGCTTGAGTAACAGCTTCTTTAGATATCCCATATATATAGGCATAAAATACTGAAAAGGCTATAAAACCTGGGAAAAATTGGAGAAGACTTTAGGTAATAATATTCTTCTCCGGGAGAATAAATATGTATAGAGAATTCAGAGCCTACCTGAGTACATCTTTCTGCTTAAAGAGTTTTCTAACTCACATAAAACATTATCTGCCTAATTCCATTTCTCCTCCCACTAAGTGTATGTCCAAGAGTTAACCATGATGAAAGATGACCAAGGAAGTTCATGGCCACAGAGTTTTCTAGCAGCTTGAGAAGAACAGAGGCGTTGAGTCTGGTTCATCGCTTAGCTGTGTGATGGTTCTTCTGGAATGCAAAGGCCCATTTGATTTCATGGTATTTTTTCTTATTAGCCAATTAGTAAAGAAAAGAGAAGATTTTGGAGGGTACAAGTAGACCTGAAGTCATCTCCTACATAATGATCAGAGAGAGAGGCTTTGTATGCACATCTCATTAAAAGAAGACATCCCTACAGCCCTTACGTTGACATGGCAGGCTTCCCAAGATCTTCTATCCTGCTCCTCTGTCCTAAAAATTAGATATGATTCTCACTGAAGCCAGTGGGATTTATCCAAGCTTCTCCAAGGATAGAATCCAACTTCCATGTTCTAAGAGTCAGGAAAACTATAAAGGAATAAATTCAGTCTTTGTACACTTAGGAGTGCTCTCTTTCCACCAATGATAAACCCATGTCCTCACCTTTCTCTTTCCTCCCTGTGGACACCTGTTCTCAGGAAGGCTAACCTGAGCTGAGATGTAAAATGAGCGAATAAGAATTAATATGTGTGGCTACTTAGGATAAGAAAAAGAACAATGAATATAAGAGAGAGGCAGGATGCTATTCAATGTAAGGAACAGTTTCTGAGAGTAGAGCAGGTTGACTCAGTTTTGTATCTTTTGTTCATTGCCCAGGGCTTGGCTGTTTCTGTCAAGATTTGTCAGGAAAAGAAAAACCATGGTAGGTATTCTGAGCAGCGATGAATTTAATACAGGGAATTAGACGCTTACACAACTAGTTGGGAGGACTAGTTAGCTAAGGTCAGGGAGGCCTCTGCTGGCTTTGAGGCAATCTAGAAGTACCAGAAACACAGAGAAGTGACACAAAAATCTCAGCTGCTTGTGGCACAAAGGTGGATGCCCCTCAGGAGCACATTGGTGAAAGCTGGTGTCCCTCTGCATCTGCCAGGGAACGATGCCTTCTTCTCCCCTGCCTTCCAAAGCTCACAGAAATGCTCCCAGTGGAAGAGTCTAAACAACATAAAGAGGGTAGGTTTGTTACTGAGAGACAGAGACAATATCTGGCACACTGGAAGAGAAGAGGGATGCAAAAACATTGGCTTAAATAAATGAATGAATAATTGAGAATGGAGGGATGGGTGATGGAGACTTTCTCACAGAACAGAGCAGTGCTTTCCAGGCATTGATATGCAGGAGTCAAATATCAGGCAAAGATTACACTCTGAGACTGACAAGGCCCTTTCGCCCTCTCAGGTCTGCGGTTTGCGTGCATGAATTGATCGTACTCTACCAGGTACAGAGCTCTCTTTTGCTCATTTCAGATGATTGAGCCTCTAGTTTTAGAATTTTAGTCACTTTCCAATCTGTGGTGATAACTTTTGAGGAGGCAAGATGGAGTCCTTCCAGAATCCCTAAACCTCGCCATGGAGGCTATTGCCTCATTCTCCCTGTTAATAAAAAATGCCCAAGTACCAAAGTAGGACATGTACGTGTGTGTAGCACACCACATGTGTGCACACGCACACAAATGTCTTTCTTCATACTTTGTTCAGAGATAAGTTCTAATTTATAAAGTTATCTAAGAAATGTTCATCTCACATTAGGCACAATGTTACCTTTATGAGATAAAATTATCTACCATGGTTAATTAAACCAGTATGGATACAGTATAATGGAAGAAGTGGGGTCTCAGCTGCTGGAGACGTAGGTCTCAAATGCCAATTGCTGCAATGATATCCTTAGTGAGAATACATGTCTTTCCACCTCTTAGATCCTTTGTATCTTAATTTGAAAATCAAGGGCTTTGAAATGTATAATCTCACCACTCCAAGGCCTAGAGAGCTCTGGTTTTATAATTTAATTGTCACCTGTATCAAAAATATGATGACTATTAGTCATGAGTGATGTTATGACCTCTTTTGAGTTTTGTTTGCATGACCTTGTAATTCTTTTCTGACTACTCACTCTACTGTGTTGGGATTTGTGATTAGATTATACCCTAGGGTTGCTCGAGGTGCCTTAAATCCTTTGGCAATATTCTTGGCCCCTAAAGGTTTCTTGATAGGAAAATGTATTGCTTTGTCACTAAATGTATTGCTTTGTCACTTTACTGAAAGATCGCAAATTTCTTTCTGCACCCCACCTCTCATCACTGGGCTTGGGGCAACATTAGGTGTTATTAGAATGGCATTGATGCAATGTCTGGCCAAAGATCAACAGTATATGAATATTGCCTTGGCTCAGGGCTTTCTCCTGTCAACGAGTTCTCTGTGAGGGAAATATGTGCACAATGAAGTAAAGCAAAGTAACAATTTATTATTTGGAGGGTGCTTTGAGCCCAGACACCAGTGAGTTGGACCATGTGGAAGGCTCCTTTTACTGAAGTTAAACAGGCCCAAGTAGACTTGAAACGAAGCACACCTAGAGGATTGCTTCATCTATTTCACCTCTAATGTGTAAGCCCTGGTCTCAGACCTTACCATGATGTCAAATCAAAAATTCACCTGCCAGAGCCTGAGAAACTATAACTAAAGGGAGAAAAAGAGAAGGACACAAGGTTTGCTCCTAGGGTCTGGGGTCACACTGGCCCAGATTGTAAACTGGACAGTAGTCCTAGTCCTGGAGGAGGAGATGGTGCCCAAGGAAGAAGACAGAGGATATCTGAGATTGCTTCCCCCAGAGCCTCTGGGAAGGAAAAGAGAGATGCTCTGCCTTTGTGTGCTGAACTTTTAATCGCTTGCACAGTTCCAACCCTAGAAAACTGCATCCCAAGGCCAGCGACAAAATCTGTGGGCCCCAGTGCAAAATGAAAATGTAGGGTCCCAGCCAGAGGTGGGAAAGTCAATATCTCATTCCCAAGGCCTGTTGCTCCAACCTGTGGCAGACAGGCAACCCCCAAGGGTACCTGGATCCCTGGATGCAGAGCAGCAGAGACAGGGAGCAGGCAGCAGACAACCCATCCCAGGGAGGCAGGGAGGAGGGGGAGGTGAGACTGTGTATAAGGCAAGGCTCCAATCCCAGGTGCATGCACCATTGTTCCGCCGGACTCCCCTTACACAACGTAAGTTCAATGATAAAATTGTTAAGAATTTCAAGACAGCAATGGTAGAGAATTAAAACCAATGTGAGGGGCCTCATGAGTGAGGGCCTCTGTGTGATTGCATTGGTGTGTGCCCACGAAGCTGGCCCTGCTGCAGCCCTAGTCAGGGTAACACTCCTTCCCTCCGGAGAGGTGAAGTGTATCTGCCAAGGCATGAATAAAAGGATGATCTCAGAAGCCTGACCCTGTAGGTCAACAATGGGTCAGAGTGCTCTGAGCAGGAAAATTCCACCAGCCTGGCACTCTTACCTGTTTCTCCCAGTGTAATCCCTGCTTTGATTCTTGTTGACAAGTCCCATCTACCCAGGGAAGGTTCTGCAGTGCAACAGAAGTTGCTTGGACTTTGGAGCCAGGAAGGCCTTAGTTCAAATATTACCCTAGTTTAACCGGGTACAACTATTTGAGTTTTCTGAGCTTCAGTTTCTTCATATGCCCAGTGCAGAGAATAAGACTTCCTCGAGAGTTTATATAATAAAGTGTCCAACACAGAGTCCAGTAGTGTGGCTGTGTCAGCTGCTTTGGGCGGCAGCAACCTCCGCTAGCAGGGATTTTGCCCACAGGCTTTCAGCATCATTCCCTGCGGCTGATGCCTCCTGTCAGAGTCTGTTCCTGTCTAAATGGCTCTCCAGGGCTTTAGCAGCTCCCCCGTCAGTGGGGCCCAGCCACGCCTAGCACCTTTCCTGCCTGTGGCTTCTCCAGCGCCCTGATGCCTCCTGCTTCCCTGGAGAGCTCTCTGCAGATGGAAAATTACTTTCACAGCAGCCCTTTAGTTCCTGCTGAGCCCTGAAAGAGCAGTGACAAGGTGGCATCACTCTTCAGGGAACCAGTAAGAAGCCCCAGAGTGACAGTAAGACAGAAGGGCGTGTCTGTCTCCTTGGTCTCACTGCGCTGGGCTTTGGGCAGGATCTGGGTCTCCTGAGGCTCATGGAATTTCCAGTCTCTGTAAGGCTCTTCTCCCGAGTAGAATTGTCAATTGTGCCCTTCTGACAGTGTCTGAACTTTGGATTTCTGGGGATGAGGATGTGGAAGAAGTCCCAAATCCCTCTTTGCGTAAACCCCAAAGGATTCAGGAACACCTATGCGAGAATAGGAGAACAGGCTGTTATCCTGTCCTCTCCCAAGACAGATTTGCCAACTCGGACTTAATAGTGCTCCTGGGTTATATTCTTGAGTGTATGCATATATTTCTTTCTTCACTTGTCTCATCTTTACAGTCATATTTCAAACCCCTGGGAGTTTGGAGGGCCGCTGTGGCCGCAGCCTTCAGAGTGAACCCTTGCACTGGTAGGAATGCAGTGAATGCTTGTGGATCTAGTTGGTGCAGACCAAGGCTGAGAAGCGCTCCCTGTCCTAGGGATAGTGTGACTGCAAAGTAACGGTCACAGTCTCCGTGTTTAAAAGAGGGTCTGCCTTTAAGGATTTGCCATTGGGCATTTGGACATGGGCCTTTTATACCAGAGATTCTCATTAGTGTGCGTAGGAATCACTGGGGTTCCCATTAAAATGTAGATCTCGACAGTAATTCTGGGGTGGGACCTGAGAATCTGCTTTTCTAACAAGCTCCCAGGCGATGCCAGTGCTGGTAGTCTGAGGCAACCACTATTTGAGGAGCAAGGATTTAGACAATGCCCATTTTACAGAAGAAAAAACAGAGGCACTGAGGTGTCATGCACAAGGGAAAGGCCTTACTTCTAACTCCTAGGCTCTCGTTGTGCTTGCTTAGCTGCAGGGTCCTGTAGATGAGGTTTTTGGCCTCTTTTTCTTCTCACTTCTTAACTCAGGCTCTGACTGTTTTCTTTGGCTCTCCAAACCCTACTTTGGAGCTGGAGATTTAGGGCCGAAAGTCAACATTTTCATGATAGTCCCGCTGGAACTCCACCAGAGTTCGGAGGGAGGTTAAATTTGCTCTGGCTGGGCTGCTGACAATCCCTTTTGGGTGCCCAAACTCCCAGATTCGAAGACGGAAAAATAATATCTCCCTGAGGAAGTGCTTTTATTGAGTCCATGAATAAGAGAGCACGTAGTTTGTTGCGTCTAATTCCAGCTTCACTCCCCCCATGTGGCGTGCCTGCAAGGCAGCAGTGCTCATGGCCGGGTGACATCAGAAATGTGGCAGGAATTAAACGAAAATTGGAACTTGGGTAAAAGTACAGCGCTATTTAAGGCAGCATAAATGGCTACACTGAGCCTGTGCTTCTTTTGATATTATCTAGGATTTGAAAATTATCAGATTATTTTTTTCAGAAAGAAACAGAGTCCCCCTCTCTCCTTTCTCCTTCTCCTACCCCCACTTAAAAAAAAAAACAGTTATTTACAAAAGGATATTTGGTTTTAAAGTTTTCTTCTAATGCTCATTGCATGCAAACAACACACATAGCAATAATGTAGGTGATGTTATGTAACGAGGTAATGCCATTGAAAGTATTTCCCTGGGATTACTTTAATAAAAGTCTGGAACATTACTCTTTCAGTTGCTGGAGGACATTTCCCCTCCATCAGGAGCAACAATTATTGGCCCTGGATGTTCTATAGAGTCTGTGGAGATTTTATCTGGAGGAAGAACTAGGGAAGAGCACCTTTTCAAAAAGTGCATCTGAAGCAGTTTTCAAATATGCAATGATTCAATGCTAAATTTAAAATAGAGTCATTCCAAATATTCTATGTAAATAGATATAAAAATTTTACTGCTTAATTATC
Organism: Propithecus coquereli; assembly: GCF_000956105.1. NCBI lineage: Eukaryota > Metazoa > Chordata > Mammalia > Primates > Indriidae > Propithecus > Propithecus coquereli. Next base: position 3,024,867 of record NW_012139080.1, on the reverse strand, counting down.
TCACCATTTAACTCAGGGCTTTTAATCCCAATCCATACTATTGCCCAAATTGAGTAAGATATAGCAAAAAGATAGAAGAAAGTTAGATTTCTTCCTTTATGTTTAAAATGCATTCTCCTTTTTACCATAATACACAATGTGATGCCTGATTCTTATATTCATTCCTAAGTGGTTAAGATTATTTGCTTTCTCTCTGTTCTTAGCTCATTTACCAGTTGATTTTTACCAATATGACCACAAGAGAGCTTCCTTTTCTGCGTGGAAGAAATCTTTAAAAAAATAAATAAAAGGAGAACGTACATTTTCACAGCACCCTAACAGGTACTTTGGGGTTCATCCATCTCGCCTAGTTCAGACCCTTTGTTTGAGTAGTGGTCTTTTTACAGCAATAATTTCTAATCAATGTACACTTTACTGGAACAGAAAAAAAAATTTGCATTGACTGGACAACCACAAAAAGAATTATATGGTGTTTTTGCTACCTGTGAGTAAATAAATATGCTTTTGGCATTCCTGGATGTCTGATCCATTAAGTGAGCCAACACAACCATTCATCCTGCTTATTTTACGGTTTAAATAAATTCTAGGAACCTATTACAGCACTCGAGGGTGAGTGCTTCTGCGGTTTAAGCTTCAGGAAATATGATTGTGCAACAGGAAGTGCAGCAAATGAGACATCAGGAGACGGGGGTTCCTCTCCTTCTCTGCCACAGACAAATGGTGTGACCCTATGCAAGTCCCTTGGCCTTTCTCAACTTTAGCTTTCTCATCTGCAAAGAAAGAAATTTCATTCATTCATTCATTCAACAAATATGTATCGAACTCCCATTGCACGAAGCACATTCATATCCTGGAGACATTTCATGAACGGAAAAAGCAAGGACCCTGCTTCATGTTGGTCTAGAGATTCTGTGCTCCGCAACCTATAGTCTAGATCGTCTATAAAATTTTCCCAGAGCTGAGGCTCAATGTTTTATCATCCCCAGAGCCTGTCAGGAGGTGAGAACTTGTGCCAGCAGTTAAAGGTAGCAAGAGATCTGGGGTTTTTTACAGTTTTGTTTTTGTTGCCTTTTTCTTGTTTTTGCAGTTGACAGAGCTCGGGAAGTTCTACAGAAAGGTATGGAGAGGGAAACCAAAAGACTGTAAGTCTTTACTTTTTTGTATCTCTGATGACCCATTTCCCACCATAATGCCTTTCTATATCCCCAACCCATTAACGCAGGACTCATAGGTCCTTTGGACATTGTTCTCTTAAAGCCTCACCTCTTCTACACTGGATGACGGATAAGGAAGGATTGCTGTTTAACACTTGTAACAGAGGGGGAACTGCTTCAAGATGAGACAAAGGAGATTCAATAAAAAGGTTCAATGTCACAAGCAGTCTTCTTTCACACAGACTGCCCTATTTCTCCTTCATACCAGTCAGCATAACAAAATAAACTTGATTTTGCATTTAAAAAAAATGAAACAGCACATAGAAATAATTTTGGTACCTCAAACTTGTGCCAACACGCTTTGGAAAGTAAAAGATCCCATTTCAATTCAATCCAATAATTATTCTTTACATATTTGTTCTGCCAGGCAACATGCTCAGGGCTCAGATGCAAAAAAAAAAAAAAAAGAAAGAAATTGCCCAAAGTCCCTCCCCTTGTAAATTCTCTAACTGGTGGCAGAAAGATGTGGATGAAGTCAGGAGATAATCTAACATCTGAAAGTAGAAAAATGCAAAAGGTGCTGTGATAAAAGAAGAAGCAAAGTGATTCATCCTGAGAGAGTCAGAGAATGTATGACAGTTAAATTTACTTTTGAAACGGATGCCTGTGTCATGGCCCCGTGGCTAAAGGGATGGGTCACACTGCATGCACATCGGCGCAGGGCCTGGCCGGGACGGGCCACCCCCAGGCAAAAGCTCAGGGAGAGACGGAGATCGGTGTGAGAGTCCAGAGCTCCTCTGCCCATGGCTGCTAGCCCACAGAGCCCCTCTGAACCCTGCGCCCTGATGACACCATCTCACAGGTCACAGAAAGGGGGAGCAGAAATCTGAAAGACTGAATTTCCCTCAAAGTGACTGAATAAAATAAGAGACACTACTTAAGCCAGAAGAGAAACCGGAATACATTAGTTATGAGCCGAAGCATTCCAGGAGCCCAGCGCACCTTCTCCAGGTGAGGGGAAGAGTTCGTGAGGCAAACAGGATCACGTATAGAAAATAAAGAAGCCAAACATTCGCTATATATGTGAATTACATGTTTTACATTTTAAAACCTGCTATATCTCCTGCCTCACCTTAAAGGCCCTAAAATTCAACATGCCCAGAGCGGAAATCACGGAAATTTCCCACCCACTGACCTGGCCTTTTCCATTATTTTCCATACCAATGGCACCACCGTCCACTCAGATCTAAATCCAAAACCCTATTTGCTTCGCCTTTTTTATTAGCTCATCACCAAGGGATGCTGAGTCTATTTCCTAAATATCTCTTGCATCTTCCTCTTTCTCTCTCTCTGATACCACCTTATTCTCTCACTGGCACTTGTCTCTCTTTCCTATTCCACAGCTAGAGACAGCATTGAAAATGAAAATGTGGTCACGTGACGCCTTCCCATCTGTCTTAGGGGAGGGGTGCAAGGCCCCTTGTGGTCTGTTTCAGGCCTCCCTTCCCACCACTGCTTCTACCCCTCCCCTCCTTGCCCCCGGCACTCACGCTTCCTTCATTCTGTCCGCTGGGCTCTGCTCCTCATGCTACATTCAAGGTCCCCAGTGGAACTTTCTCCTCATTCTACCTCTTGTCTTTGGTTCATTTTTACCATTCCTTGAGATCAGAGCAGCCTTCTGATCTCCAGGCCGGGTCAGATCCCCTGCTATATGCACCCGTGATACTGCGGATGTTCCTTTGACAGCACTCGTTACAACATATAATTATGTTATACTTCCCCACTAGGATGGGCAGGGGCTACTGGCAAACATTCTCTGCTTGACCAAACTCTAGTCAGGCTCTTCCCAACTAGGCCTCAACTGCTATGTCTCCATATCCATCTCTGCATTGTTCAATTATAGCAAAAGTCCTGCTAAGTCAGTTCAACCAGAACCCCCATTCTTGATATCTGATTACCCTCAAAGTCTGATCCGGGTCCTCATCCTCTGCTTCCTGTAGGTGATGTCTGCTCACCCTGGCCTTCCCTTAGCAAGAATCCTGTAATTTCAATTTAGGCAGAATCCTCCCTTACCCCCGATGTTCCTTCTTAGCAATTTTCTATCCACTGGTCCCCATGCCTTGCTCCACGGCTATAAATTCCCAGTTACTCTTATTGCATTTGGACGTGAGCCCAATCTTCTTCCCTTACTGCAAAACCCTACTACAGTGGTCCCTACACCTATCTTGGTGGCCCTAAACACAGTCTTTAAAAAGTGTCATGAATAAATTTTTTCTTTAACACTACATCTGACTTTGCATCCCCGCACATGACGAGGGACGCACAGATGCATCCCTGGCCCATGGCAGGAATTTCAATATAAAATTAATGAATGATCTGCTCTCTTTCTAGCAGATGGACATTTTCTGAGGTTATCTTTTTCACCTGTCTGGTATGAGATTGGTTTTGAAAAATCCTAGCTAGATTCCATTTCTTTTCCTATCCAATTTACTTTTTAAGGTAAATAAGGGATCACAATAGAAAACAAACAATAAAAAAAATCATGAATAGGCTATTGTCTATTTTCATAAAGCCCAGAAGCTAACTCTGAAAAAGCTGGTTTTTCCTTTGTTAATAACTTGACAATAAAAGATACAATAAGTTTGAAAGGAATTTATGGCTGTCTGCAAAATTGTCGAGGAGGCTGATTGAGGCTGAAATTATAGCTGAAGAGTTTCAAATCCAACTCCCCCACACTGAGGTAACGTTTCTCTCCTCCTTTCAACTCTATTTTAATTGCTTTCTTCTAAAGTTTCAGTAATTTTCTCTTGTATTACCCAGCTCTTGTACTAAACACTGAAATAAGTATAATACTTATTCTAAGCTTGGTGAGTGATGTTCAGGCAATTGTTTCCAGTTCTAAACATTAAGTTTTAGCTTGGTGAGGGAGAATTGCATGATTGGGTAACTCCAGTACCATCAACAATGGTAGCTAGCTGGGAGCTTACATTTTTGTTTTTACCAAATCCTGACTTAGAGTTGTATAAATAAGTCATATTCCCAACTTTTGTTTTTATGTTGGTGTAGTCTTGCCTGCATGTAATTACTGGAGGCTTGAGTCCTGGTCTCACCTATACAGGACTTAATTTCAAATGATGGAAGGCAATAACAGCATTATTTCAATTGCACACACCTCATTTACTTTATTTCTAGTAAGAAAATGCGTTCCGTGCTCCAGCAATGAATACCAAGATGGGGGAGCCTGCACCTCTCATTGATCTCATTGAAGTTAGCTGCTCTAGCCGTAGCAATAACAGGAGCTAAGCAAGGGAACTACCCCTGGCTTTATTCTCTGCAACCGCTTTAAGTCTTTGCAACTCTCCACCTCCAATGAGCTGCTACCACTACAGAGGACACTCTCTGGGTGCTTTAGATTAAGACCATGTAGACAGAAGTAGAGGCCCCAAGGCCCCTGACTGAATGTTTATGTGTGGAAATATCTGTGCCCTGAATTCAAAAACAGGCAAGCCCATGAACAGGCCACAGGATTCTTTAGAAAGGTGGACTTTCTTAAAATCAATTTCATCACTTCCAATGCCAAGTGATATGGGACAGTCAGAGAATACTAGCGGTAAGGGCTTGTAATGGCCATTGATATGCATTCCCTCACAAGGAGCTCATCTTCCTTAAGTTCCTTCAGACAGCGAAGTAGAAATATCAAAGTATCTTGCTTTACTCACCAAAAGTTTTGTAATTATGACTAAGCTTAAGTCAGCTTGCTTTAACAAAGCCATGGCTAAAAGATGACATGCAAAGACTGAGAATCACTTACTTGGGCAGCTTCAGAGAAGGAAGACTTCAAAGTTATGCTAATTAGAGGTATTATAGCCTCAAGATAAAAGCCTTCTAATGAGTGAATTTTATAGACATAGAGCACTTCAATGTCGAATCATTCCTCACTTAGGCTGCACGCTTGGGGATGCACGTTTGTTTCTACATCGGCACCTCTTTTACACCTTTTTCATAATACAGAATTTGTCCTGACTACCAATCAATGCTACTTTACCAGGAAAAAAAGGTAAAAATGGGAGAGAAAGGAGTCAGTAAATTTAGACATAGCTAAGGGCATCATACGTAACCTAATCATCTGTACCCCCATAACATGTTGAAATAAAAAAAAAAAAAAATTTAGACATAGCATTCCCTTTCAGAAAACAGAAAAAAGATAGAGGCAAACAGCCCATGGAAAGAAAATCATAACTAGTACAAGTTATCTACTCTTTCCCTCATTCAAGCATTTGTTAACATGCTATCATGTAAAAGGTATCATAGTTAGCAGTATGAGCTGCCTGTTCCCCAAGAAGTATCAAAGGTTCAAGTCATCAAGATGAAGCAGGTATGGGCCTAGGCTGTATTGGAAGAGCCCAAGAAGAGGTACTTGGAACAAAGAGAAACCCAGGAGGTGTGAGCTGGAGGGATCAGGGCTGAGGCAGTGGAAGCCACCCCCACCCCACCCCCACGCCATGGAGCCTGAGTGAGAGCTCACCAAATGCAAGTGTGAAAGGAAAAAATGCCTCTCCAACCACAACCTAAAAATGCTGGAAGGGCAGAAAGGAAGCAAGAACCAGAGAAATGTGGAGCTAGACTGACATTGTTAAAGGGAAACCTGTTTCCAGATGGTATCAAGAAAATTTTAAATATCATAAGACCAAAAAAAAAAAAAAACCTGCTTTCAGATATGCATCTCAGACCACATGTTGAATTGGATGAAAATAGAAACCTGTGTCCTTTTTGAACAGTAATTCTTTAAGCTTGTTCCAGGTTATGGCACAGAATTGGGGCTGGGAGAGAGACCAGGGACCTAAACAAGAGGCAGTTCCTCTGGCACGTAGCTATAAGATCATTCTGGGTTTCATTCTCAAATCTTAACTTATTTGAGGAATTCTGACACTATAAGTTTCCAAGGGTGAAAAAATATCCTGCTGAAAAGGTAGCATATGGGGAAAGAATTTTGATTTGCTTTTTTCAAATATGAAAGTGCTTCAGCAGCAACATTTTGGACTCTTGAAAATTTACTTGATTCTTGTAATGTCATGAAAAAGGAAACTGCAACAGATGAAGCAAGACAAGTTTTAGCCTTGTTTGAGCACTTAAAGATCAAGGTATTCTAAAAAGGAGTTTGGATTAATTCTAAAAATGCAAGCGAGAATGCGGGAGATGAACAGGAAAATGGTTTTTAAGGTATATTTAGGATCTATGCATCTATAAACATGTTTTTACCCGTGCGTTTTGCAGTGTTGTTATTTTTCGAGTTTATGAAGTCCTAGCTGTTGTTGATTATTACTCTGAGGTTATAAAGACATTTTCAAATGTTCTCACTCTAAGGAGGAATTGGCATAGTTAGGGAAGATTAGAGGCAGGAGTGTGATAGGAAGTGTAGGTAAAGTGTAAGAGAATGACCACAACAGTTCACGTCCTGCTTTCAGTTTAATCTAGCTCTTAAGTTAAAGCTCGCCTCAAAAAGCAAAGACTTACTGAAGACACAAAACATTTTACTGAAGGACCAATGTGCATGAGATTCACGTGCTAGCTACACTTTCCCACCTTTAGGAGTCTGTATATAGAGGAAAGCATTTTGGGACTAGGATGAAATCATTTATTGTCTCACATGATACCTGCACTCAATGAGGTTGCATTCAGTGTGAAGACAGCCAGGAATGAGACAAATCTAATAGAATATGGGGACGATGACGATAATGATGATGAGGAGGAGGATGAGGGTAGGGATCATAAGATACCTTGGAGCATGGGGGAGGGATTCTCTATGTCACCTGTGGAAGGCACAAAAGACTTTGCAAAGTAGGTGTCATTTGAGTTGCATTTAGAAAGAAGAGTAGGTGTTTCCCAGTTGAGCAAGGTGATAAGAGGTTCATTCTAGGCAAAAGGTATAGAACAAGCAAATATATGGAGTTCTGTGAGGCACAGAATTTTTAGAGAATTATAAATTCTTAAATACAGGAGGTTGGGGGGATGCATGCAATGACAAGAGATGCAGGTGAACAGACAGATGGAGCCAGATTATGAGAATGATGTTGCAGAGTTTAGGTTTTATCCTATAGGTGATACAAAGATATGGGAAATTTTTAGGAGGACAGTGACATGTCCAAAGTTTCAGCTTTGGAATATTTTTAGCAACGAGTTTGTCAAAGCCAATAGTTTTCTCATCATATTGATTAGTCAGAATAAGATTGCTTTTATTTCTCTTATTTGAGCCTTTGAGCTTGCCTTCAATATATTAAATGTTTCAAGCTTTTCTTAGAATTCCCTGCATGCAACTGGATAATTTCCTGACCTCTAATCTTGTCCTCTAGAAAATTTCTAGCCCTACTCTCCTTGGGTAAGTAAATGTAAATAGACATTGATCTCCAGAGGAATAACCACTAGGGCGGAAAAAAAAACAGATTTATTTTTATATTCTTACCTGCTGGTAAAAAGGGATTACTCATGGGATCTTTTATTTATCTACTTATTTTTTTGCACTGTTAGAAGTGCTCAGGGTGTCAATAGGAGATTTAGTCTAGGTCTTGCTTAATGAGGAGGAGGGAAGGAAACTACTGCATCATTTGTCAAGAACAACTCATCTTTACAAAATCATTGTACCGGCAAATCCCTGGAATGTGTTGTTGTGGCATAAAGTTGCCATAACTGGGCAAGAAGAAGGAGGTTAAATTAAGAATGTCAGGCCGGGCGCGGTGGCTCACACCTGTAATCCTAGCTCTCTGGGAGGCCGAGGCGGGCAGATTGTTTGAGCTCAGGAGTTCGAGACCAGCCTGAGCAAGAGCGAGACCCTGTCTCTGCTAAAAATAGAAAGAAATTAATTGGACAACTAAAAATATATAGAAAAAATTAGCCGGGCATGGTGGCGCATGCCTGTAGTCCCAGCTACTTGGGAGGCGGAGGCAGTAGGATCGCTTGAGCCCAGGAGTTTGAGGTTGCTGTGAGCTAGGATGATGCCACGGCATTCTAGCCCAGGCAAAAGAGTGAGACTCTGTCTCAAAAAAAAAAAAAAGAATGTCAGAGATTCTTAAATGAGATTTTCAGGTCAAGGAGACTCCCAGGATCAAGACTAGTATTCCTGAAACCCTGAGAAGTACCGCAGCTCTGCCCTGTGTTTCTCAACCACTAGTTATGTTGTAGAACTGTAGCTGCCCTGCCCATGACTTTTAAGAGTGGGAAGCAAGTGATTTGAGGATTACAAAAGAAAGCCACTCTACTCCTGAGAGGAGAAAATCAAGTGTGACAGCCAGATATAAGTATTCTTAGAAATAGGCTCACATGATTTGTATAGAAGTTATGAAGAGCTGTTAGTTAAGTCTAGTGTTTCTCAATCTCTCTGGGTTAAATGTAAAAACTTTCTCACCTCTAGAATGAGTGAAAATCTTCCTATGTTACATCTGGGTTAATTTGGAATTGTGCATCTTGTTCCAGAGAGATGTAAGATTGCCTTTGTCTTTACAGTCTTAATGGTTCTTGAGCTTTGGAATTAGGTCCAAAAGTGGCAAAGTGAAAAAATCATCAATCTAGGGATCAGAAAACCAATTTCAGTCCTGGTTATGCCACCCATAAGTGGTCTTGTGGGGCCGCTGGGTCTCAATTGAACCTCAGAGTTTTGATTTTTAAAATTGGGACATTATTCACCACTCCTGTTAGATTGCTTCTGCTAAATGATGCCACGTGAATGCGGGACATGGTGCAAGCACCAACCTAATGTTTTAATAGAGCTATATAAACATAAGCATCGGTGCTAGCGAGAGCCAACGAGAGCCCTGTTAAGATGATATCTGTTTAGGAGAGGAAATGAGGTCACAAAGTGATATTTTGATCTTTGAGGGCCCGTGTGAATGGTAGAAGGGATGAGAAATAGGAAGGTTTGAATTTTTCTCTTAAGAATTGGGATTTTGGCAGGAGACAGTTGTCAGGCTTCCCAACTTAATAAAAGTGCAACTTTGATGTGGTAATAAAAGCTAATTTTATAGATCGGCCTTGAATTTTAATGATTCACAAAAGAAGATTAAAGACACTTCAGCTAAGAGGCTAATGTCTGAAGCCCCACATCAGACTGAACACTGCCTCCTTCTTTCTGGTGGGCAGCGTCTGGTTGGCCCAGGTGAAACCCATCCTCAGTGTTCCCTAACGTGTAGAGCCAGAACTTTGGCACGATGACATCAGACTGTGTGAGAAGGTCCATGCAGGTTGTTTGGGGAGAGCAACCATGCAATTTAGGATCCATTAAATTTACCACGTGCAATCAGAGCATATTATCTCCTTGTCGACACAAGCTTGCTCTCCTCACTTTTCTTCTAGGCCCCTAAGTGTGCAATTATTTTCGGCCTTTATATCTCCCTCCTTTGCTCCATCAACTGAACAGTTGCCAAAACCTCAATATTTTTACTGCAGATCCTTTTTACATTCTTCCCCCAAATAAGGGAGGGCCCAAAGGCCCCCAAGGACTCGCAACACTGTCCACAGCGATCTGGACTTGAGCTCCACACAGATGGCATCTGCAAATGTAGCTTGTGGTAGACTGTGTGGAGTCCAGTACACCAAGGAACTAAGTCTAGAGAAGACTCCCAAATTCTGGTTTTTACTGAGAGCCCCTTCTTGTCATCCTGGCAGTCGCCACCCGGCAATGACTTTTTTAGTACACTCCCTCCTCTCCTACCTCACAAGAATATGCTCCTCTGTCTGTGCCAACTCCCTACTTGCCTCTCGACTTAAAGAGCACAGACTCTTTACCAACAGAATAAATCCTTTCATTCCTGCCTGTTTAGTTTCCCCCAAAAGCTGGGGCAGTTTTGCCCACAAAAGTGCTTCTATCTGTAACTCCAGCGAGTCACTCTTGCCTCAAAGGCCTGGAAGGTGAGCTGGATTGTTTTGTACTCTCATTTCACAGTGCCCGGTTTCACCCTAGCTTCCTGTCTCCCTCTTCCTTTTATCTGTTGGCCCATCATTAAATATCACGCCTGTTTTCTCTGCAGAAAAATTTGGGGCGGAGTAAAGGTAATACCAACAATATAACTGTTGTAAGTGTTCCCCCAGCATTTAAAAATCAAGACATGTTGTTCCCAACTGCAAAAACAACAACTAAACCCAAAACTAAATTGCTGGCTTTAAACGTTAACATTGTAATCAGCATAACCTGGTCCTTCCTCAAGTTCCTTCTATCCTGGGGAAGCACCTGGGAGATTCATTATTCTCTGCTGAACAGTCGCCCACACTACTCCCTTGGACACTGTAGGTAGAACATCTAAGTTTCCAGGCCTGCCCTATGGCCACCTTCGCCTGTGATATCAGTGCTACAACCACTGTGTGCCCGGGCACTTCCACTCTAGTGCTTCCTTCCTGTTCCCGCTGCTGTGCTAAGCTCCCGCATGCCGGAGGCCATCCTCTAGAAAGACGTTGGAGACCAAGTCTTGTGGCGATCAAAGCCAGGCTGCAGACTCAGGCCACCATCCAAAAGCTGGATCCATTGTAGGCTCCCCACCAGTGAAATGAGCAAAACCATACCCATACTCACCTTGTCATGGGTAATTAGTGAGATAATACACAAAAAGATCTGAACACAGCATGACCCAGGAACGGCTTAATAAGTAAAATGAGTTATTGACATGGTCATTGGAGAGGACGACAGAGAGCAGTGTTTATGAGCACAGACTCTGGAGCCAGATGCTCCAGATTTGAATACTGACTCTGCAGCTTATTGGCTATGTGAGCTTGAGCAAGTTATTCAACCTTTCTGTGTCTCTTTCCTCATCTGAAAAATGGGGATGATGATGATGATGATGATGGAACTCATCTCATTAGCTTGTTATGGGGATTAAGAGAGCAAACGTATGTAAAGGATTTAAAAGAGTGCACAGCACATGCATGGTAAGTGGTACATATGTGTTCACTTTTATTGTTATTATTGTCGTTGTTGTTCTTATCTCAAGAGATGATCGTGGGCTCGGCTACTGCTCTCACTAAGAATACAAACACGTATTCTGCTCTCAATCAGATTTTTGCCATTCTGTATTTCCCCATCCTATCTTCCTCACCCTCTTCACCACAACTGCCACCCTCCCCACCCTCCAGTCAGGGAATAATTCAGAAATCTTCAACGCATCTATATTATTTCCACACCTAAGACGTATAACACCCAAGGACTGAAGCGGATATTCTCTACCCGCGCCTGTACCCACCACAACCCCAAACACAGGGCCACCTCTGCATAGGCACTGAAGTGGAAAGTCACAGAGTTAACTGAACATTTCTTTCTCCAGGAGAAATTCCCCAATGCCAAAAGAAGAGAGTCTTTTTCATCCCATAGTTTGCTTCTATTTTTCTCCTAGCCGGGTGACTGAAGTTCCAGACCTTCCTATTTAGCTACTTCTTATCTACCTACCGACGTAAGAAAAATAAAGAACGTGCCTCAAGCTTCTCATAAAAATACTACTGTTAAGCTTTGTGTATTTCCCATTTTTGACAAGTAATGTAATAACTTAAAGAAAACTTCAGCAGGCCACTGAAATCCATGGGGGCCACAGCCCCCAGAGTGGACTGAGATTGCCCTGCTAGCCTTCCTTTCACCTAATTCCTGTTTAAAGCTTTGATGTTGCACAGACAGAACTTCTGTAAGATGGAATGTAGATTAAAAGCAAGAAAATTTCATCAACAGAGCATTAAACTTAAATATCTACATGCTAAAGGGCTGGAAATTCAACCTAATTAAAATGGCTGAACACAGAGTCACAATTAAACAGCCAGAGAATTATGGAAAAGTAAATATTTACACACACATTGTACACTTATTAGGGTTTACAAAGAAATGCTTCTCATCTGCACAGCTTTCCTTTGTAATGATATTGTTATGAGGCAATAAATGTGGTTATAGTTAATAACAGATGTTAAATGGCATAATTCATCCAGAAATCTCACTAATTACTGCAGAAGCATGAGACAAATGCACAGCATCATATGGGAGGTATTTCTTATCTCTTAGTTTGTAAACTGAAAAAAAAGAAAGGTCACTTGTACAAAAAGAAATGCTTAAAAGTAAAGCCATCGTTATTTAAATGAAAATTTTAAACACTTTAAAATTATAATGGGTTTCCCCATCCAGAGAGTTAGTTCATGTTTCATTCAGAGAAAACAAATTGGCCTAAATGAGTTTGAGTTAACTTGGCCACTCTAGTGGTAATCATTTTCTAAATGAGTTTAGGAAGAATGTTCCATATTTTAAACTGCATTAGTTACTGTCTTTAGAATGATGTGTACCACCAAATATTTCATTTTTCTTCATCCCAATCCTTCTCTGCTTACAAGAGCATTGGGACAAATAAGGGGGAGAAGAGGCAGAGAATAATGTCCTCTAAAGTGATTTTATTTTACAGGGATCATAGAGAGTAGAGGTGGAAAATACAAATGCTTAAAATAATTTTCATAATGAATTTGGGAAGGGTGATGGAAAAACTAAAATCAAGAGGCATCTTTTGTTATCTTCACAAAAGCTCAACTAGCCAGATAGTCATTGTGAAACTCCCTACCCTCTTAACGGAGTCAACTTTCGTTCTACTCTGTAACGTTGTTCAGTTGTTTCCTCCACTTCCATGTTGTCCTAATAGCGGTGCCCTTTGAAATGTTTGTGGTTGATTTGCACCATATTTTACAAAGCTTTCCTTCTTGGATTTAGTTTCTGTTGATTTTCAAAGCCAAAGAGGTTGATTTACATCTTGATTCAAATAACGTCAGGATGCTGAAGTTAAAATAGTGAAGATTTCCAAGGTTTTTGCTTGTTCAAACACACATCTGTGTTCTGCACGTGCACATATGCACACATACGGTAACAGAGAGAGAGAGAAATGGAGAAAGAAGGGCAGAGAGACAGAGTGCAGGATAGATATTGGGACAGAAACGGAGAGAGTGAGAGATAAACACTACATTTAGTTTTCTGTAAAACAGAAACCATTTTACCAGACCTCTATTTCTTCACAAGGTTAGATTTTCCCTTTTCATTGTGGAAAGTCTGGTATCCAGGTGATTTTTTTTTTTTAATGCCTCTGAGTGAGACAACTTTAAGTCTCCCTTTTTGATTCTCCGGAGAATAATTTTCCTAATAATATAGAAACTTGACAATAAAAATCAGTGTATACCCATCAATATAATCATTGGAGTCAAGAGAGAATATTTTTTCTTCTATGTTATCTGGAATAATCTGGAAGGAAATCTGTTTAGGAAAAAGGCAGGGACAGTTTATTCTAAGGAGAGAGAATAGACTAGACCAGTGCTTCTCAAAACTCAATATATGTATGCATCACTGGGGGATCTTTTTAAAGGACAGATCCTGACTTAGGAGGTCTGCAGTGGGCTCGCCATACTACACACCCAATGAACTCCCAGGTGGTGCCGTTGCTGTGGTCAGGGGACCACACTGTGAGCAGCCTCATCTATTAATAAATCTGGTATCCTTACACAACGGCACTTGAGTCATCAGTTGCAGAGTTCTGAAAAAGGAAGCAAAGTGAAAGTTCATACTGAGCCTTAAATTAGAAGGCTGGAAGGGTACTTAAGGGGAATCCTGACTTATTCCCCATCACATGATGTTCTATCGTATCACAGAGAAACTATTCCAGATGGCTGAAAAGGTACGTATTTGTAACAGTCTCCTTTGACGATAGCCTGCGACATTGTGTGTAGTTCATTCAGTTTTTAACAACCTCCATTATATTTAGCAAAAGTTCCCTTTGTTAGATCATCAGCTAATTCTTTATGTCCAGACCCCATTAAAGCAGAAAATTCCTCTAAATGATACCCCTTTATAAACTCAAAAACTATTCATTAATATGTAATCTCTCAGTTTCCATTCTTTAGACTAAGCTATCTCAGATGGTTTAGACTTTTCTCAATGGGATATTTTCCAGTCCTTTAATCACTGTGGTAACCTTATCCAAGTGATGTCATTCCCCTTAGAGAGTAATTTATTCTATCCTCAGTTAAAAAAAACATCCATCCTCTTCTTCTTTTTCATTTTTTCAATCCCTAATGGTCCTCTTCTTTTCAACAATTTCTATATCATCTTTATGGATTATCATCATCTTCTTAAGACCTCATGGTGAGTAACCTCCAAAATCTCAATGTTGTTAAGTTATTCACTTGCAAAGGAAGAGACCACAATTAGTATGCAAATTATCACCATGTTGCACCTCTGATGTTTATGCATTTTTGTGTTTTGTCCCTGAAATAATCTATTTGTTTTCTAAGTAGTTTCTAAACTATCCACACATAAGATACGTGGACTAAGCTAAAATGTACAGACTTTGAAAACAACAGTTTCTTATATTTGGCTTTGTAATACACACTTAGTATGTAGTGAGTGTTCAATGCATAAATAAATGCATATCAAGCACAAGTAGGTATAAATCCCTATTCTGCCTCTTACTAGTTCTGTGACTTTAGGCAAGTTAACATTATTGAGTGAAAGTTTCCTTATTTTTAAAGCAGAGATGATAATCCCTACCTTATAGAGATTCATACAGATTGTTAATAAATTAGATCATATATGTATGACATGCCTAGCACACATTGGTCATGCAAAAACAATTACTTCACTTTTCTCCAAATAATGAAATTTTTCAATCAGACCATCACTAGGATTATATTTCTCACATAGCGAACAGTCAATAAATGTGTTGAATGAATGAATCAAAATATAGGCAAAATCAGTCTAGCCAAAGAAAAATTACTGGAATTGGTTAATTCCCACTTTCATTATATTGATAAACTCACATCAATTGCTCAGACTTAGCTTTTAAAGGTTTCATTTCCAAGGTTAAGCACTATAACAAAACCAGATACCAGACTGAGATGAGACTAATGCCTATCTAAGTCATTAGAATCCTATTGGTGTAAAAGGCCATATAAGAAGGGCTCAGAGTTTTATAGGGGAAAAGTCTGTAAATGAATTATATTATATTACATAGGATATATTAATTTGATGAAAGCCTTTCTTTAGATAGGCAAGACTTTGACCATTTACCTATAGGGACTGTGTTCAGAACAATATTAAATGTCACACTTAACTGACACTAAGGTCAAGACTGAAGAAGGTGATAACAAGCAAATTTGACCTCTCAGTGCCGTGTACACTTCTGTCTCTGTAAGATAGGCTGACTTTGGCATAGTCACTGATTAGTATGGTAAATTGGGATGTTTTCAGCTACCTAAAACTATTTTCTCACCTATAATAATGAAAATTGTATTATTTCAAAAGTTGTATGTATATTAAATAATAGTGTTTTATTAAAGCCTTTGTTAAAAAAGAAAGCAGAACTCTAGAATTCTACAACTGAAATGATATGATAGATCCAACTATGTTTATATTTAAAATGTAAAAAAAAGATTATTATATTTGTGGCTGCAGACTGAGTGATGATTTATGCCATTTATTTTCATATAATAACGCTATTATTTCTAGGTTTTAATAACAAGCCAAAATGATTACATCGTTATCAGCACTTCCAGGTATAATCGATATACAATATTTGCCCTAATAAAGAAGCATAACTTCATGATAAATCAAGTAACATTAGTATTAATGAAAAATGTATTATTAAAACTACCAAAATATAACTTAAGGCAAAATATGACAATGTAAAAATCAAAAACTGCGAATGCAAACAGATTTAAGTATTTAAGGCAAACTTGAAACAGTCTTTATCATGAATTTTGGAATTAGCAAAATTGTTGGTAAGTTCTTTTAATTAATGTTTTTGAGTTGTACTTGCACATAGTTTAAAGGCAAGTGAACAGTTTCTGTTAAGAAAGAAAATCTCCAGCTAATACCCTTCCCTCAAATTCCCACTCTCCAGAAACACTTTAAATCTTTTAGCTTATTCTTTTGTTATTTATCATTGTATCTTTAAATAATTAGCACATCACCCTACAGTTGACCCTTGAACAACATGAGTTCGAACTGTGCAGGTACACTTACCTGTGGATTTCTTCCACCTCTGCCACCCCTGAGACAGCAAGACCGAGATCTCTCTTCTTCTTCCTCAGCCTACTCAATGTGAAGACAACAAGGATGAGGACCTTCATCATGATGCACTTCCACTTAATGAATAGTAAATATATTTTGTCTTCCTTATGATTTTTTTAACAATATTTTCCTTTCTCTATCTTATTTTATTGTAAGAATACAATATATAATAAATATACAAAATATGTGTTAATCAACCGTTTATGGTATCAGTAAGGCTTCTGGTCAACAGTAGACTAGTAATAGTTAAGTTCTGGGGGAGTCAAAAGTTATACATGAATTTTCAACTGTGCGTGGTAAGAGGAGTGGTCGGCGCTCCTAACCACTGAGCTGTTCAAGGGTCAACTCTACTATGGATGCTTCTATTTTTTGCTTTATTTACTGACTTCTTAATTTTAAGGTAGCTTTGTTTTTTCCCATACACTTTACACATGTGTTCCTTCCTCAGTCTCCTGTACCCAGTACTTACATTATTATGACAATAACATTATTATTAGAAATGTTATGCACCGTTGGGCTATGGTAGTGTAATTACTTTTGCATTTTTTTACACCTTTGTGGTTTTTTTGTCCTTTGTTTATTTTTCTGGAAGATAATAATGATTTTTGTTTTATTTGCTTATATTTCTAAACACATCACTAACTTATATCTAGACTTTCCTCCAGCTGAGAAAAAAAAAAAATCTCTCAATATGCTCAAACTCCTTAGGTATTTGATCACTGTAATTTGTTTAAATAAACTTCTCCTGGAACCTTTGACTAGTTCCAGTTTGTACTGGTAGCTTTCTAGACTTGCTGTACAGCACTCACCTTGGGAGGTTATTCTATCCTTTCCCAGGGGATTACATTTGTCCATCTCTTTTTTTTTTTTTTTTTTATTTCAGCATATTATGGGGGTGCAGATGTTTAGGTTACGCACGTTGCCCTTGCCCCCCTCCCAAGTCCGAGTTTCAAGTACCCAATGTCCATCCTTCGGGTGGTGCACATTGCACTCTTTGTGTATGCATATACCCGTCCCCTCCTCCCTCCTCCCCCCTTCCCCCTCCCCCCTGTCCAATGTCCATCTCTTATGTTAAATCACTTGTTTTCTGGATCACACGTGGTTGTTGTTTTGGGGCTATTCACTTGTTTTATAGAGCACACATATAGCCCTAACTTCAATAACTTTTTGGAAGATCAATTTTAAAGACCTTCTTTGTCACAAAATTAATTTATTCTGCCTTTACAGTTAATTGACAGTTCACTAGATATGTAATAACAGATCCCTAAATCACAAATCATTTTTCCTCAGAATTTTCAAGAGTATTGCTCTGTTATCTTTTACTAGCCAATGTTGGGTTGAGAGATCTGAAGCCAATTTGTTCTTGTTTCTTGTGTGACATTGAAAATTTTTACTTTCTCTGGAATTTCTTTGGCTTTCTCTTAATCCACCATGTTTTGAAATTTTACAATAATATTCCTTGGTATGATACTATTTTCATCTATTTTCAAGACAGTACATAGGCCTATTCTATCTGGAAACTTATAATCTTCAGTTGTGGGAAATTATCTTAAATTATTTATTTAATGATTTTCTACATTTCATTGTCTCTATTCTCTCTTTTGGAATTTCTGTTATGTAGCTACTGGAACTTACAGACTGGTCCTCTAACTTTCTCTTCCTCTCACTTACTTTTTGTGTTTTTTTCTCTATTTTTCTAGGAGACTCTTCATTTTGTCTTCCTAATCTTCTTCTGAGTGTTTGATTTCTGCTATTTTAAACTCCACATGTTTATTGTCCTCTGCGTTTTTCTTAAACTATAGCCTTTTATTCCAATTCTACAGTTGCAATAGCTTCTTTGATGTCTACAACGATATTAATAATAGGTTTCTTCGTTGGCTTTAATTTCATTCTCCCTGCGTATTCTCTGTTTCCGTCATATTGTTTTAGTCAGCTGATTTTTATTTCTGCCATTTATATCAGACACTTTCCTTAAGTGTTTCGTGATCTTTCCAGTCTGCTCCTATTAAAGAGGAGGGTACAAAGATGGGAAGTTCTGCATTCAGGGTTAAGGCTCCTTGCCTGTGGATTTCACTGTAGGGTTCTATGGTTAAGTCATTTTGTTGGACAAATCCCAGTGTCAGTAACATTTATTTAATACTCCTGTTTAGTATGCAACCCTATCCCCAGCTGTACCTGGTGTTTCCCAGCCCAGAGAGCCTGTTTTATTTCTCCAGGGAATAAACCTCTAGTTCACAGCTCACATGGGGGAATAAAATCTTGGGGTCTACTGAATCTTAAGTACTTTTTTCAATTGTTCTCTCTTTTTTTTTTTAATCAATCTCCGTCTTTACCTCCCACATCTAAAGTTACTTGGCATGATCAATGCCTAAGAATACTAGGGATTCTTTGGAGTAAATCAGCTTTGTTTTTCCCTTTTTCCTGACTGACAGTTTAGGATTTCACTTTTTCAGGACTGCCGCATTAGATCACTTTTTCTACATTTTATCTTCAAAAATTTATGGCTGTTGTCTCTTCTCTTTTTGCTTTGTCCTTGTGGGTTTATGTTTTTAAAGATCTGTATCTTTACTGATGTTTTAGTAGAAGGTTAGGAAGGAGTGAAAGTAAATGTATATGTTCAATCCACCACCTCTATTTGGAATTCTCCATAACACTAGTTGGTAACTATATATTGAAATGGGATTTTATTAAGCTTCCCTGTTAAAGTTCTACAGTAAAAAGGAATCCAACTCTGTTTTTTTTAATTTTTTATTTTGTTGTCTTATATTGTAATTGAACACCTTCTAATGTTGCTCTCTTATGTGGAAAAAAAACTATGCTAATGGCTGCCATACTGTCCAATAAAGTTCCATATTTCCCAAGCTTTCTGAATTGCCCCTCAGTGAATGTTTAACCTTCTGAGATTCTGAGCTCTCTTGAACCAAGACTTTCTATTATAAAACTAATCACAGGGAGACTCAATTGGTCCTTCCTAGTCACAATGATGACACTTAGTTGGTTTTTAACTACCAAGAACTGCCCAAGTATGGAACATCATTTGCTTGATAAAGTCAGAACAGCGCTAGACAATAAACAATATTCCAACTTCCTAGAGAAGATTATGAGACAGATTCTTATTTAAGATAAATACTTTGACAAATGCTTCCACTTTGTCTAGTTGGTCTTTCTGAATGGCCTCCTTGGGGCCCTGCATTTCTGAGGAGTGAATATGAGGAGATCCTATTTTCTCTTGAAGTGTCACTGTTTATGACTTTCCAGTGGCATTAGGTCCTATTACAGCTTGCTGAAAGGACCACAGGTGAACATAAAAACAAAGAAATAAAGGAAGGAAGGAAGAAACTGAATTGACTTTCTGCTGGATTGCAATTCATGAAGCACCTTGAACCTGAATGATTTCCAGGCTCATAATGCAGGGGGTATTTTGTTGTTACTGTTGTTGTTGCTGTTTTTAAAGATCTATATCTTTCCTGATGTTTTAGTAGAGGGTTAGGAAGGAGTGAAAGTAAATTCATATGTTCAACCTACCATGTCTAATTGGAATTCTCTATAACTAGTTGGTAACTATATATTGAAATAGGATTTTATTAAACTTCCCTGTCTGTTAATGTTCTACAGTCAAGAAGGAATTTCAGTTTTATTTAATACTGCTTGTTTTCCTCCCAATCCATACTCTACATATTTATTTTTGTTTACCAACATCTCAAGTGTGGTTTCACAGATCCGTCAAAATTTACAGTAAATTAGAAAGGTAATGTTTCCAAGAAGATTTAAAATTACTGGTAGTAAAATAGTAACCACAACCCAGATTGGACCCTCTGGAGAAGGCTGAGGTTTGCTTTTCCTGAAATGGTCAATTTTAGATTGCAATTGAGGCAGCTTCCTGAGTGATGAGTGAGTTAAGGAGAAGGAGTTTAACAAGCCCATATGTTTCAAGTTCTGTAATCTCACCCTCCTGGTATAGATCCATCATGTTTTCTGCAAAGTTATTTTTATGTCTTCTTTTCCCTAAGCACCATAATACACAAAACCACACAAACACTGTAGTGGTTGTTTTGTTGTTTTTGTCGTTGTTATTTACAATTAAACATTTGTTAAAAATAAACCTGCTGTCTTGCAAAGGCAATTTGAGAAATGTTCAACATGATCGTTTTAGAGGCTTAATGAGCTCAGTGTTAAAGATGTAAAGGCCTCTCTTAAATCGTCTCCAATATTTTTTAAAAACTAAACTATTTCTCCGTTTTTCAATATATAGCCAAAGCAGGGTCACACGCTGCCTTCAGTTCAAAAGGCGGCAAGCTTTAAGCGGATGTCAATTATTTGTTAATTTGTAGTGAAGCTGAGAGAAGAAAACAAGGTTGGAATAAGGGCTGTAGTCCAAATTTGCCAGTTTCCCAGGTGACTGCTCTATTTAAATTAAAATATTGGTTTTCCTAGCTCAAGTCAATAGAAACTTCTTTCCCCACAATTCCATGTGGTATATAAAGAACAAACCTCAAAGCAATTCAGTGGGCACATATTTGGTGGTTGAAGCACTCTACGTTGCAAGACACATCAAAGGAGAAATAAAATTCTTACTGCATTCAGACAAGGCTCCTTACCAGCTGAATGTAATATGACCACAACAAGGAGTACAGGAACTAGTTGCAGGTGAACCTAAAAGGCTTGCCTGTTAGGTCAGCACAGCTTCATGGAATTAATCTGCCTCCATGATTTGTGAAATTGATTTGACTCTTCAACAAACTACAAGGCTGAGCACCAAATTAATGTGAAATGCCTCTTGAAATTTAGCTGCACCTCACTCCACCCAATTTGAAGTGAAATTAATAAAAGAGAGATCTAACCTTTAGATTTCCTTACAATAAAACTTATTTATGCAGTTTTAAACTTTAATGTGGGGGAAAAAGCACATCTTGAACTTTTCCATTGCCCTCTCATAAATACCGTTGCCCTCTAAAAATTTTTATATGCAAAATTACACATAAGGTTATTTGTTTCTAAACATCTGATGCAAGATTTGCCTTCGTGAGGATTCCAAGCATTGATCAACATTTCTCCCTACTCATTCTAAAAGAAAAAACTCGACACATAAATTGTGAGTAGAATTTGAACTTAATTAGATGCATATGCCCAGCTTTGTTCTCTAAATCCTAGGAGTATTTCCAGCTTTGGATTTACAAAATTATTACATTTACAGACACAAAATACAAACTCAGACCTGCTTCAATATTGGAGTGTCATAGAACAGCTTGGCTGAGTAGATACAAAAATTTTCTCTAAATATTTTCAGACCACCAGTTATCTCACATATGCCTACTGGGTGGAAGGCAAGAATACCATGCTGAAAGGGTGCCCCCGACAGGGTTTCCATTATCTCCATGAGAACACTGGGAGGAGGCAAAGAATTGGTCCATACAGGAAGCTGCTCTCAGTTCTTCTGGGGCTGATCTCTGGAGAAGCACATACTTTTTTTTTCTTTTTTCTTTCTTTTTTTTTTTTGTCTCCTGCCAATAGATACAGTCAGTTGAGACCAGCATCAGAAGAAAAACTCAGTCGGGGCCTTTAAGCCCATGAGAATGAGACATAATCATGCACAAATTCTGTCTTCAAATCATCTAGCAATGCTTTATGAGACCAGTGATGTACAGCATTAACCTTCAAGGAACTCAAAGCAGAGCATATGAGAAAGCTGAAAAGGTCAGCTCTTCCACCATAATTGCTACCAAAAATTCAAAGGATATTTTGTGTTAAAATTTCCCAATTATTCATACTTATAAAAAAATATCTAACAGCATTGAAGAGGGAAATGACTTCCTCTTCCAGTTTTCAGTTAATTGGAAAAAGCATTTGTACTCGTTAGCAAACAAACAGAATACACTCATTGCATTATTTTTCTGCTATGAATTTTGAGTACACTATGGCAAGAGAACGGTTTTATTTGGTTTGAGTATTATAAAATCCTATACGTTCCTTCAAGGGCACAAAAGGCAGAAATCTAAGACAAAAGCTTTGGAGACCACTTAGATTTTCTGTCCAGATATATATTCATTTCACAGTGTTTGGAGCCATGTGACTTAAAGTGGTTTTGTTTTAATGAACTGGTCCCATTTCTCAATTAGAAGACCTCTCATTTTATAAGACTCCCTGACACCAGCTTAAATTCTCTTCTTCCTCTTTGTCTAATACTCTCAGAAAACTGGACTTGCTTCTGCAGAGCATTGTACAACTATGTCCAAAGTTTAATATTAGATTGCATTTTCCACACACCCAACACACAAGCAGTGGAGATGCAATTTATGCCATTAATATCCAAGAAATGGCAGAAAGTAAATCTGTTCTACTTCTTAGATCCTTGTGGACTGTGGTATATTTTAAAGCAGGAGAAGCTTAGACCGGGATTACATACTTACATAGTTAAAGTGGCCTGTGAGGCAATCTGGGCTTTTCCAATGGTGGGGAGGGCAAGTAGGGGAAAAAAATATGTATTTCTATTACAATTTATAGAACAATTAGACTTTATATGAAGATAAAGCATTCTATTCCTGTAACTCTGCCCTGGGAACTTCCCCCGTTACTGTAATTACTAGAATTGTCCAGTAAATCATTTATTCAGTAATTCTTCTAAACAACAATTATTAACCATTTCCTCTGTCCATGGCATTCTGCAAAGTGCTATAAGAAATATATAGGTATATATCTAGGTATATGTAAATATACACATACACATTTCTTTCTGCCATATTTCTTTCTTTCTTTCTTTCTTTCTTTCTTTCTTTCTTTCTTTCTTTCTTTCTTTCTTTCTTTCTTCCTTCTTTCTTTCTTTCTTTCTTTTTACAACATCTTCTTCGTTGCCCAGTCTGGTCTTGAATTCCTGGCCTCAAGCAATCCTCCCACCTCAGTCTCTCATGGGGTAGGGATTGCAGGCACGAGCCACCATGCCCCAGCTATATACACATTTCTTTCTTTGAAAGCAAATACAACGTATACACATACATATATCTAAACGTATATACATTTGAAGGCGATACAATACACACACATCTATACATATATACATTTGAAGGCAAATACAAATGTATGTAATATTTGTCTTCAAATAAATTACAATCCATTGGAGAAGGGTATCTACCCATAATACTCTATCATACGAGACAAAACTAAACCAAACCATCATGATACAGGTTACATAAAAAAGTATGAAGGGAGCCTGGGACATGGGTAGAAGAATTCCATTTAGGGCATTTAGAGGGGCTTCCTAGAAGAGGTAAAATTTTGCCTGAATAGAATTTTGAAAGGTGGAAGTAGGAGTAGAAGGAGTTAATCAGCTGAAACCCTGCAATGAAATACAAAAGTCACACTTCCCTTCCCCGTGGGGGAGTTCTCCTGTACTTATATGTCCCTCACATGGTCACCAACTAGACCAGACTCAGGAAATGCTGCCGGGTTGTCATCTCTAAAAAACATTACTGCTCCTATCTGCAAAGGCAAGAAAGCAGAATAACAGTACTTGCTATTTATAAAATATAAGAGCAATTCTTATCAGATTGGTGCTACATGAAGAAAAATTTAATAATTGTAATGTTTATATAGAGATTTATCTCTGAGACGCTCCTCTCATATACATTATTTCCTGGTATAATCTAATATTTACCAAGACTCTTCCTCATGTTCAATACTTTTTAGAACTGTAATAAATAATCCAATTCAATTTAAAAAATAATAATGTTTTCCTCCAAATTCTAATAATCCTGTGATACAATCTGTCCCCAGTTGTGGTTACATGTAGTAATTTCCCTTCCTTTTCAATTTCTTTGTCAAGTTCTTTTCTTTGTCCCATTAATTTTTTTATATGTGGTCTTTTGGTTCAAAGGGGTCACAGGAGGTTGGTCGGGTTCCTTAGAATTCATAGTTTCACGATATTGTTTCAATTTATTTATTTAATGTTCCAGACGTTACTCTTCTAAGATATTATGTAAAACAACTAATGGAAATCATCACTGACTAGCTCAGACGTTTCATTTGTACATTTAAACTTAACTATAAAAGTTTTATGTGGTCCATTTTACTTTCTTGGTGGGAGAGGGGTAGGTATGAGGGAGGCAATGCTGCCACTGTATATATTAAAGCTATCTCTAATATTGTAGTGAACATCCTTTGTGAAGTAAATTCCTTTCCAAGCAGATGTGTCCTCTTTTTGAAATAAGTATTTAATTGCTGTAAGCATTTGCATTTATGATTTGGGGGTAGATTTTAGCAGTGATAATATCTGAATTTTACTGTCAGTCTTTTGCAAACCTGGGTAGGAAATAGTCATATGTCCAATTTAATTAGAGCTATACATGTTTTCTTGTTAATGAATGCACAAGCACACAATTCCTCCACCTCCCCTTCCCAGGGGCACCCTAATTGCCTTATAAGGAGTTGGCCCTCTGTCACTTTATGTATATGGTCTTGGGGGTTAGGTATTAACCAGACCAATCCTCCACTTTGGCCTCACTCTCCTGACACTTCGAGGTTGAACACATGACCCAAACACGGACAATCAGACTGAGATCTAGAATCTTGGGTGTGTGATGCAAGGACACGAAAAGCATGGGTGGGCAAATCACTGCCATGGCAGCGGTACTGATGGTGATGGTCATAGCAGCATCAGTGGGAATGGTGGTGCCAGTGACCACATCTCATCAGATGCACCTGCTGTGTGAACTTAGTGGTGGTTCTGGCTGGGTAACCACCCTCGTTTCCTGCATATTTTAAAATTTTGGTTCCCTGGTCTTTAACTGATTCTGTAAGTCCTAATGTATTTCCTATACTTCCTTTTAAATTTTGCGGATTTTTTTTTTTCTTAAGCTAGCCAAAGATAGTTTGGATGTCTTACAACCAAGAACATGGATGGATATAGGGTTATCATGAGAGGAGACAGGATTGATATCAGGGTATCAATGAGTGGTCAGGAGGATTAAAATCCACCCCTGTTGGAAGCACAATATAAAGCATGATACACTTTTAATCATTGGATTTAAAGTAAAAAGACCCTAAAAGTGACTATGGAATATGGGTTTTTATAATTTTGCCATGGTACATGAAAGAACTCCTTGTTTTTAGGAAATATACACACTTAAGTATTTAGAAGTAAAAGGGTATCAGGTCTACAACTTACTCTTAAAGAGTTTAGGAAAAAAGCATAGATAGATGAGATAGCTAAACAGATGGACAAGGCAAATGTAAAATGTTAACATTTGGAGACATGAAATGGTGGGTATCTAATTTATTTGCATTATTCGTGCAACTTTTCTATAAGTTTGATATATTACAAAAATTAAAAAAATAAACCCTTAAAGTTATGGTGCTTTATAGGTTCATCTAACCCACCCTTCCTTTCTCTCGCAATTGAGGAAACATCCCTTAGAAGTTAAGCAGGTTGCTCGACATCACATTGCTTGACCGTGGCAAAGGCTTTCTCCAAGAAGGTGTGAAACAACACAAAGACAGTGGAGTGGAGGGTCTCACTGATGTTCACGATGAAGAAATAAGAGGAGTCAGGTCCATTCCATAATCGAAAGGTAGAAAAAGTTGGATTGAGGAAGGGTCCATTGTGGAGAAACAGACCTTGGGAGTTTCACAAGAAGAGCTGGGAGACGGAGGTGGGGTGGGAGAGTGTCACGGGGAGAGGTGCAGCTCAGAAGGATCCCAATCCACACGTGAGAATTTACTTGTTCTTGCATACTGGCTTGTTGTTTGCCCTGTATTCTGTATGGAATCTGCCAATGCCTATGTCACAACATTTACAGACATGAGGGGTCACAATATAGATATTATAGCCTCAGGTAAGTTCACTTCTCTGATCTCAGTTTTCTCATCAGTAAAATGGTATTTTAATGGTTTTAATGATAGGTTTTAATGATTAAATGAAAATTACAGGTAAAGTGCTTAGAATAACACTTGGCACATAAGTGCATGATACATATTAGCTATTAGCTCTGTGGGAAGGGGTTAGATATATATGCTTGTCTTATTTATTCTATGTAGTTTTATTTAAAGTGTACATTTGTATTGCTCTATGTATATATAGAAGAGTGAAAATTAGAAATTTTGAGTAAGACAGAGTTCCAGAAAAGGTAAGAGCTTTAACCTGACTTATCAGAATTGATGAGTTCTACTAGGCACACACAACGACCAGTGTGTTCCAAGAAGATGGATTGACTAAAGAGACTCAGGGAGAAAATTGAATATGCATAGCTTAATCTCTTATCTCCTGGGATATCCTGGCTCTAAATGACCTAATTAATTATAATAAGATGTTCATGTGGCATGTTGAAATAAATGAACTAATGTGCAAAAGACTGTGTTCCAACCTGGTTCTAGGTTCTTAGCATTTAGTGGTGAAAAAGAATGCCATTGTAGCATTTACATTCTAGTTAGAGATGTAGATAAACAGTGAGAAAAAATGGAATATGGTTAGAATAGTGTGTCAGTATGTCACGTAACAATAAGTTCTATTAGGAATGATATAACAGGATAAAGGAATTAGAGGTGACAGAAGGGTGGTTTTGTTGATAGGGGGAGCAGAGAAGGCCTCTCTGAAGATGTGACATTTGAGCAGACTTGAAAGAAGTGAGGGGTGAGCCACATGAAGTTCTACTGGGAAAATATTCCAGTGAGAAGAAACAGCAAGTGGGAATAACCACAGTGTATTTGTGGAAGATGAGAAAACCATGTGTCTCCAGGGCAATAAGAAAGGAAAAGGTCTTGGAGAATAGGCTGGAGAGATAGACAGGGCCAGCTTACAGGAATCCCTCTAAGCCTTTCTAAGGAGTTTGGCTTTTATTACTGTTGAACACTGCAGAGACAGGACCTGACATGTGTGTTTAAGGGATCACTCCGGATGGTATGTGAATACTTGACTACTGGGAGGCAAGGTGGAAAGCAAGCCAGGTGGAAGACTATGTAACAGTGGCCCAGACAAGGTGGCTAAGTCCATGGTAAAAGGGATCAGAACTTGGAAACATTTTGAGGGTACAGCTGATGGACTGGACGTGGAGTGTGAATTAAAGGATGGAGTGAAAAAAATAATCTTAGATTTTAGCCTGAACAAATAGTTGAACAATGAAGTCCTTCTCTGAGATAAGGAACACTGAAAGAGAAAAAGAAAGGTTTGATGATAGAAATCAAGACTTCTGTCCCAATCATGTTTAATTTGATATGATTCCTAAACATCTAGGTGAGGATTGCAAAGAATAGCTAGGCAAGTCTAGAATGCACAGAAGCAGCCAGAACTAATGTGAATAAGAGGGGTCTCTAACTGTGCCCTCTAATGCTGCTAAGAGATTGAAAGGATGGGAACTGAGAATCGATCACTGGCATCAGAAAAATGAAGATGCCCCGTTTGAGATAATAAAAATCCTGATTGATGGAATAACAGGGACCAAAGCCTGATTGGAGTGGCTTAGGACAGAGCAGGAAATAAGTGGAGACAGTATAGATAGACATCTCTTTCTAGTAGGATTGTAAAAAGAGAAACAGAGTCATGGGAGAGTAGCTGGAAGGGAACTTGAGATACAGTATTTTTTTAAGACGCGAGATATTATGTCATGTTTATAAACTGATGGAAATGCTTAGTAGAGAGAAAAAAATGATGATGCAGGCCAAAGATAGGATAATTGTAGAAGCAAGGTCCTTGAGAAAAGGAGAAGAGATAGGATCTGGCTCTTAGAAGCAGGACAATTCATCCATTCTCACTTAACGACAGAGTAATGTTCATACAATGGAATATCATACAGCAGTGAATGTGCATGAGCTCAGTGTGTTGGATAAATGTCACAAGCAAAATGTTGAGCAAAAGAAGCAAGTAACAGGAAAATACATGTGGCATAATCACTCAAATCAAGGGAAACAATAATATATATTTTTGAAAGCAAAGAACTGGTAAACATAAACTACAGGATAATGGTGACAGGATTAGGGCAAAATGTAAAAGTAGGTTCAATTTTACTAAATTGAAGGTAGGATCATAGAGCTTTCTGGTTTTGGTTCTTAACTTAGATATTTTGTATGAAACAATACATAACACTTTGAAAGTAGTCCGCTAGGATTTTCAAAGTGGGTAGCCTTGGAGGCATCCCACGTGACTCAGTAACACGCAGCGAGTGCTTCCATTACCTTCGGGAAGACGTATGTCCATGAGAACTCTGGATTTGCAGTAATCACTTAAGGCCACAGACCCTCCATCCATGCTGGAAAAGTTTCAATACATTTAGCTTTGCTGATGATGCCTGATCAATCCTACTGCAAGCCTTGTTTTTTTCACCCCAGATCATATTTGTCTGGAAAGATGATTTTCCAGTTCTTTCACACATAGCCAGCCATTTTTCCTAGTTCAAAGTCAAAGACTGGACGGGCGCGGTGGCTCACGCTGTAATCCTAGCACTTTGGGAGGCTGAGGTGGGAGGATTGCTTGAGGCCAGGAATTCGAGACCAGCCTGAGCAAGAGCAAGACCCCATCTCTACAAAAAAACAGAAAAACTAGTCAAGCTTGGTGACATGTGCCTGTAGTCCTAGCTACTTGAGAGTCTGAGGCAAGAGAGTTGCTGGAGTCCAGGAGTTTGTGGTTGCATTGAACTATGATGATGCCACTGCACTCTAGCCCAGAGACAGAGCAAGACCCCGTCTCAAAAAAAAAAAAAAAAAAAAAAAAATCTAAGACAATATGGTAGCAAATACTAACAACACTTTGCCTATCTTATAAATAATTTATATATCCTGGCCAAGACTCAATTATTATAGCACAATATGGAGTCTGTATAAAATAAGGCAATGAATGCTCCTCCCCACTCCTTCCCTGCCTCCAACTCTAGGACCTATACTTTCTACCTTTATATTTATCAAATTTTTAAAAACTTATCAGACCCTTATTTATTTCCTTCCATTCTGTATAGTAATCATTACCCTACATATACTCTCACATCTCTTTCTCATTTCTTCCTCCTTCTTCCTGGCCTGGATGAAAACAACCCTGGTTAAATATAATTATTAACCTATTCCATGACTATAGCTAACCATTACTGGTGAAAACTATGCAAATAAGCACTACCTGATTTTCCTGGTCATTTTACCCTACTCATCTCTAAAATCATTTCATGCTCTATTTTCTATATTCAATTATGTTACGTTACTAAGGGAAGGAAGCAGAAGAATCTGCTTCCTATTATCAAATTTACCCACCTATTTGTTCCTTTTTGTCATAGGTTCTGTCAGTTCATGTTTTATCTTCTATTGTCTAGCTAATTCTTCCTTGAGTTTGTGCATTGCACTTTCATTAAGACGAATAAACAGGAAATGGTTTAATCACAATTCTATAGGTTTCTTGCAATATTTTTTCTAGTAGTGTTCTTTTCATGCAGATGACATTTACTTTGTTCTATTATATTTATATAAATGTTAATTGTTGTCTTACAGTATCTTTTTTTTTGACATTGTGCCAATACTTTCTTCTTATTTGTCATTAAATAAGTTGTATTTTCCTATTAGGAGAGGAAAAGGGCCCAGGATGCCTACTATGTTTCAGGACCGTTTATTGCATACACAGATTGCTTCCTTCAAGTATGGCTACTTTATATAACCATTTGCATAGCCCAATTTTCTGTTTTCTGACATACACTATCTAGGAAGTCTCCTGCTTCTGAGCTGAAACAAGCCATCACTCAGTTGCATTTCTGGAAAAAAATGGTGGGGGAAAGATTTTGGTTGGTATTTTTTCTAAGTAATTTTAGAGATCTGCTGCCACTGGAACCTCAACATTCTGTATGTTCTTCCTCTTTACTTGCCCTCTGTGGTTTCTGTACAGTTTCAGCAGGTTTTTCATGGTATTTATTGTATGAATTTTATGTTTCCTAATTTTAAAGAAAATGTTTATAACTAATTTTCATGGAAAAATGGGGGTTAGAGTTCTCTATTTTGCTTCTGTATGATTTCTAGGAGGAAATGAAGAAAGATGTTGATATTTATGTTCATCTAAAATTGTGTTGCTATTCTTTTTTATGTCTTAATTGTATGTTAATCTTATTAATTTGTAGACATTCTTCTCTATGAATATAAGCATTTGACACTATACATTTCTAAGTATTTCTTAATCTGCATCCTACAAGTTCTGAATAACATTTTTATTTTCATTCACATAGAAGTATTTAAAATGCTTCAATATGATTGGTTTTTGTCTCATGCAGATTATTTATAGGTGTGTTTTACAATTTCAAAACATGTTTATCTTTTTATTATTGATTTCCAATTAGATTACATTGTGATCATAGAACACAGTCTGGACTTTCAGTTACAAAATGGTGACATAGAGAAGTAAGCTGGTGTCACCCCCACCCTACCCCCAGAAAACCAAAAATAAATGCAGTGCTGAGATTATCACCATCAATATCCCAGAACTCAAATATGTGGATGAGACAATTCCTGAGGCCACAGAGAAGTGAAAAAACTCTGAGCAGATGGTAAGAGAATCTGACTTACATGTTCATGACACCTCTCCCCTCAATCTGCCCAGCACCAAGCATGCAGAATATTTTCCCCAACTGATGGTTTCTAAAGATGAAAAAGTAAGATCAAAGTATACAACCATTTTTTCATCATTTTGAGTTTCCTGGAAGGAGACCTATCCCTGCCTCAACCCATGGGAATGATCAGAATGTCTGAAGGGAAAAATATCCCAGAGGACAACCAGAGCCAAAGGGGGAAGGTAGGACTACCATCTCCAGCCCTGGAAACTGCTCTGTAACTTGGCCAAAGGAGACACCAAATCAAAGTGCCTGTACAACAACTCCACACTGTAGGAGGATAATCCCTGGTTCTCTGGGCATGAACCCCTAGCCAACCCTCTCACTACCGTGATATTCCCTTTTGTACCTCTCCCATTCATGATGGGAGGCACTCGATTGTTTACCAGAACTGAGGGAAACTTGGGCTTAAGATACCCTCAGTGCCAAAAAGGAGGCAGTGACCTAGCAGGGGGAAAAAAACAAAGAAAATCAACAGATAAATTATAAAGAATCTCTAAGCAAACATATCCAATAAAAATGAAAACAAGCTAGACAGAGATTAGAATAAATAATTAATCCTTCAATACAAAGACATAGATGTACATCCACAAGAAACAATCACAAACAGGAAGCTATGACCGCTTGAAATGGAAAAAGCAAGGAACAAGTGACTGACCCTAAGGATGTAGTCACATGTCAGATCTCTGACCAAGAATTCAAAACATCAATTTTAAGGAAACTCAATGATTTCCAAGATAACATTGAAAAGCAATCCAGAAATTTATCAGAGAAATTTAACAAAGATATTGAAATAATTTTTTTAAAAATCAAGCAGAAATCTTAGAACTGAGGAATACTTTTCCTTAACTGTAAATTCATAAAAGCCTCTCAACAGCAGAATGGAACAAGCAAAGGAAAGAATCAGTAAGCAAGAAGATAGGATATTTAAAAGTACACAAAGCAGAAAAAAGAAAAAGTATGAAAAGAAACAATCATCATCTATAAGGCATAGAAAATTACCTCAAAAGACCAGTTCTAAAAATTATTGGTGTTCAAGAGGGAGGTGAGCAAGAGCAAGGGGTAGAAGACTTATTCAAAGGAATAATAACAGAAAAGTTTCCAAAATTTGGGAAAGATAAAAATATCCAAGTATAGGAAGAACACCAAACACGTTAAAATCAAATCAAATAAAACTACCCCAAGGCATATACTAATCAAACTCTCAGAGGTCAAGGACAAAGAGGGAATGCTAAAAGCAGCAAGAGAAAAGAAGCAAATAACATATAAAGGAGTTCGAATTTGTCTGACAAAAACCTATAAGTCTTTTTTTGTAAGCCTTATGATAAAAACAAAACAAAAATCTATAATAGATTCACTAAAAATAAAAAGTAACAAATTAAACCATACTACCAGAGAAAATCACTTACCCACACAGGAAGATGGCAAAAAATGAAGAAAGGAACAGAGAAG